>NW_028288684.1:14541219-14851839 GCF_059628265.1 Tinamus guttatus
TACTTGGTCATATGATAAATATATCCATTTAATCTACACCTAAACCCTATATGGTATCCTTTATAACGAAAGCACAGCTTATCTGCCTTTCTGTTAGCTGGATGAAGCTTTTCTGGTTTAAAAATTCCCCTGCTTCCAAAGAAAAACAAGGACTAATGGTTTAGTATTATACATATTTTTCTTGAAATCAGAGTGGGAGACCCAAAGGTGTATCATCCCCTCCATTCTGAAGCAGAAATCCTGTGGAAATCATTGCATTTAGTTCTAACTGAAAATTCATGTGTAGAAAGTAGGGCTCAGAGCAGTTACCATATGTTCCTTATGAAGGGCATTTTTTGCACAGAATGCAATGTGTTAGCAGCTGAATATTGTTTTTGCCCCATATAAATAGAAAAAATATATTACATGTTAGGTTTTGTCCAGTATGCCATGCCATTATTCATGGAAAAAAAGATTTCAAGAACCTTATTTTGAAGCAGGTACTACTGCATTTCATTGCTCTTCATGCAAAACGGTGATGATAATGACATCACCAGAGGTGCACTAAATCAGGCAGGAGGCATTTTGGAAGATATCTAGATTTCTTTTTAAATAGCATTTTCCATTTTTTTAGGTGATGCTATTTTGATAAAATTTGTGGTAACAATACCTTCCAAACCTGCCAAACCAATGTGAAATTGCATTTTTCTTGATAATAAAAGAAAGTCTAAGCATTGTAATACATACAATTCTTCATAATTTTCTGTCCAGAGACTCTGCTGTTATCTAGTTTTCTCTCTCTTTATATATATATATATATATACACTCTCACATGCATTTATTCATTGGAACAAAATATATCCAAGCAATTACACTATCTGATCAATCTCTTCTTGGGAGCTAAAACATATTAGCAAAACTTTTATTCTGTTCATTTATTTAATCCCTTTGGATTTAAATACATAATGAAAAAAAAATCAATTCAGTTCAATATATTTTATGCATGAAAAATAAACTTTAAATCCCACAGTTCTTGTTCACACCCTAAAAATAATGTCCTGCATTAACTAACAACTGTAATTTATTATTTTTGATTTCATTTTCTTCAACACTCTCTTCAGATAAGTTGCAACCTTTCTTTTGGATGGGAATTTCTAAAGTTACACAAGACCTGTCTGTAATGCTGAGTTTTTGTGTTATCTTTTCTGTTTCTGTTTTTTGCTGTATATATTAGTCCTGCCGTATCTGCTTTAGTTACCGCTACACACAACTTAAACTACCTAGTCCTGAATTTACATGTCCTAACTTAGTTAAGGCTGGAAAGCCCATTCAGGGTTTATGTTAGCTCCAATTACCTGATTTTAGTGTTAGGGTATTGATGAATATACAATTCAGCTAGACCAGCACAGCTGTGCAGCTTCCCACTGTACCTATAGAATATCTGCAATGAGAGCAGGACCCAGAGCGTTGTGCTGGCCTCCTGCCTGGCCTGGCAGCACACCAGGGCTGGTTCGGAGAAGCACAGGAGGAGCAAAAGGGAGAGTGTGGAAGGGCCAGGGGAAAGATATCAGTGACTTGTGCAACAGAACACAGTGTTTGTGTTTTTGAGCTGCAGGAAGCACCAGGTTTGAAACTAATCAAATAATAATAATAAAGAATCAGAAAGAGAGAGACAGAGAGACTTTACTCATTTTTTCTATCAGTTTTTTGGAATCAACACATGCTGAAAAAAATGAATAAACTGTTGTGTAATCGATTGTAGCCTTTAAAGCAGGGAATGACTAGTAGGAACAACAAAGGAAAAACCTTCAAAGTTAAAATAGGGTCACTAAGTGATTGCTAAATTGCTGCATTTCTTTTTTTTTTTTTTTTTGATTCAAAGTAAAAGAACACGTTTAAGGTAAAACTCTTTTCTACAAAGTGTGGCATTAGTAGAGCATACAAAACTAATAAGGATGACTAATAAGGATGGATCAGTACAGGACTAAATATATCTTGATGGGTTTCTCAATCATATTCATAATCCTATCATAGACTTAAACTTAGATTTACCATGTCTTCTCTCATCATTTTTTACAGGCAATGGAGAGAAACAGACATCCTTCGCACAGCAGTATCTATGCAGTACCTCCTTTGGGAAGTGTCCTTTAGAAATCCAGGTGTGTGAACCAGAAGATTCACCAGAATTCATTATCTCTGGCTATCAAATACTGCAGATATGAAGTAATAGGCTATGACTACATATAAGAGAGAATCAGAGTTTTCAAATGAACTTAAGACCCCAAGATAAATCAATTTCCTCAGGAAGCCTCTGTTATTGAGTATATACTCATTTCTTAAATGTTATTTGTGAGTACTGTCCCTCTCAACAGCAAACTACACAGCTCTAGTTCCCTTTGGGGAGGATATTCTGCTGAAAGAGGCAGAATAACTCAGGCAGCAGAAGCAAAAAAGCAACTGAATAACAAGGTGCAACTGAATAACAATCAAATTCTGCGTTAGGGCCCAAAGTAGCCTGACACAAGCCTTGACTAATGGTTTAATTCAGCCTTTCAGCATGCAGGTGTGTCTGTTCAATCATCTGGAGGGCATGCAAATCACTAACACATGCAAAGAAGGAGCTGATGGTACAAGATAATGTGCACCTGTGATTTGGAAGGCAAATCAGGTTACATAAAATGTTATAAAACATATTTGATATTTAGTAGTCAGGAAGCTTGCTTTATATAACATAATAGTTCAGCCCTTATATTTTGATATCTTATTAAAGATTTTAATCTACAGAAAAAAATCATTATAATTTCAGAACAACCCCATGAATTTGTAATTTTATGCCCCACTATCAAGGCAACTATGTTGAAACATAGAATTTGGCAATGTCATTAGCTGGGGACCTCTACTTGCTTTCTTTTTCTTTTTGGAGTTGACATTTCTGATTTGAAAATGATAAGCCTCCTTACAGCAAAGTAAATTCTGATATTACTTTCAGTTTCATTGCTTTTACTCTAAGATCAATTACTTTTCAGCAGCTTTGAAAAATTTTGGCTCGCTATTGTTTGTATGAGAGTATATTGATATAAAAAGAGAAATGAGGGATTGAGACTAAGAAATTGCTTTCATTTTCCTCCTACCACTAAATAACATCTCTTCTCAATATCAGGCTAAAAGGTCAATATCTAATTTAGGATCCTGTTTCTATAATCTTGGAGATGAGTAACCTTGACTTCAGCGAGGGGGACTCATGATTTAATGTTTCTTTAATATGAGAAAAGGCTGAAAAAAAATGGCCCATACTTAACAAGAGTCATTGAAAAGTGCTCGGTGTGGAACTTTTTTCTTTTGTAAACATCTACCTGTAAGGTCTCTTGGGGCAGGTTTTAGACTGACTAGGCTGTAGTAAATGTTGCAGAAAATCCAGATTTTCTCTGTTCTTGGTCCTAGTTCACAGCCATGAGCCCACCAGGCTCCTTCTCATGGTTGCAGCACTGTGGGCACCAAGTTTTAATTCATGAAAAACATGCATTTAACTTTGTGCAATAGAAAAAATAATTAAGCCTTCCTCTAGCAAAAGAAGTACATCCAAACTAAACAGTACAACTATATGTATGTATTTTTGCCTTAGCTTCCTCACTATCCTGTGAATTTTGGCATGTCAGTCAGACTTGCTCTGGGAATATCAGACTGCTCTCTTCACTTGACTTTTGTTTCTAGTCAAGGCATACTCTTCTCTCTCCTGTACTCATTTTTTTCCTTAAATTTCTGCTAAAAAGAATCCCACTACAGCAAGCAAAATTCTTCCATTCATTTTCTTTGCTAATGTTTCTCCATCTCAGTGTACACCAGTGAAATTTCTTTATATGTATATGTGTATGTTGTTAGTCATTATTTGGTCAGAGTGCAGTCAGCTGGTTTAAAGGTTGACACTGCAGCTTCATCTAGACAAGCAGATTGACTTCTACAGGAGATCTTGCCAGTTTGTGATGGACTTAATACACTTGGAGTTATACAGCAATTTTAGAAGTTAGCTAGCATTCTTCAGCGATGCATATACAAATGTTCCAAATTGTTCCAGCAGTTATATTGTAATATAAATTTCCCTAAGTGTAGGAAAGGGATGCGAAGCATTTACTACACTACCATACATGTCCATCATTTTAAATAGTCTCTCTTACTACATTCAGCAATTTGAGTTCATGAATTGATTCCCCTTAATAGAGACTTCCTCTATTTCTTTACTACAGTTCAGAACATACAGTTTACTGTGTTCTCTCACAACACTACAAATACACATTAACAATTGTTTAAAGCATCTAATGTTTATTCCTATTGTCCTATAAAAGGCCAATTTCTCATGAGAATAAGTACAGAAAAGGTACAAATTCCGCTTTTAATATACAAAGCAGAGAAAAGGGAGGATGAAAACTATCACAAGAGACTGCCCAATGACATTTTAATGTATAGATGCATGCAGGTATTTAAACTCTTCCCAGGGGCATTGCTTTCTGGGCAGTCCCATACCAGTGGCCTCTACGAAAGAAGTATCTTCCCTTTTGATCTGATTTCTAGCTCTGTCTCTGAGTTCGTGTGACCTTTGGCAAGTCACAGAAGTTGGGTGTGCAGCATCCATAAAAATGAATAAGCTTTTGCTTTTCTTGTTCTCTTGAAGGTTGTGAGCCTTAATTACTGATTTTTTAAAAATCTTTTTTAGATTCTCAAATACAAGGACAAAGTTTTATTGTCACTATTCATTTGGGGAGTTAGTTTCTTAGAGCTGTGGGAAATAATTAGTCACATTTTGGAGGCTGCACTGCAGCTAAAACTACCATTAATATAATTGCTTATGTAATATGAACAACACTTATCCCTACAAATCTGGCAAGATCAGATGTGGGTTTGGAGTTTGTGACTCAGCTTTTTCTTTCCCTTCCACAATTTGAAAACTGTTAGGATTTATTTAACTAACTTCCTTTCTCTTTTAATGGTGATAAATTTTCACCTAAATTCTAGAAAACTGCTAGTATTGAATAGTTAGGAAACACTTTTTGCCCAAGTTGTGCTGCATTATTTAGGATCACATTGCCCAGCTCCTGCAATAGTTCACAATTGTAGTCTATAGAAACTGTAATCAATCTTCTCAAAACACTTCACATACATAGTTACAAACTATTTTTAACAAACAGCTCATGTGATTTAAATAAAATAATTGGCTGTGGTGTTTCTTTGCACAGGCTGTGACTGATGGCATGAAGCCTACCATAGGCTGCCTTTCAGCTGGTCATTTGCACATGCACCTTTTATTTTTTTCCCTATTTTTTTAGCAGCTAATGTCACCTCTTTTCATCATTAGGAAAATTGTATCAACAGCCTAAGAGTCAGCTTGATTTACTGGATTTACAATATGTTGTAAGACACTTCACCCTAATGTTTACTTTTAATATGCCAAACATATTCCAAAACTTACTTGTCAGTTTGGATCCTGCATATAATAATATGCTGGTAACATGGCTATGTGAATACTGAAGGGTGGCAAATCTTTTATTTGATATGAGTGAAAAACTTGCCAGACATTAACACAAAAAAATGTTTTTTGAAAATATAACACAAATAATGAAATATGCAATCCAATTTATATATTTATATATTTTTTCAGGTAAAATACTGTCTAGTCTATTTGTTTTGTGTCTGTATCAAAGGAAAGAAGAGTCTCAACCCACTGCACAGGACAAAGAGACTATTACAGAGAGAAATACTGTGGATCTTTGTTAAGAAGTGTGTTCCTATCAGTTTGCTTTCCTCCTGTACTAAATATTCATTCATGCATCTCACGCTGGTGAGAGAAAACAAGAGAGGAGTAATTTGAAATATGTTCACCCATCTCCTATATAATCTCCCTCTCCTTGTTCTCTGCTCACAAACAGTATTAAATTCTACCTGAACAAGGATCTGCAGAGAAACTACTCAAGATATAGATACAATACGGGGCTCACCTGTGTCCAGAAATGCCTCAGTCACAAAGTGGCAGCACAGCTGTTTGTTTGTTTGCACACTGAGCTGAGCCATGTGGTGCCACCAGCATCCTGAAGAGAGGTGTCGTCATAGCCATGCCAAGGCTGATCTAATGATGTCTTCGTGTTGATAACCTTCTAACTGGGAAACAACGTTGTATGTCTTCTTTTACCACAGTCAATAAATAAATAAATAAATAAATACAAAGCTTTATAATGGTCACTTACTCATGAAAACTTCAACTGATCTTTTAGCACTGTAAGTTTCCAGCATTTTTAAAATTATTTTTTTCTTTTTTCTTTTCTTTCCAAATCAGGTGGTATTTAGGATGATAAAATTCATAAGTGATATCACAAGGTAGTAAGAGAGTAAGTGTAAAATATGGCCATTTTTTTCTTCTTTTTTGGCATTGTGTTTCTCTTAATCTAATAACTTTAAATGTCAGCTGCTGCTTCTGTTTGAATCAGTACTGGACAGTTTGATTAAGATTTTACTGTTTAGTTATGGCTTTTGAAAACCTTGCTGAATGCTGTTTGCCCCTGTCTACACTGCTGAATTATTTTGAATGTCCTACCATTGCCTATTATTATCAATTAGATGAATGTGGATAATTTGGGTAGATAGTTTATAGGTTTCTAATTACTTAAGATCTCTCGATCTTTTATGGGAGAAAAAAAAAGAGAAATATCTTATAGAGCCTCTCAGCTGTTACAATATAGCATAAAGGGTTTATGGTTGATATCCCACAGTTTTACTTGATGAGGTCTTATATTTTGGCTAAAATTGGTATGCTACAGCACAACATAGAGATTGTACAAAAGAATGCTAGCAAGTAGATTACTTGCCAAGTTTTGTGAAATGTAAAATCAAACATAACAAATTTGTCTTCTGCAAATCATGTCAGTGCTTTAGGTATACTTTCTTGCCTATTTTGTTATTCTCTGTCTTGTGGATTTAAAATTTAATTTTCATTCTGATCTATATTTTTCATTGCAAAGCACTAATTTTTTAAGAATTAAAATTGTTATCTTCTCCCTGGTTGCTAAGAAAGAAGCCTTAATCTAATTGGAATATAGACTTCTCGTGTTGTCAAGCACAATAGAATAATAAAATAAAGTCATAATCATTCATTCAGATCAAATGACAGTAAAGATTAAAAAAAAAAAAGAAAAGAAAACCTGTAGAAACTGCAATGAAGTATGAAGTTTTCTTAACATCTGCTGCTAAACCTGCCCCAGCTGCCGTGGAATATTTTGATTATGGTTGGGTTGGAAGAACAGGGAGAGCACGTCCTAGCCAAGGTGCTGGGGGCTGCTCTGGGACTCCAGCTCTGGCACCCAGGGGAGTGGGGTGTCCCCTAGGGTCTCACTGGGCATCTTGATGGGTCTTGGGCTTCCCTGCTCAGTTTCACAACTTGGGCACTTGAGAGCACTTCGACTGGCAGATGTTTGGGCACTTGGAAAATATCTAATAGGAATGAGATGCACCCAGAGACCGTAAGGATAAATTTAGGCATGACTGACCTGGATTTTGAGGTTTACTTTCTTATCATAGGCATCAACAACAATATTATGGAATGGGCCCCAAGTGCATCCCCCCTTTTCCCCTTGCTCTTGTCTAAATTTTAATTGTACAAAGATGTGCGTTTCCTGCACCGGAATAAAGAAAATGAAACAAAGCAAATACTTTTAGCTGCGGAAAAACTCCAGCTCCTTTCAAGGTATGGCACAGATCAAAAATCTATACTGAGAAATGGACTGAGAAATATTAACTGTGCAAGTGATTTGGATATGCTCTGCAAACTTCTCCTTGTTTTTAACCCTTTAAGATATCAGACAATTTCTAGGTAGGGGAATAAGTATAATTTTATTATTTGTTTCTTTATGATTTGCTAGCATGATATAGTTTAAAAGGTAAATCACAGGATAGTCAGATTACTATGGTAAAAAAAAAAAAAGCTTTATATTGAAAGATGGATTAAAGACTATGTGGTACTTTAGAACTTATTTCAAGTATCGGCTGAGAAAAAACACATTTTGTCACTCCAGACATACCTTTGTATTGCTTACTGCCATATGCGTATGAGATTTATAACTGATGGATTCTGTCTAAACTTATCCTTTTCTTTGTTTTCGTGAAGCCCTTTAGATAGTATTGTAACGCATTTCACTAAATGATGGCTGCATGCCAAACAGATTTAAGGAAGTGATCAAACAAATATATCATAATATGGTTTTCTAAGACTGACTAATTCAAATATGTTGCTGACTTAGACTTCCAGAAAACAATGAATGTTCAAGATTATTCAGAATGTTATTGTGCTTTCTGTCCCCTTAGTGTTAATTAAAATTAGAACAGACTCTTTTATCCTCTTTATCATTACTGCTTAAATGGCTTCTGACTGGCATATCAGTTTTCTTATTTATACTACTTCCTAACTTTTACACATATGTTATTCTGGCTACAAGTCTAGACCATATTTTTTCCTTGCATTATTTGTAAGTCTAAACAGCGCGAGTGGAGAAAAGAAACAGGGAGTTTCCTCTCTCTGCTTCCAGGGAATACCTATTCCCTTCATCCCTTAAGGATGTGTGTGTTCCACTGTGGCAAGATATATTTAAAAGTATACAAGCATTGTGTTCTATAATGCATTTCCTTTCCAAAATCTGCTCCGCAGGACAATCACATCTCCTACTTGTGAAGGAATTCAGCCAATATGTGAGAAGGATTTCATATATTGTTTAAATCCTACTTAATCGCTAGAAATGCAGCCGAGATGGAAATTTCGCATTAGATTTTGCCTTTGATTCTGAGGACTTTTCCAGGCTGATCCCAGAGCAGATTGCAGTTTCTAGGACTTTTTTATTAAATGCTGTTGAACTATAGCCTCTGAAGTCACTCCAGTCATGAAGTTTCATAATGCAATGTTTTATGAAAACGTGCCATCTAATTCCAAATATAAGTTGAGAACAATACAGAAGATAGATGAACTGTTTTCCTACTTCTTTTTCACAGAGAAAGAAGAGCAGGACAAAGACTAAATCATATGAATGAGTTTTAACTTCTTGTTCTGTCTCTCTCTCTTTCTGTCTGCTGCTCCATATCATCCCAAAATGCCAGGACAATTTTTAAATTGAAACTTTGTAAGTCTTTGTGTCTAAATGAAATCTATTCTATACCAAAAAAAGATAGACCTCAATACTTCTTGAAATATACTGAAAGCTGGACTTCAGACAAGCTGTTCATTCTTTTTATACAGGGCACTAGAAAATAACAGGTCATATTCTCCAATTAGAGGGGCTGAGAAGAGAGCAGTGGTTCTGATGTGAAATAATACATGCAGAGCTGACCGACTCCTATAAACTCCTTTATATCAGAAGTAAAGAATAATATGTCAAGATAGATTCTTAGATTCATAGATTTTCCTCTTTTTCTTTTGTGTCATGGGATGATTAATGGATTATGTGTGTTTTTGTGTTCATATTCTCCCAGGTGTGGGATTCATAATAATCCCTGACATTTATTCATTTTCTAAAAATGGAAAGATGCAAAAAGAAACAATAACATTTGAAAATATCCATCCTTCCTAATGGGAATACCCTTTCTCCTTTTTCACATATTTTAGGAAAATAAAACCTCTGTCTTTAAGAAAAAAAAAAAAAGTTTCACATTTCCATTTCTGGTATTATTTTTCCATCTGTAGCTTTTGTACTTCCAAAGTCACAGCACACAAGTGATTACAATTAAAGTGAAATCTTCAAGCCTTCAAGTAGCAGCTTGAGAGAAACAACAAAACTGGCATTCACGGAGCATTATGCACGTAATCTTTCAATTATCATGCTTATCTTTATCAGGGACATTATCACTCGTACAACTTCCCTGCCTCCTTCTCTGCTACTACAGCTACACTGAATGAATTCAAAACTGAAAAATGATCAAAAATGAGAAAAGCTGCCAGCTTGCTCAGTTTGCAGCCTTTACACATGCTGCCACTCTGCCAAGGCCACTCCTAGAAGCCAATTATAATGAGGAAGACATGCATACTGTGTTATATTAGCAACAACTAATTTTCCCAATTATTGTTGATAGTGTTATTGATTCTTCCATGAAAGTAAACAAATTGGGCTGGACAAAGCACTGAAAAGAGAAAATTAGCATTCTGTCTAATTATAGACACCCTCTAAACAACACATCCATCAGGAGCAATCGTGCTTTTATCGTCTTTGCTACATGTACTAATTTCCAATAGTGGAAAATACTATCTTTTTTCTTACAGATAATGACTTCTTAAATTGTTCAAACCAGTTTAAGCTCTACAAAGTCTAGTGTTTTTTTTTTTTTTTTTTTGTCTTAGTGCTCAGACCCTGAGTTAGAAATGGCACCCCCTGCCCAAAATAGTTAATAATTCCACCAGCCCGCCTTAGATGAAGTGCTTCTTTAATTTAAAGTGATGTTTCTTACACACTATAAGAGAAGAAGCATAATATAAGAGTAAGTAGCAAAAGTAGCAAAAGGAAAAGAGTCAGAGGCTGGGTTTATTTCTTGAACCAGACTTGATCCTTCACATAAAAATCTTCACATGGCCAAAAGTGACAGGGTATGTATAACCTTTTTCAGAGGGAGACAAGGAAGGGAAGTTTTGAACCCAACTGGTGGACATAAAAGCATGATGGCCACACATTTCTGTTTCAGGAAGGATCAAGCTGGACGTGTCAAAACAACATGATGGTGTACAGCTTTCCCAACTATTTTTCTCCTGAATCTGCTGACTTAGCTTAGACAAAAACCATTTTGCCACCTGTGGCCCAATACAAGTCCCACTTGGCAGGACTAGCAGGGGACCTAAACCTTTACTGCCCATTAGCCAAGCACAGCCAAACGATCAATTCTGACCAGCTGTGAGCTAGCCTTTATAATCAGAGATACAATCATCCTGTAAATGCTAGAAAAGGCTAATGAATTTTAATAGTTCACCTCATCTTTTGTCTACAGAAAATGGTGACTGCAGTATTAAAATGTCAAGATGTTTATTATTAACAAAGCCAAAAATAGATCTTTTTAAGAATGTGAAAAATGAGGGCAGAAGAATTTAATAGGTTTTCTGATGACTTGAAAAAGCCCATTTACAGCACTTTTTTGTGTATCAGAACAAGTCAGAATAAAGCTAATTTATCTCCAGATCAGCAAATTGCTTTTTAGTAAATGGCCCACGAGGGGGCAATAAAAACATTAGAGAATCTTTGACATGGTAAATAATTAAGAGACTGGTCAAGAGCTTGATAGAAAGTCCCTATTGCCTGCAAATTACAAGGCCTCCAGGGTACTCCTGCAGATATGGAAATGTGCAAGAGCACAGGAAATGACTCAAGTGCCAAATCCAACACAAGAGCAGTGGACATTAAATATTAAGTAACAGCAAGCCCCGAATGAAGGGAACTTTACACTCTGATCTAATTTATGTCCTTTATCACAGGGACTAAATACGTGTTACTGATTCAAAATGATAAATTCCAACCAAGGATTTTTTTTTTTTTAAGTATTAAGCTAAAAAAAGAAGAGTACACTAATAGGACATGCATATAATAATAGCCTCTTAAATTGGCCAAATAAATCATAAAATACAAAGTAAGGTACCATAATTATGTATTTTATAAGCCCCTGTCTAACAAATAATAATTGTTTCCCTTCATGTGGTGAATTTTTAAACAAAGTAGACAGAAGCTGACTTTTTTTTTTTTAACATTGAGCTACAGTAAACCAGTAAACTTCCCATTTAGGTTCCCAAAACATTATGATTTTCACTAAATCCACTTACTAATTTTGCTTTCAATGACCCAATACATATGCTTCTCTTTAAGGTTGAGTAATATCACCTTTCCCAGAATAGCAACAGTAAGGATAAGTACCTAATCTTCTACATAAAATACCAGTATCATTCTTTGGAGCTGTGCTTATTCTAATTAACTAGATTTGAAAACAATCATAAATCCTTCCAAAAAAAAAAAAGTAAAATAAAGTAACATACACTAACAAGAGCAGTAAAACAGTTATAGACTATTTTGAGATATTAAAAAAACCCAAACATATAATTAAGCATAATCAACACTACAAGGTTATGCTATATCAGAAGAGAACCATGAAATAATTGCTGCATGTATTGCATGTATTCCAGTCAATGATCCCCTTCTTTTCTATTTTTGTTCCTTAACCATTACACTCAATTCTTGCACACATGTGAACAGTTTAATGCAAGTTGTGAATGTCATCATTAATTAACAGAAATG
Organism: Tinamus guttatus; assembly: GCF_059628265.1. Classification (NCBI taxonomy): domain Eukaryota; kingdom Metazoa; phylum Chordata; class Aves; order Tinamiformes; family Tinamidae; genus Tinamus; species Tinamus guttatus. Next base: position 14,553,489 of record NW_028288684.1, read on the forward strand.
ACATTAACATTTGTCTCAAGAAACCAAAACATAGTCAGCAGACAAGGGCTGAACAGCGCTCATGCACATCTCCTGGTGCCCTGATGCACCGCTAATATTTAAGGTTCGAGCAGCTGCTAGAGGAATCCGCTCTATGCCTGTGTGTAAGGCAATCTTGTTCTGCAAGCAAGTATTCCTCAGTGGCTAATTTAAACCTGGAGTCTCATTAGCCACTTGTAACTAAGCCATACTTGAACATTGGTCACAAGTAATGAAAGACTATTACTCTCAATAGGCCAAGGTTTATTAAGAAAGTAGAAATGGATATATGTGTGTGCTGTTCTAATTTTTTTTAGATTGTGACAGTGTGCTTAGCACTATACAAAACTTACAGTGAAAAGGATGCCTGTTAGGATGCATATAAAATCCAAATATGAAGCCGCATCCCTTATCCCTTACGCTGGCTAATCGTATCACAAAGGTGTGAAGTCTGATGAACAGACATGTTGATTTTAGCAGGGTGCTCTGTTTCAGAAATCAATACTATAACGATGCCCCTTTGGCAAATTGGAATTGATGGACTTGACAGAAACATTTAACAGGAGTAATTTGAAATAGAAACTAATGCATCATAACAGGGAAACTGTCTGAAGCGTAGGAAAATGGTGATAAATATAAAAGCAGAATGAGCAGAAAGCAATAATATGGTCTTTTATGCCTACCACTTTATGAAAGTAAACTGGGAGCTTCATTTTTTCCTTGGCAGGTCCAGAAGCAACAAAACGACCTGAAAATCTACATCGCATTTTCTCAGTAATTTAGGATAATATTCTGACATACTTTTCAGAGAGAGAGAAAAAAAAAAAAAAAGACATATGAGCAGGTGCAAGAGTATCTCTCTGTCTCCAGAGTTCTCCCATCATCTCAGAACTTATTTGTTAAAATATTATACAGTGCCAACAAATTGCCAACAAATTGCTTTGTCCAGTTTCAGTCTTTTCGGTGCAAGAGAGATATGGGCCATGGAGATGGTTAAGGGATTGGGGCATCTCTCATGTGAGAAGAGGCTGAGAGAGCTTGGAGAAGGTAAGTGGACAATAAGACCTTATTGCTGTCCACAGCTACCTGATTGAAGAATACACAGAAGATGACAGAGCCAATCATAGGTTGCAACCTTGGAAATTTTTATTAGATATAAGGAGAAAATATATAACTGGAAGGTGGTCAGATGCTAGGCCAGGTTGCCCAGAGATGCTGTGAGATTTCCATTTGTAGAGGCATTTAAGTCTCAAATGGACACAGCCTTGAGCAACCTGATCTAATTAGACCTCTTGAACAGGACTGTGCAGTAAATTACCCATTCACTCTAAACTGTTCTTACTGTATTCTTATGTCCCTACATTTTCTATGGCAAGCCTTTAAAATAATAATAATAAAAAAGAAAGAAATCAACCATGTAGAAATTAACAAATGCTGCAATACAAAATAGATTCTGTCAAGATAACTAGACATCTCTAGAACATTTGGTGCCATTACCTGGGCTAACCTGGGCTTTCAGTATCTGGATTCAAGTAATAAAACTACAGAAAGATGTTAAACAAATATGGGCTATACTTTGACTACAGTCCTTTTGCGTGTGTTTAGTTTTCCAGGTGCACACAATTCTGTGTATACAGGTATGCATTTAACAGCCACTGAATTCACCCAAGGAAACGATCTTGTTTCTGAAAATTTGTGTTTCGCAGATAATGAGAAAGGGAAGAGGAAAGTGGGTTAAAATGGGTTGCAGTTTTGATGAAGGATCTTTCTATTTTTCAAGGGAGCCTGACGAGAACTTTCTTCATCTCATTTACAGTTGACCAGCTTTTGGTAACATAAACTCTTGAGCGTTGTACAACTGCTTCCAGTTGGTTGATACTAAAGACTGCCAGTCTAGAAAATAACACGTTCTGTAAAATCAAATTCCAGAGATGCTGATTCAAAGATTCATTTGGCCTGCTGTTACTATGAGAAAATGTGGGAATAGTTTGAATATTTCTTAGGAATCAGAATGATTCTGTATGTCACCGATATAATAGTGTCAATAATGCTTTATTCAGCTTTTAATACATCCTATGAAAAAAAGAATACTTTACAGCTGGAGCGCAACTTAAAGCAAGCTTATTTAACTAGATCGCTGAGGAAAATGATTTGCTCCATCAAATACATTCCTTTTAGTTGAAATATTATGGTCCACTATTATTATATTATTACAGTGCATTAGATGACAACAATCCAGAATATATATATATATGTATGTATATATGTGTGTGTATTTGTGTAGGTGTATGTATATATGTACATAAGTATATATCTATAAGCTCTGTCAGTGAAAGCTTTTAAATCTGCATTTTTCTAAAGGACAACCAAGAAACATCCAGAAGTAGAAAGGAACAAAATTCAAGATTTACTCTGTTATTAGGACTAGGAATAAGTTCTTATTTATGAGCCAAATCACCTGCTTTTCTTTTGCAGCAGGATATTTTTATGTCAAGGTGTCATGACACTATACAAGAATGTCACAATATTGATAGTTTGAACTCTTTTTGATGGGTGTTCATAATATTACAAAGGATGTGAAGAATAGTATTACAGTAGATCAGTCAGGCAATCTGTATCGCCCCTGATAACTCTGTGACACTATTTGTGCTGGCTTACTGAAGGAAAAAAGTGTATCTTTTAAAATGTATACCACTCAATTTTTTCATGGTTGAAATTCTTGTTTGTCTGTGAGACATGAAGATAAAATATTTTTATAATGTGAACATTCTCAAAAAATGGAAAACTTACACAAATATCAGGAAAAATTCCCAAGAAAAATAAACTAAAGCACGCACATACACTCTCTTGCACAGAAACAATGGCTAAAGAATGATTAATGAAAGCTCCACCTGAAAGAAAGAGAGGAAACGGAGAATCACCATTTTTTATTTTAAAATAGGCCGAAAAAAGTCATTTTGCTAAATCATAAGCATTCGCATTCTGTGGTCAATATTGTCTCGTGTATATGCAGTATTGATTTGTCTTGCCAAAAATGGCCCAAAGCATCAACATGCATTTTTACCATCTCTTAAGAAACAGTTCAAGAACAATGCAGTTACCTGTGTAAAATGTTTTTTTCCTTCTTTCTGAACTCTGCTGAACAAGTAGAAAATAAATGTAGATGAGGAAGGAAAGCAGCCAGAGTTCCTCTGGGTTCCACTGGGAATGTAAGGAACATGCTGCTGGTGATATTTCTGCTGTTGCATTTATTGCCAACAGCTCTCCAAAGAATTTTTATTTCACAACAGCAAACTGTTGCAAACCTCAGTTAATGCACTCTGCATAATAGTACTTCTAAATTCATATAAAGCCCCTTTCTGCTTTCTGAAGCTAAGCACCAAGAGGGAGGCCAGCCCCAAAGCAAGACAGGGAAAAATAACTGCTGCATACATTAGAAAATACATCACTACAAAGTCTTAGTCTGTAGAATTACCAGGCTTTTTAGTATTCTGCTTTACTGTCGGGACAAGGTATTTTACAAGCATTGAAGCTGACAAGCCAAATGGATAGACTAATGTAATGGCTAATAGAGCAGTGTTAGAAAGCATGCTCTGTCTAATAATGAGATGGTGAAAAAGGAAGATGGAAGACTGAAAGCAACAGAGGAAGAAACAGTAAAAAAGTTGCTATACATAGTCTGTCGCATATCTACTGAAAGAAAAAAAGTATTTTCATTTTGTTTGGCAGAAATAATGACTACATAACTTAAAGTCCAAACAACTACTGACTTCTCTGAGAGCAGAGGTAGTCCCAGAAAACCAAATTGTAATCACAGAAGGAGAAACGTTTCCTGCAGAAGAGTAAAACACTGAGTTTGCTTTACACGTTTTGGTATCGAAATAATAACTCTCTCTTTCACCAGCACATACCATGAGGCCATAAGGAATATTAAACCTTAGGAATCACAGAATCGCAAAATGGTTGAGGTTGAAAGGGACCTCTGGAAATCATTTAGTCCTACCCCCCTGCTCCAGCAGGGACACCGAGAGCACAGGGCACAGGGTGGCATCCAGGCAGGTTTGGAAGATCTCCAGAGAAGGAGATTGTACAACCTCTCCGGGCAGCCTGTTCCAGGGCTCTGTCACCCTCACAGTAAAGAAGTTCTTCCTTACATGGAGATGGAACTTCCTGTGTTTCGATTTGTACCCATTACCCTTCCATATGCCGTCCTGTTAAGGAAAACAACTTTTGCGTGATTGCTGCTTCTTTGCAAACTCTCTGGTGCCTGCATTAATTCCTTGAAACCTTTAGCTGACTTAGCCTGGTCCAATATCAGTAAACTAACTGTGGGCTAGAGGAATTGAGCTGCTAAAATTAAAGTTAAATAAAAGGAAAATTCCTTCAGTAAGGAATTCTGAAGGAAATTCCTTCAGTAATCTCAATATGAGTTTGTGTACTGCTTTCCTTTCTATTAGCCTCTTGTAAATTTGAAGTAACAACCCCTGGAATAATCTCAATTTATTTATTTTCCTCATTTATGCTTCTTTTTAAAAGGTGTAAACATTTTGCACAACTTTATTTGTGAACAAAGATTATTGGGTCCCTGCAACATAACTTGGGCACTGCAATGTGAGCTGGAGAGCCTTCCTATGTGCCTTTTTTTATATTAATGATACAGGGTTGTCAAGGTAGAATATGCCCCTGCTTTTAAGATCTTCAGTTCAAAGACTAATCTGGTTGAACTAAGTTATTAGATAGCTTCTGCCTAGTTTGTCATTGCCACACAGCTATGTTGCTTGCTTTGACAGTTCACACTTAAAGAAGTGATGCAGAAAGGAATGAAAAACCTATGACAAAAACAGCTAAACCCAGGGAAACAACGATCGGAGGCTATACACTTACTTAACTTCCCCTGTGTTTTCCCCAAATATCCTTAAAACCTGTGAAATTACAATGGGAGCAGCAGTGTCAGTTATAGCTCAATTCCTCGGCTGAGTTATCACAGAGCTGTAATCCACTAAAACACTCCTGCAAATTCTACTGCTCAGTAATTGGGATAATGTTATTGCCTTATCTCTTGGAAAGTGGCAAAGGCTGTCACTAGTATTGAACAAGACGAGGTGGTCACAATATGTGAAATAAACAATATCGAGAGGAAAAACAGAAGGAAATACAATGTAGCAGGTGTCTAGTTAATATTTTAATAAAAATTACACTTTGATTACATATTATCTAAATTCTATATTAAAGAAAAATTCATTCTGTCCTGATTTTTTTTTAAAATGAACAAGTAAAGCATTCTCATTGTCTCACCTGGCACATAAATGATAGCTGTGGAAAATACTACTTATCCAAGTCTTGACGATGAAGTAAAATGGAAGTATTGAGGCACTTACTTCATATGGTTTGCTAGGCACATGCAGATTGAAAAAGTAATGCTACTGTAAATATTAGGAAGCTCTCTCATTGTAACAGGCAGGATAACCTAGAAAATCAGACCCTCAGGATTATAATGCCTCAATCACATGAGCAATTTCCAATTTGGTAGTTAAGAATTGTCCATTTTCTCTTAAATCTTTCTTTATGCCCCATTTTATATAGAGTAAGATTGAAACAGACCTATGAAAAGAAGGCACATCTAAAAAAGCAGACAATGTTTTTAACTGCTTTGTGACAAGTCATTAAGATTAGTTTTAAATTTAGATTAGGTTTGGGATTCAGAAAACACACCAGCATGCATACAGAAAATCAAATTTTGGAATCAGAAAATGGGTCATCCTGTATGATTTTATTTCAGCTGAAGTCAGAGTGAGTCTGTACTTAAAGCCAGCTTGGAAGTTACTAGTTAGTTCTAGCTACAAAGTATAAGTAATCAACATATGAAAGATCTCAGAATGCAGATATCCCTTAAACTGATCAATACCCATTTATTTGGAAAGGCTGATGGTTTCACAACAGGTTGGAACAGGGTTCACACTAATGACTATGAGATCATGTTATGGTTCGGACAACAGCTTAGAAATAATTGCTCAGGGTAGACAGCAAATGGACTCCTTTAAATCCTTAGATAATCTCTCTAGAGTGAGATCTCTCTTTATCTTTTTTATTACATATTCCATATTCTATATGGAAGACAGGCTTCTACTAAGGTGTCTGAATGGGGTTCCTGGAACAGATAGTAAAAATACCCTCATGTCTTTTGAAAATTGTTAAATAGAAGGCTGATAGGCAAAGCAAATATCATATAACAATTTTATTAAGGAAGAAATATTTTAGCAGATCTACAATCCTTTTTAAGATTAAATAATGCTCTTAAAAATGTATCTCAAAAATTAAATTGTTCTTTAAATCACTTAGAAAGCCAGCAAAACCCAGTCCTGCAGATCTCAGGCTCATTTCCAAATAGGTCTTATGTTTGAAAGGTAAATTAATTTTGTTTGTTAGTCTGCAATTAAATATAGTGGAAGCACAATTTTGCTAGGTATCTGCAAAACATTGTGTAGAAATGAAATCTCTAAATCTCCACAGATGAGATAATTAGAATTTTGTAGTTGGATGCTTAATTGAGAATAGAGTATTCTAAATTTTGCCTTAGTGTTTGGAAAAAAAAATCTGCATTTCCACATGATCTATTTAGATTTTAACAGTTATATTCATTATGAGTTCTGGAAAGTACTAAAGGACTTCTGCTTTCCAGTCATACTCTATGGCTTTAATTTCATTACAGCAAATTGATTGCAAGCTAGTTTACAGTAGGGTGCTGTAAATTTTATTTTAACCGTTCAGAATGTGTGAACCAATAAAATTAAGGAAAAAAAAAAGCTGCTGCTGTGAATGTAGTTAGGTTAACTTGCTGAATCTCACTTGCCCAGGGAGTTGGGGGCAGGAGTAGGTAAATTAGTCCAAAAGCTAATGCAAAGGCAACAGAAATTAGATTTGCAAAGTGATTGGGCACAAATCTATCAGGAGGATGAATGATCTTACAGAAATCTGCACTAATGTGTTTTTACAAGATAGATGGATTTGATTAAAGCTTTCCAGAACAAAAACATTGTGTAAGTAAGTAAGTGACATGCCTAACTTATGAGGCTCAGCTTACCCCATAACCAAGAGAAGGGCCGAGATCAACTGCCAAGAGACTGTGCAGCTCACTGGAGATCTGCTGCAGGTGCTGCTGAAGGACCAACATTCACTTAACAGCTTGTCGGTGAGAGAAAGGTTAGGGATAATATTTTATTATCCACCCCTCTCAACCCCCATAAATGTCCTGGGCAAGAGAAGAAGCCAGAAATTCATATATTTGCAAAATGAAGATCAAAAACTCTTTGGTTGTACCTCATAGTGCAGTGGTGCCCTCACTTCTACATCCTTTTAGAAGGAAAATTCTCTTGGCAGGCCCCACCTGTGGATTGCAAGCATGTTCTCTGAGTCTGGCTGAGGGAGGACAGAGATTAGAACTGTCAAATCTCTTGAGCGAATTTTGCAATTACAGTAGTTACAGGTTGAAAGTACCTGGCCTGTTTTATAGTGCAGATGAGATTTAGTGCAGATGATAATTTTTTGATCTTAATATTTATAGATTTGTTAAATTTGAATATTTCCAAAGGAGCTTATGGAGACATCTTGAAGTCAAGTGCGCCAACATCTGTAAGTAATATAATGTTGCATTTTCAGATTCTTCTCAGCTCATAATACTTCAATGAAGACATTTATTCTTCTTCAATATCAATTTGAAGTGAGAATGAAGGTTATATAGACTTCCTGCTAGGTTAGTGGAGTGCAGCATGTGAAGGATATGCATAAAAGCTCTACCTTAAAACTCACATTTGCATGATGGAGAAAATGATTTTAAACAACAAGCTCCTTCCAATTATTATAAAGGTGACCCTACAGCCTACATTTTCTTTATGAAGTAAGATATAAACAAAACCAGTTGTATAGGTCAAGCAAAAAACTGATTAAAAAGCATATGCACATAAATCAATAAATCCCATTAAAAACATCCCTATTTGCATTTTGGCCTGTTTGACACCATCAGGAGGCAGCTACCAATCTATTAATTCCATCAATATCTAATACTCTGAGATTAGAAATAAGAGGGACTAATTGTGAACTAATTAACAGAAATCTTTGCCTGCTGGCATAATAATATGTTGTTAATCTAAAATTTGACTAAAAACTCTTGCAAAATTATTACATTAAGAACACAGGGGTTTGTTTATCTTAGCTAGCGTGTGGTCTTGGGTATTAATCATCTCTTAAGTGTCTGACTCTTGGAATTAGTAATAAAAGCTTAGACACAAAGCTAGCTTTTTGGCCATTTGCAATTTAAATATAGGATGGAGGAAAAGAGCCACGTTAGTAGTCAGTCGCTGTCAGTTGTGGTCACATCTCTCCTGATAGAAGAACAAAACAACTTATATATGGGAAAAAAAAATCTTTACAAAGAGTAAGACACATTCCCTGAGTTTAACTACAAGAACTTTTAAAACAACTTCCCATTCAGTAGCAGCAATACTAAATCAGCCAGTTCCCAGCATGATAACTCCTAAAGGGCATGGTGATCCTTTTCCTTATAGGGGAACAAGTTCCAGGCAACTAAAGCAGAAGCGAGTGAATTGTTCACTAAATGTTTACTATTTCTTACTTTTGGAGGGTTTTTTTGAACTTTATTCAAAATGAATTATGAGAATATTGTGATCAGAGTCTTGGGAAGCAGTTTTTATGAATTTCTCTTTGGAGACAGTGTAATTGTTTATGGATTTAAAAACAGGACAGAGATCTGTCTTTAATCCTTTATTTCATACTGCAAAATATCCATTAAGAGCATGCTGAGATGACTGGAATTATTTTATTTTATAATTTCTCATTTCTTAAACATCAGGAAAACACTAGAAGCACTGTGATTAATTCTGGGTCTTTAGTAAGATTTATCTCCCTTGATCCAGTCTGATAAAATGCTTACACCTGTAGATATTTTACACAGATGAATAATATCTCTATTTGATAATGCTAAATATTTTTTATAGTATGCTATAACGAAGGCTACACTGCTGCACTGACTATGCTGCTAAATGAAATAATAAAAGATTTCTCAAATCCACTATTGGGGAAATCAAACTGATGTATGTATGAACAGAAAAAAGTAAACTTTCTTTTGGAGTTCACAAAAACTGTTCAAATAAAACTGTTCCAGCAAGACTCAAGTCAGAAATAAGAAGCTTTTATAGAAAACCATACACTTTCTCTTTAGTTGCAAGATCAGTATTTCACAATGAACTTTTTCCCTAACATCGGTAATGTCAAAGTGAGGATAATTAAGAAGGTTTTATTATAAAGTTCTGTAATTTATGAAAAAATATACTTTGTAGAGTGGAAACCGTTGCTTTGGAATGAAATATTTTTATCTTTAAAGTCGAAGAGAGTTAGAAATGTTTCTGATTATAGTTTTCTTGAGTCTTAAGAAAATATTTTCATTTATTGTTAAAGTATTTTGTGCATTATACAAATTCTTGATTATCATAATTGTAAAATTTTACTGTCAAAGCTAAGAACACCTGGTCAGAAGCCCAAAAATATGAGGCCTTTTGGATTACTTGGAAATGCTATTGACTTTCATGAACAATTTTCTTTCTTTTTTTTTTTTTTTTTTTTTTTTTTTTTTCAAATGTCACACACAGCTAAATTACGGCAAGGTTAAATTCTCAGTCAGAACTAGTTTTTCTTACCTTTTTAATTTTCAAGCAATTTATCCTCATTTATCACTGCAAGAGATCCTTCTCAAAACCAAGCAATTGTAATACTTAAGTGGTGCATGACAAGACATAACAAAAAATGCTACTTTTACTTCCTGTGATTAAATACCATATAAGCATTTGCAGGCTTCCTTCCATGTGTGGAGAACTGAAGCTATGATAGATGTGTAGCAGAACTCCACAAAGCTTTAAAAGTGTTTCTGAGGAAAGGTATCCATTACACTGGCATGGAATTGCAGTACAAAACATGCAGCCTGCTGTGAAAGCTGGGAGACACACAAGTCTATAGCCTTCACTACCACAGTCTACAGAAAAAGATATAAAAAATATTTAAGACTATGATGATAAGAAGACAGAAGACTAAGAGATATTATGAAAGCAGACTTTTTTTCTCTATGAGTACCTTTTTCAGTCTTGGATCTACTGTAATATTTTTAAATGTCTCTAGCATTTTAAAACTGATTTCATTGGCCAAGTTTTAAAAATCGTGATATTTTTAAATAGAAACGTCAGACTATGGGGGTACACGTTATACTCCAACCACATTTGTTGGGTATTTTTGCAAGTCTCAAATTAGAGCGAAATCAAACATTTTCTGAAATCCTGCATAATGCCAATATTCATGCCAATAACTTATGGAATAACAGCATTGTTAAGACTGTCTCAGTCTGCGAAAGACAAATGCACCCATTGTTTAGCATTGCTAGTGTGTTATTCAAATACCAGAAATTTATCTTTTTGACTTTTAAGTACCACAGGCCTCCACTACAGAGGCAAAAGAAAATAAAAAAGTTATAAAAAACTAAACTTTTTATTCACTATGCCACCTTTCCCTTTTAATATTGGTATTATTTAATTTTTGAATTATTTTTTCAAGTTTTCACTTAAAAGAAGGATTTTGTCCCACGTATGAAAATGATCATTTCTATAATCCTCAGGTTAGCTTAATTCTCACACTCTTGGAATAGTTATCTTTTATTTAACCTTTACTATGAACATGAAACAGATTAAGGTGATAAATACAAAATAGCAGGTTACTTATTAAAATTACTTATCAAGAATTGTCAAGAGCTGTCTGGCAAATGTAAAGTCCAAAATCTATAAGTTCTTGATACTCTATCTGACACGATCACTGAACAACAAAAATTAAGTGAAGAAAACAGCAAAATATTCTCTTTTGAGCAACAACAATTCAGTGAAGTTTGCAACAAAATATTCTATTTCAAACTATTAATTATATTGGCCTAATTTTAATTAATATAGTACAGAAATTAAACTAAGGCAAAAATGTAAATTCCATAGGAAGTTGATGTTTCAGATATGTAAGAAAGATCACTGAATCACAGTACTCAAACATACTATTGGGATGGTTTTATTTTTGGATACTGCCAATGATTTAAAAGGTATGAAACCATTTCACTTCTCTCCGTCTGCCTACATGCAACATAAGTAGATTCATAACAGACAATCACATTCCTCATCTGGGCAAAAATTAACCATGGGGCAAAAGGCACTCCTTTTTCTTACCCTTCTGCTTTATCATATTGTCATGCTCCTTTTTAGTGTTATGTATTTTGCAACCTAAAAGCCTTTGGGAGCTGTTCTGCTTTTAACTTTGTGAGTAAGTCGATGCACGTGAATAACACTGCTTGCTGTAGTCATCTATATTAAATAACTCACTTCAGAGCTGTGTCCACAGTCCCTAGAGAAAAGCAGACATCTCCTGAGAGCGATTCAGAAGGGCTCAGCTATGCCGGGGCTAACACAAGGAGAAATGAATGCAGTTATCTTCTCCGTGATGTGTGGTTCTTTATTCATCCATTTAAAAATCAATGCTAAATTTCAGCACTGCTAAGCCTGCTTGTGAATGTCGAGGTCGTATAAGCTCTTCTTACCTGCCTCGCTCCAAGCAGCTGTTTGGTCAGGACGGCTGTCTCTACGCAGCTTGTGGGAGAAGAGGAGCATGCTATCATTCACGGTGTTAGAGGGAGTTTAAATACTATCACTTGCAATTCTGTGCTGAGCTAAAATGACACTGTTAATGGCTGTGTGGTGAGCCATAGCAAACCACCTACAGATGTGTGCTGAGCTAAATTGCTGCTACCTATAGTGCTGCGAATAAAACACTCCTTTTCACAGTTGCACACCATATTAAGAGACGACACGAGGAGAACAGCCACAGTGCACTCATTACGGAGCTCCTACCCCAGTGGACATTGAGTTTAAGCACTGAGGTCATGTTGCCTGTAATGATGTTGGGAGGAAATGCAACAACAGAGCACCCAGCACCCCCCTTCACACCAGAAAGAAGAAAAAAGTCAGTGCAGCTCTGGTGGAGTATGCAATATAACAGTAGAAAAAGACATGAATACTCCATATTAAGGCTAATATGTACAATGAAGTAAACTAAAACCTCTACTACTGAAAATGGACTCAGTAGTTAGCACAGCTAGCCATGCTGAAAAAGAGCCAACATCTCAGACTACGTTTGTCTGTATTATTGGCATTTTCACACTACTGCACTTAATAGGAAAAGAGCTACATATCAAAACATCCCGCTGAGCAGAACAGTTACTAGTCACGGTGCAGCACGGAGCTCAATAAACTCTGCCTCTCACGGTCTTGCCACTGAACAATATATGCATATTTCATACTTTTTGATTTTTCACACCTTGTTTTCCTTCAGTTCAGGAAAGAGGCTTAGTTACACTACAGTTTAAGAAACTGCTTTCACTAAACTGCTAGCAGCAATTCAAACAAAGGCAAGCGTGCAGTGGACAAGTGCATTTTTAAGTTTGGAACAGCAAGAGATTCACTTATTGCTGCTTATGCTCATGTGTTCACATATTTATAAATATATTTATTGAGCATCTGGTAAGATACTTCTGAGGGAAAGCACTGTTATATGACTTCACCACCACAATCACATTAGCTCCAATGAGAAGAAATAAAAAATTTGATTCCTACAAGATTTAGAAATCTTTGCAAGTATAATCCAGGTTTCAACACAGGGGTTCATGCCTACTTAATGGGTGGTTAAAAAAGAACCAGTGTTTACAGATTGACCTTTTAGTCAATCACCAAACAAAGAAACAAACAAAAAACAAAGCACAAAACTAGACTTTTTATCACAGTGAAATCTTATATAGGCGTGATATAGGCAGCAAGTTTCTAGCAAAGTAGTGTTCTGCATTTCTGCATTTAACTTCCTGCCTCCCTCAGAGGGACAAATTTGAAAAAAAAAAAAAAAAAAAAGGTAGTTAGCACCTACAGAGCGAAGGAGGATATTTACAAGGAAAGAAGTTGTTTTATCACTAGCCTCTCGAACATAGATAATTACCGTATATAGATAATTATCATATATAGAGAAGCTGTGGATTTAAGCTGTGAGAGGAAAAATATATCATGCTGAAAAGTCTGTAACTTTAATAATTACATGACTTTACATTCCGGTACAGCTATGAGTTTAGCTGCTTGTATCATTTCTGAAGATGCTTTATAAATGATCCTCGAGGATAGCAGCTGAAATTTTTGCCAAAAGTTGAATAACTGTTTCTTTTATTATTTAATTTCATTCAATGCATGATAACAATTTGGTATTTCCCATATAGTTCTCATTATAGTTATTTGCTACATCACATAAGTAGGAACAACATTTTGCATTCAAAGCAGTAGGGAGCTTTCATTTACTTCAAATGATGCAGCCTATAGTTTGTCATTTCAGTTTTCTGTTGTGGCCAAATATATTGGACCATGCCAAAGAAAAACTCAAGACATCCCAATATTTACTTTCCACTTTACCACCTGAAGCATCCCCACTGCAAAGTTTAAACAAAGCAAGGTAAAAGATCTTGAAGTCTTAGGGACGCAGGGAACTTTTCCAGTAATATACTTACTATCCTAATGTTAGTGGAATCAAGTGGCAAAAAAAAAAATACATAAAAACCTCTCATAGATTCTCTTTTACAAGACTTTGGCATATAATATAGTATTTTTCTCATTTCTTTCATGAGGCAATTGTCAGAGGGTAAATGAAGAAAGGTTTTCATATTGCCATGCCATATATTTGTGATTAGGAGGCAACCTGCAAACCAGATCTCTATAAAAAGGCTTGAGCTTTGCATTTCTTAGAGTAAAAAGCATAAGCTGTTATTGCTTGATATAGGAACTAAATATGAACTAATGGGTGTTTTTCCATCATGCTCTTCTGCTTGTGATGGTATCACATCCAGAAAGTACCATGAACACATCTAACTTGAAGACTTAATACCACATTGAAAAACTTCTGACCAGCCCTATGGCAGAGAGCAACACAAAACTGCATTCTCAGAGACACAAAGGAGAAAAAAAAATACAGATTAATACTATGCAAAATTAGTAGAAGGAAACCTATTACTATTGTTTTTCAACGCATACACTGGTGCTCCCATCCTCCAGAGAATTTCTACCAGAAACCTGATAAAACATTTAACTTTTAAAGATATTTAATTTTGCCTTCAGTCTTGAAGTAGTCATATCCACCAGCTCTCTTAGTAGAGGTGTTCCAATATTGTTTTAACCTCATTACTAGGAAACTGTATCTAATTTCAAGGCTGAATTTGTCATCATTTCAAAGGTTTCACTGCCTTTTTATTGCATTCCTATTAGGAAAGGCCAAGTCAATGTTTAAGAAACATCATTTTAGCCTCTAATGGCTTTTTGAAATGAAGTTAATGACTTATTTTATTTTGTGTTCATTGTATTGTTAATGCTGAACTGAAACTGGAAAATGTTCTGCATTATGTATACATTCCTCTTGCATGGCTGGCACTAGAAGAAAGACAAAACAGGTTCAGCTGCTTTTTGAAACCAGTGCTACTGCTTTGATTATTTGAGATCATGAGAAGTGGTCATCTAGAAGCACACTTTGGGAAAATTCAGGTCACTTCAAGAAATTAAATACTCCTGAATCTATTACAAATTTTCTTACAAAAAACTTATCACTGTGGCAGTATGTTTTAATAAGTGCTTCGTTCCCTATACTATGAATAAAAGCAATGTTGATTTCTGTGAATGAGGACTTCCTGTTAACTCACTGGTAACTTACTATGGTAACTTCTGGTAACTTACTATGGTAAGCCTGTCTCTGTACAAATACTATTACCTTATGCTATGGAGGTTGCTTAGAGTGGCTACAAATTTTAATATTCCTTTGGAGTAAAAACATGGAATATTTATCAAATGAGACACTCTGACTATCTTGGTGACCATAATGCTCTAAAACTATCAACTGTGTGAGCTTCTTTTTTAGTGACAGGATATATGCGTACTACTTCTCCTAATTCAATAAGTAACTGGAGGCAATGGTGTAAGGATAAAATTTTCGAATGTGCTCATGAGAAAATAATGTAATTCACCACATGCTGTTTTTCCTAAAGACTACTCAGAGCCACAGAGTCTTGTCCTAAAGGCTATCTCACAGCCAGAATGAGAAGACCTGATGAAATAGTGTTGATAGTCTCCCCAGTCTGAGCACTCCTTGCTGATGTATCACTCAAAACTGTTTTTATCTCCTCACTCAAAAACTTGGCACCTTTTAGAGGCCTGTGGAGTTACAGTGTAGAATTATACCACCATAGGACAAAGATTTGTTTGTTTGCTTGCTTGTTTGTTTGTTCTCCAGATCTGACATTTGTAGATGTATTTAGTATGTGCTGGGAGATACACTTTTATTCTTTCTTGCTCTCAAATCACCAAAATTAAATCCTTGAATTTAATGTCAGGAATTAAGCCATTTTTAAATTTAATGAAGAATCCCAGGAAGCATTCAGATTCAGATAGGCTTAGTTATCTTGCAGAAGTGTCTGTCTCTGACCATTAACTATATAGGGAAGGAAAGCAATTTTTCTCTAAGAGGTTTAAACATTTAAGTTAAATGTGATCAATCTTATCTTCATGGCTGAGCTCTGAAATTCTGTGTGACGTTAAGTTCTGCATGAAAATATGAGGTTCCTGCTATGGCTTCTTAAAAGGAGAATTCTCACCAGTAGCAGTATTGTTAAAGGATGCCTTTAAAGCTTTAATACCATGATTTGCCCACTAGTACATAATCTTCCTACTAGCCCCTGAAAGTAAAGTAGCAGTTTGAAATCTCCGAAAAAAAAAAAAAAAAAAAATCAAGCAAAACAGAATGTTCTTCACTTCACCGTGATATATATAGGGTGTATCTCCTCTATAGAGTTTAGGCATGGTCCACTAAAAATAGGGTTAAATCATCAGGAAGGCCAAGGAGAATCCAGAGAACTACATGCTTTACCTCCATGCCCAGAAAGGTGAAAGAGCAACAAATTCTGGAAGCTACTTCCAGAAAAGTAAAGACGGGAAGATGATTGGAAGCATTCAGCAGGGGTTTATAAAGGGTAAATAACACTTAACCAACTCTGATAACCTTCTGCAGTGAGATAATTGGTTTGGCAGATGAGGGGAGAGCAGTGGATGTTGTTTAGCTCCATTTTAATAAAGCTTTTGACTCCCATAACTTCCTCACAGATAGACTGATGATATATGGACTGCTTATCAAAGTGGAAAACTGGCTGAACTGCTGCGTTCAGAGAAGGTTGTCAGCAACATGAAGTCCATCTGGAGGCCAGTCACTAGTGCATCTCCCCAAGGACTGATTCTGTGATCATATTGTTTAATATTTTCACTAACGAACTGGATGATGAGACAGAGTGCACCCTCAGGAAAATTTGAGGATTATACAAAATTGGGAGCAGTAGCTGATAAACCAGAGATTTGTGCTACCATTCAAAGGGACCTCAGCAGGCTGGAGAATTGGGCCAGTCAGGAACTTCATGAATTCAACAAAGGGAAATGCCAAGCCCTGCACCCAAGGAAGAGCAACCTCACACCAGGACAGGCTGCAGGCCAACTGGCTGAAGAGCAGCTTTGCAAAGAAGGCGCTGGGGATGCTGGTGAACAAGTTGACCATAAGCCAGCAATGCACCACTGTGGCAAAGAAGGCCAATAGCTTCCTGGCATGTATTAGCAACTGTTGGCAGCAGGTCAAAGAAGATTGTATTTTCCTTCTGCATAGAATTGATGAGTGCCAAGTCCTGTGCTGGAGTACTGTGCCCTGTACTGGCTTCCTCAGTACAGGAGAGCCTACTCTGTCATTGGCCCACTGCACAGTGTCCAGTGACGGGCTGGAGCACCACTCATGAGGAAAGGCTAAGAGAACTGGGACTGATTGGTCTGGAGGAGAAAAGACTGCAGAGGAATCTAGATGAACTTTAAAGGTACCTTCCAACTCAGCTCTTCTGTGATCTTGTGATCCTATGAAAGTTTATAAGTATCTAATGGGAAGGTATAAAGAAGACAGAGCCAGAATCATCTCAGTGGTGCCCATTGAGGCAATAAGAATAAATGGAAAAAACAGAAGTTTCATTTGAACATAAGAAAACATTCCTGCACTGTGATGGTGGTTGAACACTGAAATGAATTGCCAGAGAGGTTTTGGAGTTTCCATCTCTGGAGTTATATAGCAACTAGGTATATGTTTTTATATGTTTTTATGTTTAAAAACATAAATATTTTGTTCTGAAATTTTTTTAAAAGAGGACCCACATCATAAAAAAAAAAAGGAAATGAACAGATGAAAGGTTGTTCTTAAGGATTTTTCCCTACATTCATTCTGAAAGGGCCTCTGTTCATGACCATTTTTTTCCCAATTTTTAACTATCCTTTATTGATTGCTTAATATTAAATACACTTCAGGATTCTGGAGAGAGTAAACATTTTTTGCCTTTCCATTCTTCTTTTTGATTAAGAATTATACAAAATGCAACATTCAGCAGATAACTGTTTTTTCTTGACTGCCCTCCCTATCTTCATCAGTTGAGCGTTAAGCCCAGGAATGTTGGTAGCAGTCTTCCTTGAATTTCAGACGTGCAGCAAATCATTCTTCTCTTGCTTTGTATATTGCAAACAGTATTTCAGGATGGCTAGTAGGAAGTTTAAGTGTGTTTTGACTTTTCCATTAGATATGGAACAGTGAGCATGTGAATGTCTCCTGGCAGTAGTACTTATCTGTAGCTCTTTTATGTTCAGCTATCAAAGGTGAAAAGGCTGCACACTCTTTGCCATACTGTCACCAGCAGGGAAAAAAAGAAAAATAAGAAAAAAGGGCAATTGTATAGGCTTATCAATGATAAACACTGGTCATTCATGCGTTAACTAAACATTCACTTAGCAGATAAGAAAACTTTCACATACTGTCAACTTTCACATAGGATGGACATTGTCTAAAAGGAGGAGGAATAAAAAAGAGAAATAGCCCTGGCATTCAGAGTGGTATGCATGCTTTATATGTTTTGGTTAATGAGCTGATGAACCTTAGGCTATGAATTTTAATCCTGGCAGTAGTTGCTGGAATTATGGAAGTCACATATTGAGCAGGTTTGAAATGCATTTTGGAAAGTGATAAGTCCAAATGACAGAGAATTCCTAGAAGCCTCCAAGTTACCAGATGGAGGGGGATGGACATAATAAAAGCATCTCAGATCACTGCCATCTGTAGGTCAAGACTAGACAGGACACTTCTATTTGTTCCACATATGCTCTCTTAAGAGTTTTTTTGTTTGTTTGCTTGTTTGTTTTTTTTATGTGCTTCCATTCATGTTGTATATCAACAAGCAACTGTCCAGAAAAAGTCATGCTGTTTTTAATTTTGAGCACTATCCTGAGGAATACAGAAGAAAAATCACTATTAGGGAGTCTTTGTTTGACAGTGAGAATGTCTTATATTAAAATAAAAGAATGGCACATACCAATGAGTTTTAAAGATGTATTTTCTCACTTAGCTCTATGAACAGTGACCACTAGGTCTCAGAGGTTATGCCTACATCCTGACAGGCATTGCTACTCTGGATATACCACAATTTTATTCTTCCCATGAATTATAAAGCCTTACTGATAGAACAATTTTTTTCCCCAATTAACAGACAGCAGGTAACATGGAAGAGAAGATAAACATATACCGTCAGGGGAACAAAAAGCATAATATATGTATGTTAGATTAAGAACGAATCAGAGCTCTATAAGGCCATTGATTGTATTATGCAATCTTCAGAATATCTTTAAACTTGTCACAAGCAGCAATAATTATGAAAAAGAGTGGCAGGGAGCCCTACTCTCAAGACAGCTTTTTTCAAATATCTTATGTATTCAGATAAAAGCCAAGGTCTCACTTTCTACATTAACCCTGAGCTGATAATATGATGTGATTTCTGTTTTGCTTTAAAAATATTTCTCATCTTACTGAAACACCATGAGACATTTATTTACTTTATGCCAAGACTGGGGAGTACTGTTTTAAAACAACACCTTTTAGCTATATTCCATTCCAGCTTCTCTGAGGAATCAGTGCAAGAGGCCTTAACAACTCTAGCCAAAGATGTTGATCTTTGCTTAGCCGTTAGCAGTGTGGATCAAAAGGGACAATCTTTACTATACAGATAAAAACAGATTGTGAAATGAACATGGGGATCCAGGCCAATAAATTCTCTGACTCCTGTCCTGGAACACACACTCTGATCCTATTGCACACAGGACAGTGCTGTCCAAAGCATTATCTCATGAGAAATACACAGATGAATGTACCAAACAGAAAATAGAATTTTTGATGCCACATCTTATATCATTTTAGGGGTTTCCACTGAAAGGACAAGTCAATGTATGTTTGCAATTTGTTGCTATTCTAATTTAAACTCCAAAACATATAATTTATAATTCTCTCTCTCTCTCTCTCTCTCTCTCTTTATATATATATATATATATATATATATGTATTGTTTATCTCTTAGTAGAGTTAAACATTACCACAACAAATTAAATTCTGATTAACTTAATTCCAATTTAGGCCAGCTCCCTCTGAACTCTAAATAGCTTCAGATTCTAAGCTAGCCAGTTAGAAAAAGCTCCTCTGAGCCTCCTCTGAACTGTCATTCTCTGATAATCACTACTCTTTTCCTACAGGAAAGCCTCATAGAAAAAAGTATTTTTTCCCAGTGTTGACTCAGAAGTGAGGCAGACCATGCATCAAAAATGGCATCCTATTTCTTTCTCAACTTCAATTTGGCTTGAAAGGCATTATATATGCCATAAGAAAAGAAGCTGCATATTGTTAATCAATCAAACAACCTCCTTTGATTCTAATAATTATCAATACTTGGTAAATGTGAACTTTCTCAGAATATAAGTGTATCTGTGATGACAAGACTACTTTTTACTTATACTAAAATATTAAACTTGAGCAAGAGAAATAATTCCGTCTTCAACTTGGCATTCAAAAACTACATATTCCTCCACTCATAAATCATTTTCCACATCATTCAAGCGCACTTCCATACATTAGCGCATAAGCAATACCCAAAATACTTGGGTCATCTTTAAGATAAAAATAATAGAAAAATAGAGTTGACACAAACTAGAGAGGCCATCCATTTGCTTCTTGGATGATTTCCCTCACCACTGCAAAATCAATAAAACAATGTAGTACTCTCTTCCAAACATTGGCTGCTGATAAGAATGATCCCCTGATCTTATGATTCAGTAGATAAGTACTGAATTTTAACATAGCCCAAAACAACACGAATTGAATGAACTTTATCTTAGTGAGGCAGCATCAATATCTATTGCCCTATCTTTCATAATGGTACATTCAGTCATCTAACTTACCAGGCTACATCAAATTGCATCAGCTATAGAAACTATTTTAAGTAGTAAACATGTTCTAGTAAGTACTGCAATATTAAAAAAGCAGCTATAAGTGCAGAATCGTATAATCAAATATGGAAGGTATGATGATGGAAAATTAGTTGTGTTGACAATGTAATTAAATAACTTTGAATCCATGTTTGCTATATGTGATTAATTTCAGCTTACATAGTATTAGATTTTCTAATGAGCGATTATTATTAAGGAAATCATTGTAAAAATTATTTATGCGTGTGGGAAAATATACGTGATATCACATTATATGTAACAACACCTGAAAACTGTTAAAACCAGTTTCTAATAGAACTCTAATTCTACTGTATTAATACAGAATAATCCTTTTAGGATCTTAAAGATCCGCATACCAAAACAGTAATAACTCAGAGATGTACTTTTCTAGCTACAAAATATAAGAGAAATGCTTTAGAAACTGTCAGGCATAAGTTAAAAATTAACACAAGAGACCGAATTTAAACAGTGTACTAAATGACTGGCAACAGTGTTCAGAGTAGTGGTATTATTTAAATAAAATACTCCTGCAAATCATACAATCATACGATTGCTAAGGTTGGAAAGGACCTCCAGAGACCATGTAGTCCAGCCCTTCTGCACACACAGGGTCATCGAGACCATGTGGCACAGGATTGTAACCAAGTGGCTTTGGAAGATCTCCAGAGAAGGGGATTTCACAACCACTCTTAGCAACCTGTTCCAGTGCTCCATCACCCTCCCTGTTAAAAAATTCCTTAAGCTCTTGTGGAACTTTTGTTGTTTCAATTTTTGGCCATTACCTCTAGTTCTGTTGGTGGCCTCCACTGAAATACTGACTTTCAGTTTAGATTCCAAAGTAGCTTCTTATTTTAGTGCTGTGTTAATATAGGTGACTGATAATGCTCTCAAGCATTTGCAAGATTTTCGCAGAATCACAGAATGCTTAAGGTTGGAAAGGACCTCTAGGGATCATCTAGTCCAGCATGGGCACCTAAAGCATGTGGCACAGGGAGGCATCCAGGTGGATTTTAAAGCTCTCCAGAGAAGGAGACTCCACAATCTCTCTGGGAATCCTGTTCCACAACTCTGTCACCCTAAGAAGACATTCTTCCTCATATGGAGGTGGAACTTCCTGTGTTTCAATTTGTACCCATTACCCTTCCATATGCTCGTTACCCCTCATCCTGTCACCGGCCACTACGGAAAAGAGCCTGGCCCCATCTTCCCTACCATCACCCCTCAGATACTTGAACGTGTTAATCAAATCTCCTGTCAGCCTTCTTTTCTCCAGACTAAACAGGCCCAGCTTGCTTAGTCTTTCCTCATATGACAAATGCTCCAGTCCCTTAATCATCTTTGTGGCTCTCCGCTGGACCCTCTCTAGAAGGTCAATGTGCTTCTTGCACTGGGTAGCCCAGAACTGCACACAATACTCCAGGTGCAGCCCCACCAGAACTGAGGAGAGGGGCAGGATCACCTCCTTTGACCTGCTGGCAATGCTCCTTCTGATGCAGACCAGGATCCCATTGGCCTTCCTGGCCATGAGGGCACATTGCTGCCTCATGGTTGACTTGTTGTCTGCCAGGACTCCCAAATCCCTCTCCCCAGAGCTGCTTTCCAGCAGGTCAACCCTTAGCCTATCCTAGTGCCTGGTGCCTCCCCAAGTGCAGGACCCTGCACTTCTCCTTGTTGAACTTCACGAGGTTCCTCTCTGCCCAACTCTCCAACTTGTCTAGGTCTCTCTGAATGGCAGCACAGCCCTCAAGAGGATCAACCACTCTCCCCAGTTTGGTGCCATCTGCAAACTTGCCTAGGGTGCACTCTGTGCCCTCGTCCAAGTCATTGATGGACAAGTTGAAGAGCACCGGGCCCAGTACTGACCCCTGCAGGACACCACTGGCCTCAGGCCTCCAACCAGACTCAGCTCCATTTATCACCACCCTCTGGAGTCTGCCATGCAGCCAGTTCTCAATCCATTTCACAGTCCACTCATCCAGTCCACACTTCCAGAGCTTTCCTATGAGTATGTTATGGGAGACTGCGTTGAAAGCTTTGTTGAAGTCAAGGTAGACAACATCCACGACTCTCCCATTGTCCATCCAGCCAGTCACCTCATCGTAGAAGGCTATCAGATTCATCAGACACGACTTTCCCTTGGTGAATCCATGCTGATTACTCCTGATCACCCTCTTTTCCTTCACATACTTAGAGGTGGTCTCTAGGATAAGCTGCTCCATCACCTTTCTAGGGACGGAGGTGAGGCTGACCAGCCTGTAGTTTCCCGGCTTTTCTTCTATTTCGGTTTAGTAGATACACCCCAAAAATGACTGAGATGATACAACAGCTGAAACTCATTCCTGCATATAGAATTATAGGAAATGGAATTTCCAATGTATGAAATGTATTGCAGAACTTCTGCAACATGTGTGGTGTAGGGTTAGATAGTCCTATCCTGAGAAAACTGTATCACTTACTTACTTACATGCATTCTTTTTTAACACAGCTGATGGTAAAGAAATTCCAGCTATGTGAAACCATTTGCAGGCTCAGGTACATTAATTTCACTGTGTATGACCTACTGTGGAATGTTGATTTTTTTAATCATAAATACGGTTATGTTGAAGACATAATTCTTCAATTTTAAGTTTTGAATTTCCAAAATGCTCCTGAATTTTGAATCAAAGGTCCTCAAAACTACAACAAACATTTTTCAACATAAGAAAATTAAAATTACATTAATAGGTGGCAGTTGTATGGCATTGTTTCTAGAATCACCAAAAAACTAATGCTACTAAGATGATAACATGTCTAACAATACAACACAAAAAGAAAAACACTCCCTGTATCAAAGTGCCTAAGATCATGAAAAAAAAATGACTTAAAAATTCATCAAACATGCACACACGGACTCTTTACGTTCCTACATCCAATATCATGGTAATATAATAAATTTCCATATTCTATTCAATTGACTATTACAAAATTTGATCTCATCGTGTCACAAAATCACTAAGTTTTGGAATAATCAAGAAGAGAGTGGCTTAGTAAACTGTTGACAGACAGTTACAGGCAACATTAAGAAAACAGATCAGCACAAAGATCAATTAGAGACAATATGCTATCAAATTACAAGGATTTTCATATGAGAAGTGTAAGTTATTATTGATCAACTCATATTGTTGCTTGAAAAGATAATGCCAACTAAGCTATTGTCACAGGAAAAAAAGACTTCTAAAGAATTATCTAGACAAAATTCAGATTAATCAATGCATGGTACATGGTCTTCTTCTTAAGAAAGAAGACAGGTATTTGATAAATATTTTGCAAAACTAGGAAATCGTAAGAACTTTGAAGACCCCAAATCATCAAGTAATTCTTCAGCTGTTAGTCCTTAGGAAGACCCCTTGCTATTCAATCCTTTTCTACATATATTTTCACCTTTCTAATAATAAAATTAGCATTATATTTTCAAAGGAGAGATGCAGCAGCTCCATCTTTCCTTTGTTCTTAATGTCATTCAGTTTTACCTAGAAATGTAAAAGCACTTGTAAATCTCTTCTTTATAAATTCTTACAATTTCAGAATTTAGATTTTTTTTTTGCATGCTTTTACATTTCCCTATTTCTGTTTATAGATAAAAAGTCTGGAAACAATAGGCAGAGTTTTCTTGGTTTTGTTTGATTTTACCTGAAAGATACTCTGTGAGTGACAGAAACAGAAATAGTTTCCATGACAACCACATCATTGGTTGCAAAGGTCTTCGGTCCCTCTTTGTGCAGTTATTAGCAACGTTGACGTTTCTTCATTAAAGCTTAGCCTGGTGAGACAAAGAAAAATCTCCATTAGGAAAATTAAAAATATCTTACAATAATAAGACAGACAATCCAAAAGACAAAGCTGATCCTATTGCAATTAAAAGTCTAGTTCCAAAGAGCTCTTTATGCAAAAGGGCAGGTATTCTGACAGATCCTCAAAGGAGTTTTGTTCCAGTAGTTACCTGCGTTAATAGCTGAAATGTCTATGACAGTGCTCTGGATATTATGTTGGATATCACTCCAAAGCTGAATGGATATTTCAGTTTTGAATCTCATGTACTTGCAAAAGCCCAGCTTAGAGGACAGTACCCCTATCTTTCATAGCAAGTATATTAAAGCATACAGCTTGGTGCTTTTAGTTGTTTTTGTTGTTTGTTTTTGTTTTTGTTTTCCAAGAACAATTTGTTGGTATTTGTTATAAACCATTTAAAATGAACATAAAAAAGCAGAAGAGATAGACGAAACCAGAAAGAATAACCTGCCCTAGCAAAGTTAAGCCACTTTCACTACTTGCAGATTGGGTTAAAATAGGTTCCAGTTCTTTTCAGTTTACTTCTTACTTAAAGCACCTACTAATACCTTTAAACCACTGTTGTTTATTCTAAACAGATTAGTCTTGCTTTCCTCTACAACTCCTCAGATTTTCTGATTTTTTCTTCCTATCTGTCCCATGACTTACTCACTGCCTATCAGTGTTTTATATCTTTGATGTTTGTGTTTTTAGCTGTTGTATTGGTAACAGGATTAATATTAAAACACCACCATTGATTTGTTTTCAATAATCCAGTTCAAAATATATATGTTCATATATAGTTTAATGGACATGAGGATGGACTTTGACTGGAGGAACATAAAGTTACAAAGTTAAAGTTCCTTTTCTATGCTTAAAGTTGTATCTGTGTAGGAACGCTCTGAGATCCTCTTCACCATGACCAGGGAACCTTCAGCCCTTCCAGGCAGCACCCCACAACCACCTCAAGAGTCCCCTGGGGCAGGACAAGCTCCTGAAGCACTAGACTACAAAGGAAAATTTGCTTTTGTTCCTTTAACAGACTTCCTTTTGGGGACAACACAACTGCACCAGATTACAGTCAGGCTGGCACAGAGAGTTGCCTGGCACAGATAGCTTTAGAATTCCTATCCCAAATGTGAGAAAAGTCACAGTTCATGTACAGAAGCACAGCTCAACACAACTAGAGAAAATAATAATTGTGCACTGCAAGAGCACATTCCCATTTTATTATTCCACTTTGAGCATCTCAAATCCTCTCTGAGCATCTCAAATTATAACTGATTTTGACAACCCTTCCCTTGTATACAAAGATAGACATGTACGTATGCACACAGAGAGAGTGCAAGCAGAGAACAGCATCTGTCTAGGTGCTGGCAGAATAATTCCTGCAACAATCTAAAGGTATAGCCCATCAGTTTTCATTTTAGTGCTGCAGGTGCATCTTTCAACACAGCTAAAAATTCCCAAGTAACTTAGGCCAGGTGAACTTAATATAGGTTGCACATGTTAAGACAACTCTTCTGAAATAGGACATAACAATCTGGTAGTCAAATGACTTTATACATAGCGTCTGTAGCTCATGTAAGCCTCCCCAGGAACTCCTCTCAGTTAATTATTGATGTCAGCTGTCTTTGCTTTTCACTTCAATGATAATCTGCTCTTCTGTCAGTGTATTCCTTTGGTTGGTGAGTTATCTCTTTCAGCATTCTTTGCTGGTCAGGCCTTTGGGAAATAAGTATTTTCATTAATATTTAATTATTTCTACTGTTGGCATATTTGTTAAAGAGGGTAGAGCATAGGTCTACCCTGCCCTGACTTTAAGATACTTTTTCCTTTGTCTCTTTCTCATTTTTCTTCAGCTGTTTTAGTATTGGTACAACATAGAAATTGTATATTAAGCTGATGATTCCTCTGTTGCATAAACAACGAGAATAGCTCAACCTTTCCAGAATTAAAGTATGAGATTTTTGCTATTACTGTAACAGTACTGCGCCTATTGAGTCACATTAAAAAAATTTGATGATTGTAATTGATTTTAGTCACAGTATAAATAATATTTTTTTCCCTAGAGACTACATTAAAATAGACTTTTCTATCTGAAACAAGTGCAAATTTAATATATAATATATCATGGGTGTTGGACAGTGACCTTCCTATCAGAATATTGTGTAAAGATGTTGGATTATCTCAGTAGGAGAAATGTCAGAAAAACAGTGAAATCACATGGTCTGTATTATGCAATTATAATAAATAATCTACTAACATACTTTATAACAGGAAAAAGATGAGAAATCACTGGAACTGAGCAATGGGAACATCATAATAAAATATAAACTCAGACAACTTTCTCATCACCTGCTTGCAGCACTATGAATTTAATCACTTTGGAAAAACGAAAAATTCATTAATGAAAACAGAGCTATGACAGTCTGCACCACACAAGGAACTGGGAAGAATTATTAGAATAAGTGATAGCTTTTAACTGTGACCTACATAATCTGGGCCTATTAGTGTAAAGCAAAATTCTGTCCTGCTTCACACACATATTATAATGTAAAAGCAGAGCACAATGACAGGGGATATTCTGAATTAAGTCATGAGTGTTGGTCACTGACCTTTCCATCTGGATATTGTGTAAAGATGTTGGGTTATGTCAGTCGGAGAATTGTCAGAAAAACAAGCAAGGGGGAAATATGCCAGTTCACACCTTTTTAAAAATCTTTCTAGTAATTTTGAGTATTATAGTGAAAGGGTCTTGTGTCTTTACTTAAATTTCCTTTGGCAAATTTTGGATTGATACGACCCGGCCTTCTCTAGGAACTTTATATACATAGCCTACTTCTCTAGTTGCCCTTTCCAAACAATTTATCTATTTATTGTTTCTTCAGTGAAGAACTGAAGCTGGCAAATATTTTGGAGACCATATGGGCAAATGCAGTACATGCCAATATGATGGGAATATAGTATCTTTGAGAAATCATGAGCACAGTGCCTTGCTCATGCAATCTGACAGAGTTAGACATTGCAAATAGGACTACCACAAATACAGCATGTGGAAAATGCATGCAGGCAAAAGGTGTTTTCTATGAAATAATAATTTAGAAAAAACAAGAATTCCTTATATAAGAAATAGAAATACATATTCTAATCTTCTCTGAGCTAGAATCAATTAAGGGATACACTTCTGGTGTCTTTACTATCAATGGTTGTTATTTCATCTTTTAGAAGACTACACTCCCACTTTTAGACAGTCTCTGAAGAACATAAGAAGTGTAAATGAAGTATTCGTATACATTTGTAGCAAAAAGGACAGAAGCTTCACTAAATTGCTGAGAAAAATATTCTAAAAAGAAGACAAAGAAAAAAGTTGTAAGTAGTGTAACTGCTTTAAAAATGTTTTTGAACAGTCTCTTGTATGTAATGTAAGAATATGAACTAGAATATGGAGTCACTTGCTGTGTGAAAAGGATACAGTTGAAGAAGAGAGATGTCAATTAGATGCTTGCTAAAAGAACATTTAAAATCATTTGAGCTAAACACCAACACTCTTTGCCAAATGTAAATTTGGATCTTGCAAAAAACCAACTGGCCTGTTCGGAACAGTTCACTGGCAGTGCTTGCGATAAATGAGGTTATCCAAGCCATACTATGTTGTATACATTTATTCTGCATAATAGTATGATTTGAATAAAATCGTCAATCTGCAGCCTTTTTATTAGTCTCTAAAAGTAAAGGTTTTTTTGTTGTTGTGCTCTTATTCTGATTTCTTCCCCAAATATGTAGATTCTGTGAACACTTTTTTCAATGAGGACATGAATTTTACCTATTATCAGCAAATTATATAAACAAGTAGTCTAAAATAAACTAGATACACTTAATGCATTAGATGCAGATGGTAATTTATCTAACAAATTTACAAATATAACTTCCCGTTCTGCACAAGGAATTAGCAGAAACAGTTTTTGATTTTCACATAGTACTATTTTGTTAATTTTTTTTAATTTTCATCAGAATTTCTGCAAATTGATTTTCAAGTTTCTTTAACTCTGTGTTCTGTAGACAGTTTATTAAAAAACTCACTATTTTGTACATTTTAATAAATTGTTTTGGCTAGCAGTGACAGACTGGCTACTGTCTCATGCTTCTGACTCTGAAAAAAAGCGTATGAATCCTTGGAGCGTGACTACTAAGCAATGTTGTCAACACAAATATTCAAGAAACTTGAACGTAACTCAGTAAAATCATGGTACTTTTAAATAAAAATAATACCCACTATATTTAATATTGGTTTTCTTGTACCTAGGATAAATGTATATGCAACTGTGAAGGTTTATTTTCTTAAAACTGTTAGAAGGGAAGGTTTTAACATCAATACTCTGATACTAATTCAAAATGCTTTTTTCCCAGTAATGGGAAACTTCCCATTCCCATTTTTTCCCATTACTGGGAAAAAAAAGCAATTCCCATTCCCATTACCTCATTTCCTTTTTCCATCATGTGCACATTTATGAGTTTATC
This sequence comes from Tinamus guttatus, assembly GCF_059628265.1. Lineage (NCBI taxonomy): Eukaryota > Metazoa > Chordata > Aves > Tinamiformes > Tinamidae > Tinamus > Tinamus guttatus. The sequence goes on from NW_028288684.1 coordinate 14,582,336, forward strand.
TGTACCAAAATGTAAAGGTTGATTACTTAAAAACATGTCACCTCTCAAATCACTGCTAAGATAAAGGGATGTGACTTACCCCAAGAAAAACATTTTCTGTGTAACACTTCTCTTTTTTTTTTCTATATTAATATATATTATAAAAAAGCTCAGATCACCGATGCCTCAACTAGAAGTAACTTTCCCTTTGCATAAGAAGGAATATGCTCTCTGATAATGACAAAATAACTATTGGTGAGGAATATTGATATTTTCCAGGGGCTTGGAAAAGCAGAAACTGAAGATAATCAGAAATTGCACTATTGTTATGCACATATCTAAATTTGAAAGGAATGGTAGACAACAATATAACATACAAAGAATAGAAACACTACAGGTGATCTTAAGTAGTATTTTTAGGAAATATTTTTCTTTGAATTTAGGGAGCAGAGGATGTTGGCCTAACGTGCAGCTCAACAGCTAATAATACTCTTCAAAGTGTCAAAGGTATGAAATCGATAAATATAATGAGCTAAGTATCACTGACTAGAGTTTCCATAAAAGGCTTATCATACTCTTGGGATGACTAAGGTGAAACTTAAAGCTCCATGTTTAAAGTCCTGAATAAAGCCTTCCAGTCGACACAGAAGTCTCGATCCCTACACAGCTTTTGCACCAGTCAGGACTTGGAAGACATGTATCAAATTGCCACAGCTGGCTGCTGTTCTGGATTCTCAGGACTCTCCAGTTTCCCTTGTGTATCTGGACTGGCAACGTTCACTCCAAGGAGCATTAGAGACATAAGGAAAGCAAGGACTCAGATTGTTACAAAGTTCATCGGCAACAGAGGAGATATTTTGGCTAGAAATTTTTAAAAAGATCTTGTCTTTGGAGAGTTCCTCAATGATATATTTACATATTAAATTAACTGTTAGAACATGACATTGGGTATTCTTAATATGACCACTATTGGGTTCATCTGCCTGCTTGCCTTCAGTAAGGAATTAATTTGCTCAGTCCAAAGTCTTTCTTTACAATACTATTTACAAAATGGTTTAAATTTAGCAAAATTATATTAAGTTAATATTTGATAAAAGTCCTACCATAGACATTTTTACAGTGAAATGTCAGTGGAATTTATTACAGGACATATGAAAGTGAAATGATATTAAGCCAAGCTAAAAAGCACAGTGTCATGTAGGACTGATTATTGCTCCAAGGGAATATCGTTTATTTTCAAGGTTTAATAATAGTTCAACATACTGTAAAGAAAATTTAATAAAGCATAAGTTTTAGCAGGTATATTTCTCAATTATTTTATGAATGCTTAATTTACTGCTAACAGCATTAAAAGTTTACTTTGCACTGGAACCTTTTATTGTCAGGTTCCTCCTGGTAAGCAATCAGGACTTTCAATATTTATATAAAAATTATAAATAATTTTATTTATATATTTTTATTTACTTATTTATTTTGTGTTGTTAATATAGCTTTCAAGGATACTGGTCAAATTCTAGGAAGAAGTAGAGAATGTTATGGCACAAATGGAACAAACTGGCTATTTCTGAAATGCAGATCAATCCCAGTTTATACACCAATCAAAGAACATTTTAACTGCTTCCTTGTTTCACAGATAATTAAAAAAAAAAAAAAGAGGTTTTGAATATGAAATATATAATGTCTCCCCATCCAACACATGCATTTCAAGCTGGTAGTTAAAGCAAAGAAATTATATCATTTCTGTTAAATGATTGCACTTTTACTGTTTCTAAAATTAGTTTTATTTATTTTTTTAACCAAACCAACTACTAATTTGGTGGACATTAACAAAATCATTTAACCAAAAAGACCAATTTAATGTTGGCGGGGCTGGATTCTGGCTTAGGATCCTCACAGCAAATGAGACGACTGGTAAAATTGCATCATTGTGCACAGGAGAAGATGAAGGTGACAAGAGCAGTTCTCAGCTGCTCCATGTCTTCAGTAATGAGGTGCTGCTATTTAGGTGCATTCACCTGATAACAGCATGAAAATACTAAGGCTCTACTCAGGGCAATTCAAGTGGCTCCAGATATATCTGCAGGGATCTTTGAGTGGGTGCATCTCTACCACTGTATCACACCCAGACCCAGTGGCAGCTCCAGCATATTCCACACTTAAGGCATATTTCCTGGGGAATAAAAACATACTGGGAGAGGCAGTCAAATTAATTGTTTTGTTTTGTTTTGTTTTGTTTTCTCCACTCATCTGTCAAGCAGACAAACATTTTCCAGCTTTCAGCTCCCATATCGACATTATGGAGAAAAAGGAGCTGCATTTTAAAGCCCCTGCCTGCTCCTCTTTAGGTTTCTGAGTGAGCACTGCAATACAAATCCACCTCGTATATGGGATTTTCATGTTTTTCAAAACCTGGAGTGAAACGAACATATTTTAGTCCACAGCTACCACTGTTATACTTTGGTTATTTATATGAACTTTCTAATAACAGTTTATTATTTATTATTTTCATATATTGCATTTATTATAATATGTTAATAATACATATAATATATAATTATAATATATGTTATAATATATTATAATTATTGTATTATTTTTATTTATTATTATTTGTTAAAGAACAAAAGGCAAAAAAATATTTTCACCCATCAGAAATTAGTTGTCTAAGATGTTTCATCAGCTAAGAATAGTAGATGGGAGAGAAATAGGCAACCCTAAGGATAAATCATTGAAATCTATTTGGATGCCTATTTTGGACTAAGATAAACAACCTCATTCTCTTTACTAACTCTGATGGAAACCTGATTGTAGCAGAAGCCTAGGCAGCTAGCTTAAAGTACAAAATTAACTTTCAGATGGCTAAAGCTGAGCAAGATCAACCCACTCTTCAATCATTTGTTCTAGCTCAATATGCAGGATCCACAAGAGCTGATAAAATGAACTGATGTCATTTGGCTCATAGGCCAGAGCTCTTGCAATAAAATTGCATTTCCTCCTTGTGAAACATTCTTCAGAATTCTGCTATGCTCCTTTAGGTAATATATTCAAGCAATTTTATTTTGGCCCATAGACATAGAACTTGAAGGTCAGGGATGAACAGCTATAAAGTTTGTGGACCTGCCCACAACGTGCATTACTGGACTCAATCACTTTACAACCAAAAATGCAAGGGAAAAATATATTCTAATTCTTCTCTTCTCAGACCCATTTATTTATTTATTTTTATATTCTATCAGGAAATCATAAGATGTGCTAGAGTAATCACATCTGGAAATTGTCCTTTCTCTGACAAGCAGAGAGATTAAGAACAGTGGTAGGACCATCATAATACTGCTGTACCCTATAGATCTGATTCCTATGCATAGAGGAGTAGCTGATCTTGGCTTTTCTTCTTTTCAGCAGCCAGCTTGTGTCTGAGTGAAGATGACTGCAATTAAGGAAATATTCTTGACTGCCATTTGCAGCTCGTATTATGTCAACCAGTATAAAATATTATAGGCCTCCCACTTAACACAACTGCCAAACTAATGATATTATGCATAAACCAGCATCACCACTCAGCAGTCTACAAGGATATAAAAAACTGCAGATTGTGCATATGTCATGCAAGGAAGTAGTGGCCACCATCTCTCTGTGGACCCATAAATTCAGTTTATTTATATGCTCACCTCCAGAGAAATCAGCTGTGGCATAACAGGCTGTATTATGCACTGATGTGTTCAATACTGCACAGGAAAAGGATCGATAAATTTTCTGTGCCTAAGATGTGACAGCAGCCAGGAAGATGTGGTGCAGATTGCCAAATGTGTGCAAAGGACCAAGTAAGCTCCTTTCATACCTTGGTTATCTTCTGCATAAGGGCCTTGCATGATGCCTGCCAGCCTGTCTTTAGTTAAGTGCAGATATAGGCAGCTGGCAGGGAGCTAGACTGCTCTGTGCATGGAGAGGCTGGCAGACACCGAGAGCGCTTATAAACACGTGAACAGTCAGTACATGTTACAGGTTTCTCGCTGTGCCAATCCACAAATTAGAAAGATTACAGTGTTATGCAGAAAACTTGTCTTGACTTCTTAGCCTTGAGCTAAGGTCAGTGCGTGTGTCAGCCACTAGGCAAAATTTGTCTTTGCTCTGTCCTCAGGTTTAGGGAAGTAGGCCAGTTTGGACATACAACAGTCCAAATTAGTCAAAGCTTTTTTGAGGTTAAGACAATATATGATCAAAGAAAATTAAAATTTAGCTGAAAAAAGAAACTATAAAGAAAAATATATGTACATATGCCTTGACAAGAGTACATATCCATTTTATAAGTATTTTGTAAAAGCACAGGGCATTCCTGCATGTACTTTCAGAAAGGAGTATTCTGAAGAAAAATGAAGCAGGCCAAAATGGTTACATCTCCAATTCAGGAGGGGGAAAAAAGTTTCCTAAGCTTAAGAGACACAAACGACTTTTGAAAAAATTTCAAATACACTCAGTGTATTTTTGAAATAAATAGTTTAGCTCAATGTCAAGTTATTCAGATGAATTAAAAAAAAAAAGGCATAAAAGTGATTTTTTAAAAATTTATTTACATGGTTGGATTAGACTATGTAATTCTTATTAACCTTTTTTTTTTCCTAGTGTTAAAAACATAAATCTAGAAATTTCATGTGACCCGATAGAATTTATTTAATCTACAGTAAAAAAAAAAAAAAATCTTTGAAACGTCACTGTTAGAAATATAGATAAATACACGGAATTTTGAAATACACCTGCAAGAATAAAATTATCTTGCAGAAGATTCTTAAACCAGTCAATTGTTGTTTTAAAACAGTTATGATGGTTTAAATGTTAGTAATTTTGTTCCTAGCTATTCTTCACTTAAAACATTGCAACACATTTTTAAACTGCCCTACTGAAGATTATTAATGATGAAACAAATTTACTAGCACTAGAGTTGTATGTTTTCTCTCTTTTTTTAAAAAAGCATATTTAATTGCACATGTTTCTTAACTTTCTAATTACAACCAGCACTAAAAATGTCTAGATGTTTAAGGATGCATTTTTGTATTTAAACATATCTCATTGTTATTACTTATACAGCAGAGAGCTTACTAAGATATAATGATAGGATATTAAAGTGGATTAGAAATCTCATTATTAAAACATGAGCTTGTCTGAATAAAAAGGAAAAAAAAATATTCTAAATGGAATAAGCACCTCTTCATTTTCTTTCACAAATATCATTCTATTATGAGCTAAATGTCAGAGACATAAAGACATAACCGGTGGCACGATCCTATCAGGAAGGTTTGTATCTGTTATCGTACTGTATTTAACATTATTTTCCTAAAGATTTTAAACAAAGACAATGAACTTTACTCAGGGCTCAGATTTTAACCAAATATGTTTTAGACTGTCTGAGGGTGGATTTTTTATTTGTAAAGAGTAAGATATGACTGCAGACAAACAACATCTCTTCCCATATTTTAAGTCAGTATTAGGGCAGACACCAATTATAAAGCTGTGCTGCCAGGTTACCCCTCTGAGGGTAGTAGTCACACACTTCATGTTTCCAGTGGCAAATTGAATTTGACATTTAATTTGAAACCCAAGATACCATAATGTAAAACTATCTGCAACATTAGTGATAAAGTAGGAGGGCAGACATCCTGCCTGTCTCTTTTTTACAGTCTTCTCCATGTTACCACTATCTTCATTATTTTCCATTGAGATTTTATCCTGATCATTAAAGGAAAAATACAGGAAATATTTAGAATCTCAGTAGTTCAAGACAACAGATTTTCAGGTTTCTTGACAAAAACAAAAATATTGTCTACTGTGAAGCCCACCATTATCTGGAGACTATCATTTTTATAGGTGTGATCAGTCCTCAGATAACACAGCTTTCTCAAACAGACTTAAGTTGGAAGAGTTCATTTACCAGGGCTGGTAAAAGAAGAAGTAAAAAATGTGATTAGTGTTGACACTTTTTACATTGTACAAAATGTGTGCTGTTGTTGCAAGTGTTATGCTGTCTGGAGATTATTTTCTGACATGGAATTCTGCTTGTCTTGGCACTCTTTATTTAAACCATAAATTTTCTCCTGAGGAAACTGTTGGAGTGCAGTCTTTTCAAGAAGCAGCTACACTATCTCCTTGCTTTGGAGAATGCACAGATTTATTGTCAGAAATTAAGAATACCATAAACTGAGAGTGCAGAGGCTGTTTTGATGCAATCATAAACTGAACTTTAGTGAGAATACTGGGTTAACTATCACCTTGGGGGCTACAATTACATGGAAGAAAATATGAAGATATGTTGTTCCATCTGCAGGCTGTCCTAATGCAGCAGTTATGGACGAAGCTGTGACATGTATCCTGGCACAGGATTAAGCTCAAAGGCTTCTCCTTAGAGCATACCACACTCAGTAACACCAGGCTTCTGCCCTGCTGGATTGGCTATACCCAACTATAGTCAAGAACATAAGCAAATTTCTGTTGAATCATTCAATGTCCATAATACATTCATAGGCAATTTGGCACAAAGCTACTTTTGCACAACAGGCACTGTCCGATCTACAGGAAAGGAGGCAGAAATAAAGTTATTCTCTTCTCCCTCACTTTTTTTTCTCTTTTCCAAGCACATTTGATGCAGCAAGCTGAGTTCTATTTGTTAAGCAGTCTGCGTCCAGTGGCTGCAGAGCTTTCAGTATTATTTCTGTATTGCCAGCATCCTAAAATCAAATTTGCTCTTATGTTCATCTGCAGCCTTAGCAATCTCTATATGGTATCCACATTTCCCTAATGTGAAAGGAACATCAGGACATTATCACAATAGGGTCAGAAGAAGAACTGGAAAAATACCTCTTGTTTCTGTGTTATTTATTATTTCCTAAGTGTGTTAAAGGGTTTTTGTTGTTGTTTTTCTTAGGAAGGAGGACATCCTCCTTACCTAAAATTCATAAACTCTCTTACTCATTTCAGGAGATATAATTGATTGAGTAGACGGCACTTAATTCCATTCATCTTGTCAATGATTTCTTCTTTATGTCCCTACCTAAGATGACTTTCTGAGTTTCTACAAGATACATGGAATTATGCCTTTTTTTATTCAAAGTTTATGCATTCTTTTCCAAGAAAGAGAAGTCCCTAAAACACAGTCCCAAGTAAAGGTTCCAAGGAAATAAAGTGAAGTCGAAGCAGGAAAATGACTGTGTTTCTCTTCTGCTCTGATAATTAGTGAATGTTTTACAATCTAATTTCTAACCTCTGCTGCCAAGCAGAACAGCAGTATGGTTAATAGACAGAGTGGCACTTACAACTGAAATTGAATGCTGTCTCTGGACGCTTTGTCACCTTTCTACCCTTCACTATAGGGTTCATGGAAAGCAGCAGGGAGAGAGATGTCAATAGGGTTAAAAGGCTATGCAAAATAGTCTCTCAAAAATCACTCAGTAGTGCCTTTTATTAAGTAGAGTGTTACAGTTTCTACCTTTCTCATTAAGGGTGTTCTCTTAGATTCTTGATACATTAGTTTCACCATAAAAGTTAAGGGTGTTCCCTTACATTCTTGATACATTAGTTTCACCATAAAATTTAGCGTGATCAATCCACACATGTTATGACTGAGATAGGTCCCAACCTACAAATATTTGAAAAATATCTGAAAGAGGAAATAACCCCTGGCACATTAATTTCTTCTGTTCCTTTTTTTTCCAGGATAACTTGGATTCTATAAAACTTATTATCAAAAACAGAAGAATGAGGACAACATTAAAAATGTAGATTACTGTAGAAAATAGATAGGCAGATATTGCCTGTGTGCTTTGATCATTGTTTCTAAGAGTGAGCAGCATATGACTTCCAGTCTTTCCATTTGTACTTATGGGAAGCCTTGGCCCCACAGGGTGAACTATTAAAGGGCCAAAGCTTTATTGAAAGAATTAATCCATTTTTAAATTAAACTGATTTTATAAATTGAACCAAACCGAAAGTAGGACAAAAGGCTGTTAGCGATATTAGAATCTTTCATAGTTTAATTATGCAGTTAAGCAAAGTTCTTTGCTAGCTTAGCTATTTCTAGTTAATTGAAAGTTTATAATTGGGGATCCTTCACTTCAAAACTGAGAATGTATACAGTGATAATCTCCTAGCTGAGAAAAGTCTTCAGCTAAAAACACGTCAGAGTTCAAACCAAATGGGTGAAAAACATTTTAGTTATATCACTATTTAAAATTTCCAGTGTGTTACCTTTCTAATATTAAAAAAAAAAAAAGGCTTAGCTACTGGACATAAAGTGAAAAAATCTCATGTGTTCATTTACAGCTGAAAGTGGAGGTACCATCTGTGTAGAGCTTTTTTTTCTTTTTCTTTGATTTTTTTTGTTTTTTTTTTGTTTTTTTTTTTTGTTTTGTTTTGTTTTTGGTAGAGTAACAGGTAGAGAATGCTTACAGAATGATAGAGAACCATGTTCTTCAGAAAAGACATCTTGGCCAGAAATATGAGGTGCTAACATACAGTTATTTTTTTCTCAGATTTCTGGAGGGAAGCAGGGGCTTCTGCCCAATCCATCCAATTTATTTTAAAAGAATTTGGTATAATTATTTTACTGCACTGAGCACAAACAGGAAGGATCCTGCCCTCTTCCTGATGGTGTGATGACTTGCTAAGCATAACAAATGCGCCACCATTTTTGGAAATGTCATCTCATACTCTCAGGGTTGCAGAACAGTCTAAAGAACAGGAAGATGATGCATCTCTAAAATTTAAATTAATTGAAAGGAGACAATCAGTAATAAAAGCAGTGTGGAGAGGAGAGAGGAAAATATAGCTATGGTAACTTTGCTTATTTCAAAAGCTCAGATTGATAAATTAAAAAAAAAAGAAAAAATAAACGAGTAATTCCTCATTTTTTCTTAAATGTTCCTTTAGAACATAAATTCCCTATTGTTGTTGATATCCAAGGTGAATGATTAAGTAAAGATCATGGCATTCTGCCCCCAAATAACTTCTATTCTCATAGCACAAGCAGATTATATATTACAGAGTAGCTAGAATTCCAAAAATAAATCTGCTGTGTCTCCCATTCCTAGATGCACTCATATCATGTGTGTTACCCTTAGTTGTCCTTGTTCATTGCCTATCACAGGCCAATATTTGTCCTTGCCTATTTGCATATACTGGGAAGTTAATGAAGCAGTAGCCAGCCACTATTTGGTATATTGTTTCTTTTTTTTTTTTTTTAAAACTTCCATAAGGAAAATACTAAATTAGAAGTCTTTCTCCCTTATAGATGCTAATTTTTTATCATTCTTTACCACCTTCAAAAGTCTCCAGGAGAAATACATTTAAAAAAAGACATAAAGAAATGAAAAAATATATAAATGCTCAGTCAGTCACACTTCCTTCCTGTTGATATTATTGTTAGAGCATCTTTATGTTTACCCCGAAAATCAAGGAACGAGTACAAAAAAATCCCACCAATGCACCATATCCTGTCACTGCTTTAGTCAATTTCACTTAGCCATTGCCAACCAAGGACAAGTCCAAATCAGCATTGGCAATGACAGCTGCCAAGCTGACAAAAGCAATTTAAGTTCTGAACAATATTTATAACAACAATAATGCCATTTTTTAAATCTTTGTCGGTCAAACGAAAAGAGAGATTGGTGTTGCCTGTACAATTATAAATTGTAGTTCCTTTGACAATGCAACAGGAAATGCAAATACATGATTTCAGATAAAGCAGAGTCATAATAATCACGAATGCCTTATTTTTAGCTTACATATGACTTGCATATTAGTCTGAAAACAAATGAGAACCATATAATGACAGCCACAAATCATTAGAAATTTTTGAAGTAGGTCATGTCTCCTACAAGCATTGCAGTCTTCATTGTATTTCCTCATGTGGCCCTTTCCCTTATGGGCAGAAAAATCCTGTTCTACCCTCTCCTTTCATTTACACCTTCAGTTTTCCTCATGCAACGTGCATCAAGATCAGGTTTCTGACTGGGAAGAACATCACTGCTGTCCAGTCACAACAGCACCCATCGAGGCATCTGAACAGGTTAGAAGGCTAAAGAAAAACTTCAGGGCCCCCCTCTTCTTTAAGTTACTGATAGAAGCAAACACTTGTACTTTTATAATATACACACGTATACACTCACACACACCTTATATATATATATTTATATATATACTTTCACCCACATTTATAGATACAGTAAATTAATCTTCACCTTATTACATCATGCAGTGACAAATTTAACTTGGTGTTACTATTACCAGACCTATACATTTCAATGTAATGGCCAAGCATCTGTCTAATATGACATTCATAATAATACTGCATTGCAAGAAAAAAAAAACAAGAAATCATGTTTAAAAAATTTGAAAACAGAAAGGATTTTGTTTTTGTTAAACATGTTAATTACTTGTACACATCACCTTGTCTGAAAAATGCCTTCATTTTTAATTTCTATTAAAAATACTAAGATCCTTCCTTTTTTTTTTCCAGTCAAAACAAACTTTTGCTTGAGCAATGTTGCTGCCTTATTTTTTTTTTAATTATTTCCTAAGACAAACCTGAGGTGGATGTCTGACTTTCCTCTTTGCTTCCTCGTTGTTTCCTACAAACTTCCAAGCTTTTCTATCAAATGCCTGAACTGTGTTTCTTTGCTCTTGATTAAGAATGTTATAGACAACCAATATGTCCTAATAGTTTTCTGGCTCTCAGGCCAGGTCTTCTAATTCTTAATCAGAAGCAGGTCCAATCTGGGCACTTTCTCTTATCCACTGCCTATAACAAGCTGTTTCTTAATTCTGATGATCATTTATGTCTAGTACCAATCATTGTATCACACTGCTACTTTGAAAATCATTTCCTAAGTCATGCACAACATGAGCAACTAAGGAGAAACAAATATGAGCTACTGAATAATGAGATATTAAAATGAAGACATAATGTTTTCCTATCTCCTGTGAAATAAACCAGAATCTGATCTATTCTGTTAGTAGTGTAATACTTCTATTTTTTAATTGAGAGCAGTCATCTTCAGTTAGAGAAAGATGTTGTAATCAATGGCACCCTTAAACCTGTGTTTTTTCCACTTGGCTAATCCTTCAGCAATAAACATATTAGATGAGATGGGATGAGAATTGCATGAAGTCAGAAAAGCATGAGAAATCAAAGAGAATTTGAAAAAGAGCTTTATGTAAAAAAAAAAATATATATATAAAAGCACCTTTGAATGTTCTTTTTGCAGTTTTATATGGAGTTTTAGTCTCTAAGAAAATGGATGGAAACCTGTTGCAAATATAGCTGCTGCAAGAAAAGATGAACATGCTGTATCTCAAGTTTATATCTGTATGTGGAAAAAGCTATCAGGAGGAGAGCGGTCTCCCACAGTTAAATCACACACAACATGAGTTTTCACAACTGCATGAAGAGATGCCTGTCCTTTGTACCATCCATCGCAGGGTTTCAAATGTCCATAACAGCAGCAGGCAGGAGTTGTCCATGTACCCTGGGAAACCCCTGACTCCACTAACTAACTTTAGGAGAACTGCAGATTCTTCTGTCCTTAGCCCATGCAGTCGTGGAAGAGGACAGAATATTAACTCTAGGAAAGCCTGAATATGTGGGTCATTACCTCATATGGACGTCTTATTATATTTTATGCTTTGGAAGAAAAAAAAAATTTTTAATGCACTCTCGCATCAATATTATGGGTTTTACAATGTTGGAGTGAGGGTGAACCCCGAGCTCCCACCACAGAGAATGGGAACCACTAAAAATTCTCAGCACTAGCTGACATAATTAGCAAGGCAACACCTTGCAGGGTGATAGTCTAACTGAGCATCTCTGCTATCTCTTCACTGATTAAACACATTCTCTCTGAAGAATCAAAAATAGCTCTATGGATTTTATTTGAGGTACACATACATTTCTTTGATAACCAGCTTGAGAAGCTGCAGTCCAATGGCAATTTATGGGCAAGTTATAAATTGCAGAAAATCATGTCATAAAATGGAAAACATTGCTCAGCAGCCTTGAAGAGGGAACAGCAGCAAAATTTAGATTGGATTGTGTGTCCAGTGTCTTGTAGGCGATGTACAAAGGACAAATATTTTTGTGAGGCTTAGTGAAGGATTCAGAATCTAGGCATGTTATGTGATCTTTGATTGATGTGTTTTCCTGTAGGAGTTAAATTTCACTCCGAAACTGCATTATCAGATGAGCATAATTTGCAAATGGCAAAATGCCCACTGCAACTGGAAAAACTAGCTGACTGCTACCTGAACTAGCCATTTACTATTTTCAGAAATTGGTACTGATAAAACATAAGCAAGCATTTCTTGGGATGCTGTACTGAGAACTTCCAAAATGAAAAGCAAAAACAGGCACTGCTGACAATCTATTCTTGTTGTTTTTACCCAAAATTAAATGAATAAATATATCATAATCTATTTATATTACATATATGCAAAAAATCTATCAAATAAAAAAGAATATGACAAGCTATCTTGGGCTGCCATTGATATTTGACCTATGAATGAAAAACAGGAGGTGAGAATCCAGACCAATCAACATCTCAATGTGAGAAAAATAAGCAGTTATATTCAGTGCTTTTATGCAGGCAAACACTGGAATTTAATTGTCTTATTGTGCTTATTATTAAAAGAAGAGAGAAATAAAAAAACATCTTTGGAACATTAGAGAAATTAAGTATCACTTCAGGAAACAGGAACAGATGGAATAAATTTTTATGTACTAACATTTTTATTCATGGAAGGGAATAAAGTTGGAACAGATTTTTTACTCCCTGTAAAATAATAAAAGTCTATCTGTGTTTTACAAGAATTTTTAATTTTTTCCCACTTTTATGATAAATTTGAATACTTTGTCTTAAAAAAAAGTTACAGTCATGAAAGTGTCATTCAGAAACAGTGATAACAATAACAAAAATGTAGAAAGTTCATAGTAGTAGTGCATTTTCATGAACTTTGATCAGAGAAAATTTCATCACTTCATACACATTTTCATCTTATGTGTGTTTGAATGGTAAAATTCATATGCATGAACTCCATATACATGAACTATCTGGCTGGGAATCCAATATATTCAAATGAAGACATTTCTCTTTTTTAGTCAAATCAGAAGAGTTAAAAATTACATTTAAAGAAATAAAAACCCATGGTAAATCTCTAGGAAAAAAATAAGTTTGGGCTGACAATCTGTTCACAAGAGAATCCAAACACTCCAGGAGATTCCAAATGTAAAGTGAAAGAGGTACTGGGTAGGATATGCTCTATCTGATGTTTGTCTAAAGAATGGATTACACTTTCACAGAAGAAGAGGGAATCATAAACTATTTAAGGCTTAGAAAATAAAGTCAAACACCAAGCAGACAGTTTTAATAAAAAATGTACGTCTTTTTCATTTTAAAAATGTGTTAGTAAAGTCTTTGAATATTAAAAATAAAAGAAAATTAAATAAAAAAAAAGGGTTGAATATAGGAATTCTAGGATATCTAGGATGGCACTGTCATGCTTTCATTAGCATGATATAGAAGGGCTAATTAAAATAGAGAACCATTTTCTAGTGGTGTTACTCTTCAGGGAGTAGCCAAGGAACTTGCTATAAACAATAGGAAATGTCAAAATTATGGTAGTGGAAAGAGAAGAGGAGTTACAATACCTGGAGGATTACATTTTTCTCCAATCTTAGAGAATATATTATCAGAACCACCTTTTTACAATAGATTGTAATGGATAAAGACATTTGTGAAACAACTTTTGATGGCAAACTTTCAACAGTTTTGTCAATAATTTTTGATGGCATTACTGACAACTTGTAAGACAGTACACTAATGTTCAAAGTTTGTAAAGTTACCTGAGAAATGAAACAAAACAAATCAACAAGATGAAGGATTTTTGTGAAAGTCACAACAAAACCTACTGAGTTTAAAGAAAGGGACATTGAACAGGCCTCTGCTACAGTTAACAGTAATTAGGATATTTTTCAGTTTCACAGAATCACAGAATGGTCAAGGTTGAAAGGGATCTCTAGAAATCATCTAGTCCAACTCGCCTGCTCAAGCCTTCATATTACTTTTGCTTAAAGAAAAATAGGCTCTCGGCTGCTGAAAGTTTGAAAACAAACAGACAAACAAAAATGTAAACAATTTATACATTTCCAAATGCTATCTATTCTGGAAATTATGAAAACTAGTAAAATGGTTATATATAAGATTTCATTACCTTGATCTGCTTTCAATTCATGTATTACTACAATTTATAACAAAATACCCACATGCCTAACGTTGAGAATCACCAGTTGTGTTGTCTGAGTTGTGCTGTTACAGAACGCCAGCTGCCAAGATGGAAAATGCTTTTTGTCTAGGAAGTGTCACTATCCTTTTTTCTTCTATCTCTAAATGCTGGAAAACAAAACCATGCTTGAATAATATGTTTTCTTGAAAGTCAGGATGAGAAAGAAGGAGCAGCAGAACAGATCATGAACTGGATTTTTTGACAGGCATGAGGATATACATCTGATAATAACCAAACTTCCTCATTAATTACTTCATTCGTCTTTGTTGTCAGCAACACATGTTCATTTCTCTAGTGCATGTGACACTACATGTCTTGTTAGGACCACATTTTTTATTATTAATATCTACTGAGACAATGATATACCCCAAAGATATTTTGTAGATGCTGAGAGTTAAATGCTAAGAAGAAGATTTTTTTATTTAATATTATTAATGAAAGTATTCCCTGCCAACGACTGTCAGCACCAAATGTTATGAATATGGACTGCCAAGGTAGAACTTGACAATGCAGAACGTTATTTTTCATTGATTGTTAGCTAAAAAGATCATTTGGCATTGAATAAAAAATTAAAGTAAACCTTTTGAATTTATCTGAAAACTAATCATTACAGAAAAATAAAGTTTAAAGAAACAAAACATTTTAATTCAAAAAGCCCGCATTTATTATCACCTGAACAGGAATAGAAAGTTTAATTTGATATCCTATTGCCCTGTATAAAGGAATGTTGAGTCAACCTTTGTGTCTAGACAAGTCCGAGTGAACACAGTCCTTGAAAGAAGTGGAATTGGGTGACCCTGTATCATTTGGGGGCAGCTGGGTGATGAATAGCTGTATCTCTAAAAACAGATGCTGGACACACAAACTAACAGTCCCTGGTATGGTTTAACATCTCCTTCCAACAAATAGTTTCCAGCTTTACTTGAAGTAAGGAACTGGCAGTTTGTAGGTAAGTGACTTCCAGAACATCTCAATATTAAAAAAAGCTATCGGCTATAGGCTTTGAAACATGTAAGTTCACAGGCATCTTTTTTTTTTTTTAAGATAGACACAAATGTGTTTGAGGAAGGTCTGTGTCACTGGCTGATATTTCATATGTTGTCTACTCCAAACAAACCTTAAAAATTTTCTGAAACATTTTGTATGCCATAGGAAAAGGCTGAAATGAAATGGATCCACCATCTTCACCCTTTCCTCCTTAGGACATCAAGTTTACAAGTGGTAGACACATTCCAAGAGACAGCAATATTTCATTTATATTTTGCAAAAGATATCTACAGAGTGTTTGTGAAAGCAGGGGAAAAAACAAACCAGCAAACAAACAAACAAACAAAGACCCAAAAAGCAGCTCTACAAAGTAATGGAATACAATGAAATAACAGCATTTGAATCCTTGGAAATTATGGGTGGAAAAAGAAGAGTACTTCTGGTGTTCAAAACATTAATTATTTCTTTTCCCCTCAAAATTGTCCTATGGGTCCGCACACAGAGTTTCTTTGAGTTGTCAATCAGAATAAACTATAACATGGTTGGCTGTGAGAGGCATAAAAGGGGACAAGTGTTGAAAGACATCACTGAAAGCTTGATATTGCTTTTAGAGCGCTGAATTTAGATTGAAGACAGTTCAGTTGTTAGTTTACTCTTATGACCAACTAAATAGGTTGCAAATAAAAGAAAGTCAATCTTATTATTTATTTTGCTCTCACGATGGTTTCTTACTAACTCTTTTTAAATATCCATCTCTTTTCTAGAACTATAGATGACTGATCTGATAAGTATGACCAATAAGTATGAATTAATACATTTCCAGGTCTATGTATTTTCCACTCCATGCTTCACAAAGGAGATTCTAAATGCTCAAGAATTAATGATGTTGTTCTTGACATTAGTATACATGCAGAAAGTTCAGATAATGGGATTTAAAAAAAAGAATTTTTCAATTGTCTATGCAATTTTAAAAGCTTAAAGAAATAAAAAAATCTCTTTCAAGTTATTGGTAGTTTATAAAAGAAATAGGAAAAAAGACACAAGGAATTAAAGAAAAAATAATTATATTCAAATAAATAATTACATTTGTCTAGATATTTTGAACCTGAAATTATTTCTCTCACAGATGGTTGTATAACCTCCTAAAAATGCTGTGCTTGCATCCTAATCCAGATGTAGACCAGCAAATTAAAACACTGATATTAGCATAATGCTACACCAAGAATTTCATATCAAGGTTTGATCCTGGGTAGGTGTCAAAGCAGCTGCGTACTCTGAACTGTATGGTGCTGCTAATGTACTTTCTGCTGTGCTAGCATTTTAGTTAGGGCTTGTGTGAGAGTGTCTAGATAAGCGGTAAATATGCCTTTAGATAGCTATGATCATTACTCACAGCTCAAAAAATCATCCCTTTTGAACCTTTCCTCTTCAGTCAGACTAGCCATTTTTACTATAATATCTTATTTTTTACCTCTCCATTTTTCTGCATATATTTGACAAGTGCATAGATGTTTCTGTGGAGCTCAAAATACTCCCCTCCTGGCTAGAGTGCAAGACCTCATGGATAGAATTGATCCACTTCCAAAATGAGACCCAGCATTGTCCCAGCTTCCTCCAACTGTATCAAAATGTATTCTTTACGTGAAATTTGCTGTCCAGTATCAGTGCCCAAAATGGAATTGCTTAGACCAGACAGGAGCGAGAAATATACATGACAGGCTCCTTCCTGCAGTTTGCAGTTTCCTCTACAATTTACAGAGGTATCAATTCTTAGCTGCCCCTCTGCAGTAGCTCAGAACAGGCTGGAAGTGAGCCAAAGAGAGAAGAACTGAGGTGAAAACTCATTTCAGGCTATGCAGAGACGTTGTCCCTCTCCAAAGGACTGTTACTGGATAAAACTGAAAGCTGTTACAGCAAAAGGCATAGAAATAGCTAACTATAGGAAATTCTAGTGAACAGGAAACAGTGGGGAGTTCCTCACAACTCTCTTTTGAGGCATCTATGTGATATAAGCCAAACAGCAATGCATAAAGCTATCTGGATCATTGCCTTTCCCTGAAGACTTTCTAGACCTGAGTCATGCACCGTCAGCTCTGGTCTTTATTATTCACCCATCAAACTCTGACAGGAAGCAAATTACTTAGGGTCCCCTAGAATTTCTTCAAGTTTTCCTAGCAGCAATGTTCCAACATTGCTTTAAAAATAAGCCGTACTTGTCTCAGCAAAGGAGGGATTCTCACCCTCCCATCACTGAGACATGGAAAACTGGAAAGTTTCTTAAGAAGTGACTCACATGGCTTATTGCCTACAGCATCTGCAAATGCATTGATAAGAACAGTGCCTAAATTAAACTGGCACTGCTGTTTCTGAGAGGTTTTCTGAGTTGCACACAGCTGAGCAACAGTCAGCCTTACAACGCAGGGACACAGATGAGTTTACCATTCTTCTATATCCCAGGGGGTGGAGAACAATATTCCTTCTGACTGGCGTTATTCCGAATATTTTTAATTGCTTACAGAGGATAGATTTTTACTTGGGATAGATAGAAAGCATAAAACCTATCTTGCATTTAATGATTCTGGGAGTGGGTGAAGGCATGGTATTGGTGGAAAAATTTGGTCAAACGAACTAAACAAATGTTTTCTTTCATTTGTGTTTCTGGAGGTTCTGAATTTCTTTTGAAGTACACAGGCAAGCAAAGACCAAACTTCTATTGATATGCAATCCCCAAACCTTGTACTTCATCTCATACATGAAAAAGGTCTTAGTTAATAACATGTATCCATGTTGGATCAGAAATTTCCCAAAACCCTTAAGGAAGCAGAGAGCATCAACACTTCAAAGGTGAGAGTGACCAACATGTGCGATTGCTCTGCTCATCATGCAATTCAATCACTGCCTGTTAGATGCAAAATCGCAGGAAGAAACATTAGATTATCTTTTTTTTTTCGAAAGCTATGATAAAGTTCAGGTTACAAGCACAAGTGCAGCGTCCTGCACCTGGGAAGGAATAACCCCAGGCACCAGTACAGGTTAGGGGTTGACCTGCTGGAAAGCAGCTCTGTGGGAGGGATTTGGGCATCCTTGTTGAAAACAAGTTAACCATGAGGCAGAAATGTTCCCTCATGGCCAAGAAGGCCAATGGGATCCTGGCCTGCATCAGAAGGAGCGTTGCCAGCAGGTCAAGGGAGGTGATCCTGCCCCTCTCCTCAGTTCTGGTGGGGCTGCACCTGGAGTATTGGGTGCAGTTCTGGGCTCTCCAGTGCAAGAAGCAGATTGACCTTCTGGAGAGGGTCCAGGGGAGAGCCACAAAGATGATTAAGGGACTGGAGCATTTGTCATATGAGGAAAGATTAAGAGAACTGGGCCTGTTTAGTCTGGAGAAAAGAAGGCTGAGAGGAGATTTGATCAACATGTTCAAGCATCTGAGGGGTGACTGTAGGGAGGATGGGGCCAGGCTCTTCTCCAGGGTGGCCAGTGACAGGACAAGGGGTAATGGGTACAAGTTGAAACAGGCGAAGTTCCACCTCCATATGAGGAGGAACTTCTTTCCTGTGAGGGTGACAGAGCCCTGGAACAGGCTGCCCAGAGAGGCTGTGGAGTCTCCTTCTCTGGAGATCTTCCAAACCTGCCTGGATGCCACCCTGTGCCCCGTGCTCTGGGTGCCCCTGCTGGAGCAGGGCGGGGTGGACTAGATGATCTCTAGAGGCCCCTTCCAACCTTAACCATTCTGTGATTCTGTGGTTCTGTTATAGCCATAACAGTCACCAGATGAATACTCTTACTTGATTAATTTCTATATCAGAAATCTGTGAAATCTTTGATTCTGTATTGCATATAATCTTGGGTACCTGGATTTTATATCACTTGTAGAATTCCAAATTCTTAAATTTTGTATGAGCAAATGCATAAATCATTAAAAAAACCTTTTCTTTTTCAAATTTTTTTACCTATCATGGTGCAAGATCAATACAATTCTTAACAACTCTAAGTTCCTCTAAGTATTTTCACAGCACTAGACCCTAGGACTAAGATATGTTCATTTATTTTGAAGCAATTTCTTTTTCTTCCAATTAAGCAAAAGGATAAGCAGCTCAAAGTACAAACCATTGTGACTAAATGTTTTAAGCAATTAGCTAAGGATAGTAGTCTTCAATTGTATCTTGCAAGTCGGTGCAACAGAAACTCGAAAAGGGAGAGAAATTCCATTACTTACTAGGTTACTATACGTGCTTATTGCCTCTTCTGCTAAACCAGTCCTAGTTATTGACCTCATGAAATTAACTGCCATGAAAAAATGGGATGTCATTTATATAAAGTCTTTGTTATAACAGACTTAAACAGCAAATCATGGAAACATTTCCAAGAACACGGAATAATTACTGAACCTTAGAAAAAGTTTACTATGTTGTTATTTCTCTCTTCTCTAAAGACCAAAGTATCTAAAATATCAGTATGTTTTTTCAAACCTGTGTCCTATAGGCAGTTTCTGTCCTACAAGATCAAATGCAAGTTGACAGTGCTAAACTTATGTGTACACTGATCTATGCATATCTATGCTGGTATTCTGAACATGACTTTAGCCTTTAAATATATTTGTCTCATAAAAAGTTAACAATGTTTTGAAATTTTGCCTACTAATCAAATATTATTTATGGAATTAATCTAATATTTATATTAGTGATACATGACAAGAGAAAGTTCACTGGGATATAATAGATCTTTCTTTAAACTAAAGAATTATATCAGGGAAATCTTTAAAACACGCTGCTTATACAGCCCCTCTCTGTTTATTTCCAAAGCATGTTCCTGAAATTTCCTTTCATAAAAGATTAGTTAGCAGTTTACCTTGCCAAAACACTTACTTGCAGAACAATAATCCACAGAAGCTTTGCTAATGAATGAATGAATATTAAAATTTTCAGTTACCTGAGAGAAGCATTAGACTGTAACTTCTTAGTAACTGTCTGAGTGTAATAAAGCACAATATATAACATCTAATAAACATTAGTTTGGATTTTGTGTTCTTGCTTTGTATCTGAATAGGAATTATTGATTGAACTACACAGGTGTCATTAAACTTGACAGATTCTGGTATCAAGTACCTGCAGAAAAAGAGCTGCCCGCCTACCTGTCAGGTGGTTATCTGAATGGCTAAAATTAATTCCTTTCTCTCATGAGGGAATTAATACACTCATACAATGCCACATATACTTTGTATGAAGATGAACATCCAGAAAAATCCAGAGCATTGCCTTATAGTTTCACAGGGAAGAACATTGCTTCAGAAAATAACATTTTCCTTAAACGTAAATAGCAACTTTAGGAAATAAAGCATATTTCCTCCTTAAAGAAGTTTTCTATATATAAATATATGTATATATGCATGGGTATATGTATATATATATGTGTATATATATATGTATTATTTTTCAATGTGACTGTAAGATTCTAATTTAGCAAACTTTGCTCAGGAAAAATAGACCAGGCTCCCAATAAATTACGTAATTTATAATCTACTTAGATATCTAAAAAGAATGAACAACTATTCCATGTTAATCTATTACATTTGTAAGAAAGGGACACCTTGCTTGTGCATAATTAATATATAACTGTTTTAGTGTATTAATAGTTTCCTTTCCAACAGTTTGATTTTGTTGGTTTGGTAGTATATCCCAAAGCATGAAGAAAGCATTGTCTGAATAAATTGTTGTTTTTAAAATGTTTTGAATTTGGTTCTCTTCAAACTACAAAATACCCTTTAGATTTTGAGTTTGGTGGAAAGACAGCCAAATAGTCTTTGGACAAGATACAGCTCTTGTTCAGCTGATAGCTGTGATAGGTTGCAGGAGTTTAAGTAGCATCTTCTAAAGGATTACGCCAGATTATGATAATTTGCAGATTAAATTTCACCAAAAAAAAAAAAAAAAAGCTTCTGGGTAATAGCTGAGGAAGTTCAAAGGTTGGAAGTTCAAAAAACTAAACTAGCAAAAGAAAAAAAAAACTTTGAAAATGACTAAAGTAATTTATTGCCATCCAGCTAGCTTACACAGGTCAGACTCAACCATTGCATGTTTTCTTAGAGGTTTTTTACCTTTTACAGCATTTTTGAGAAAGAATGATAGAACTAAGAATAGCAAAATACATAAAAAATTTGACTTGAATGCTACAATATTTTCAGAGATGAAGCACATATTAAGAGAAAGTTTGCTCCATGGAACACAACAGTTTTTTAGTGTATATAGAAATAAAACCTTCAAAGTATCTAGGTGTGCTTCAGACCGGAATGGAAGGTGGCTTTGTTCAGTATTGCAAATGAGGCAGTGCTTAAGGAAAGTAATTTCTATCTGTTAAACAACAAATATCTCAGAAAACAAGATGTATTTTATAGGATTAGATATGAGAACATTGTAATAAATATTTGAAAATATACTTACCACTAGAAGATGAGAAAGCACCTTACTTTTATTGCAATATAAGATCTATATGGTCAGGGCTACTGATGTATGACAAATGGATATTTTTCACTAATACATGTTTTCTTTTAGAACATAATCTAAGGTGCCATTCAGATAGATACTAAATCTTTCAAGGATGGAAGAGAAATCAGCTTGCTTTCAGGTAAAGACATATGCAAATGTTATTAGAATGAAATAAAAAAAGTTTATAATACTGAGTAAAAGAGACATACTTTACAGTAAAATTCCTCTCTCACAACATCTCTCACACAAAATGTGATTATTATTAATCCTAACACACATAAGAGATTATTATTATGCTAAAATAAAACATCCACTATATAAAGCATTATCGTTGAGATTTGTGCCAGAACTAAAGAATTCTGTTTTGATGAAAGACTTGGCGTGCACAACTCCACCAACCTAAAAAGGCCTAGCGTTTCTTCTGATACATCTACATGAAACATGACCACCCAGACAGACCTGAACAGTAATGAACAGGAATTTTGTCTATATATTGGGGTTTTCTGGTCAAATCCAAAGTATCTGTGCCCTGTGGGTTGAATTTCTGCATTTCCACATGGCTGGGGAAGAGTGACATGAATTTAGTGCTTCTACTTCCTGAATTTCATGAATTTCTGTTAAACTAAATGCACCCATAGTGGGATTACAGATGCCATCTCCAAGTTAACGTAAACATATAACAGGTCATGTAAAACAGTGCAGCTTGCTCTTGGGAGGTTGTGCTATTATGTTGAAAATCCCTAAATGACCTCACAACTCACTGGTTTCATTGTCTATCTTTTACTACTCCAGAATTTAAACTTTTCTTTTCAAAAGCTCTTGTCTCGCCACAGCCAGGGGAGAAATATAAACACAAAACTCTGCATTAACTTTATGCAACACGTCACAGCTAGAAACAGTTATAGAAATTGTCATTATATTCCCTCTGATTTTACTGTCAGACTCTAAACACAGAAATGTATATAGGAAAACTTAAAACACAGAAATGTATATGGGAAAACTTAATAATTTTCTATTCTGGTCTGTCCAACAGAAATGCCATATAACATGAAACAGTCCTGATGTCTCTCCTCAGATGCAGAAAGCCACACAGCAGCCCTATATCCAGAAGTTAACACTTCCCACTTTCCTTACAGACTTTTTTTTATTGCACATTATATTATACTGTCAATATAAACATCTATGTGTCACAAAAAAAGTTTATTTGTGGAGATGGGGCCATAAGAAGAGGAGGAAGTATTAAAAAAAAATCAATACCAGAACAAAATCAATAAAACAAGTTCTACAGTATTGTCCATTTTATTCATGTTTATATTTTATTTTACCAAGGCCTCAGCATTTTTCTATTGTGAATTAAGCTTTCCCAATACCTGCAGCATACTACACACAGTGTTATAGAAACTAAATTGCTCTTTCAAACTCAGAGTACACAGGCACATGGGCCATATGGTCCTGCTCTTTGACTTACGAAAATTAAAAAAAAAGTGAATAGGAAAGTCAACAAATACTATACCATTAGAACAAGCAATCTGCAAATAATTCATAGCTTGTGATTTATCTGCATGTTTTTAAGTAAGTAAGGACTTACCCAAAAGTGTAGCAGAAGGGGGATCTCCTGATCTCTAGCTGAATTACTCTAGCATCCAGATACATAGTGTGTTTGCAATCTTAAGACTACAGAAATGTTACATTATGGATTGGAACTGGATATCATTTAATTTAGCTGCTATGAATTTGGTGGATTCCTGCTTAAAACAGAGGCAAAAGAAGGTACTGCAGTCCCTACAATTGTAGTCATGTGGGCTAGGCACAATTTTCAAAGTGATGGATACTCAAATTTGACATAAGCTTTTGGAATACTAATAAATGAACCGTGTATGAAAATAAACATGGATCTCAAGGGAAGAAAAATAAAGTGAAACAACTGTTCCTCCTCTAAGTTTCCAACAGTGCTTTTCATATGAATTAAGAGTGATTTAATTATATATGTATATATAAAAATTCAAACAGAGATGAAGAACAAGGCCAGAATGAGAGCAGAATATGATGAACATGGACCTTCATATCACTGAAAAGTCCACCTAACATTTGTCTTGGAGACATTTTGCTGTCTCCAAGAGTAACCATCAACAGAAGCTTAAGGAGGGCTTAAGAACAAAGCAAGTGTGTCAAAATACTAATTGTGAAAAATTAAGATATTTCTGTTCTTTTCCAAGCAACAATATACAAGACTAATTCTTAATAATCAAATTAGAAGAGTAAGGATAATCTCTAAACTAGATATAATGTGAATATAACACCAGTGAAGCAAACAGAATTAAAACAAAACAAAATGACAACAACAAAACATCAAAAAGAAAAGTGCCAGAAGTATGAGATATTCAGACATAAAGGAAATTAGTTAATCATAAGTTCCTTTAAGAGTTAATGTACACACATTCTTGTAGCATCAACTGATCTTCTGTAGTTATCTTTAGAAATTCTAAATCTTTCTATACCTTTAGAAATTAATTTTTAATTTATACGTTAATTCTAATTTCTATTATATCTATTTCTATTAATTCTAATTTCCATATTAATTCTAATTTCTGTATTATTTTCTATATTTATGCTGTAGAAACCTCTAATATGAAAGGCAACTTCCCAAATTTTTACTGTAAAATATGGACCAAATTTTATTACCACATAATCCACTTGATCTACTATTTAGGAATAACAGCTGTCTACCGCAAATGAAATTTGATTATTTTTTCTGATGCATAAAAGTAATGCAAGAGAGAAGAAAGAAATATAAATAAGTATTTTTGTGGGGGGCGCATAGCTTTGTATGGGAAAGGAAAGGAAAGAAGGAAACAAAAGGAAACGAAAGGAAACGAAAGGAAAGGGAAAAGAGAAGGGAAAAGGGAAGGGAAAAGGGAAGGGAAAAGGGAAGGGAAAAGGGAAGGGAAAAGGACAACAAAACAAATAACCTGGGACACAAACACCCAACCCTGCCACATTTCAAGTCTGTGTTTGAAATAAGCACCTAGAGACAAGTCTGCACATGTGTTCAGGCTAATGTCTGCAGATGTGATAACAAGTTTTACCACACTTTCAACAGTCAGCTTTACTCTGCAAATGCACTTTGGTAGCGTAACTTGAAGTGGCTGTGCTTCTCTACCTGGAAGTCAGTATTTAAAATAACAATGAATATGTAAAGCTTGAAAAGCTCCATTGTACAGTGGCCAAGTGCAGGAGAAAATAAACTTGCTAATGGTTACATTACAGTGATATGATCTCCCCTTAAAAGTTATAAATTTACCCTCAAGAGAAAGATGAGTATTACCTTCCCTACAACAAGTCAGTCCAAAAGACCATGAGATGTATTGGTGTGAATTTGCCCTACTGTCTGCTCAGTCTGCTTACTACCCATGATTACTGGAAAAGTTTCAGGGACTCTGGCATTAGATTACTAGGACCTGATTTTCCAGCTGAAGCCAGACCTCACTTTTCTCAGCTGCTTGTACATATATTTGAAGTGTGGTTATTGTATCTAAAAGTAATTGAATGTCTACACGGTTGTAAACTATTCATAGAACCCTCCATGACTTCTAATCACTTTTTTACAAGGACATACTCTAGTACATTTTGCGCACACAGGTCACTTTGCTTATGAAGTCAGTTTGGAAATTAGGCTTAAAAAAGTAATTTTATTTTGTCAAATTATATAGGAAAAACCTTCAAGAGCATTCTCAGAATTTCTTTTAACATCTCTGTTATTTGTTCATCAGAGCTCTGTCTATGGTTGTTTGTACTTCTCCAACTTCTATGGTTGTTTATTGCTTAGGGGCTCAGAAACTATACAGTTTTATCAAATGCTACAGGAGTCTTCTCTATGAGTTACGAAGACATATTTATCAAGTGGTCAATCTCGTTCCCACCTCTATTTGCAAACCTAATTTCCCAGCTGAAGGCATTGGTACAGCATAACTATCAGCAAAATAATGACATGTCTTATCTTTGAGGCCAGCTCTTTGTGAGCTTTATATATCTCATTTTTTGAAGTTATCATCCAATTCAATTATATTGGATCTGTCAATTAGCTATGAGTTCTCCCACTGGTTGGGCCTAAGTCCATCCTAAATATATCAATAATGCAATGCCCTCTTTTCCTTTAAAAAGTACATCTGTGTTCTCAAGAAAAAAAAAAAAAAAAAAAAAAAAAACTCTGAGCTTAGACATGATAGAGTACCTTCTTTTAAAGAAAGAAAGAAAAAAAAAGTGAGTATATTTGTTCTTTCTATCCTTACCATTAGGCTTCTTATTCTGTATTTATTTTCTTCCAAGGCAAGGATTCTGAACACAGTCCATTTTTCTTCTATATATACCTTTCTGGGAAGTTTGCCTACTGACATGTCTATAACACTGCCAAACTCATGAATTTCACCCTGTCGTGGCTGAAATTCCATTTTTTCCTATTCTAATGCTGAATTACTGCATTATTTGTGATTTCCATGTATCCGTACTTCAGAGGACAGCAAAGTGATACAGCCTGATTATCATTCTACTCTAGGGCAATACCAATCTCTTGAAAGAAATGAGGCAAAAGTAGAGAAAATAAATGGGATAGGTAAATGACAACTAAAGAGGAATATATTAAATAACAAATATTTAAAAGATTTAGATGGAAATCTTGAGTTAATAATTCTTGTTTATTATTTTTGACAGAATATAATATGCAAAATAAATATTACAAAACTGAGTTTTCAGAATATCATCTGTCTCTGTTGCTTTTTAAAATATTTCAGAATTACAACTTTCTGCATTTAGGTAGAAGACATTCACTCCATTTATCTCCTTATGTTTGTATTCATGAGTATCTAAGGCAAACCAATTTAGGCCAGATTTGACTAAAATGGATTTCAACATAATCTTTAAGAGCCCTGAATCAAATCATTCTTTTAGGAAGGCAGAGTGGTTGGCCTTAAGCATATTTGAAAAGCATCCAAGCAGCAAAGAAATATTTCAGTGCAGTTAGAAAGAGGTATGTCATTTTTCCATTACTATGATTTTATAAACTTACTTGAGAGATAGAATTATTCTGTTGACTGAAGACATAACACACAGCTATCTCTGAACTTGCATTTTGGTCTGATGACTCAAGATTGTGCCTCCATCCACGCAAGTGGTGAAAGAACTGTAAGCGGAAATTCCTCAAAACCTCACAAACGAAACCACTCTGTTTATGAGCTTCAATGTGCCAAAGTATCCATGTTTTATAGAATAGACTGGTTGTTAATACACCAGCACAGAGAACGGATGGCTTTCATTTCTCTGTTCAAATTTAGAAAACTCAATGCCATGTATCCCAGTTCCCAGGAGTGTCCTAAAATGCCAGAACAAAAATAGTGCATGATTGCCATTCCTCACACAGCAGCCAGCTTCAGAAAAGAAAATTTACAGATTAGATAGAAAGAAAGCAAAAGCACTGGCACTGGGTCACGGACGTAGCTGGGAAAAGGCAAATTACAATTACAAGTTACAATTCCTGCTCAATAGATTATTTCTGGGTTTAATTCAATGAGCATTTAATATACAAATGCAGGTAGTCTATGAGGGCAAAAACAGGGAATGAAGTTGCCTCACTGCCAAAACAGGAGAAGCTCCAGTTCTGCTGAGTAGGTAGTATATAGGCAGCAGGAGGGGAGTATACCAAGATGCCATCAAAGTAATAGTGAGTTCTAAGATGGGATGAAAGATAGTTGACTGAGAAGAAAAGAGGAGAAATGGTGCTTAAAAGCAAACACACAATCCACAACGTGGATACCTTTTTAGTAGAAGGGACTATAATCCCTAAGGCTGTTTTGAACTGGATTACAGAATCACAGAATCACAGAATCATTAAGGTTGGAAGGGACCTCTAGAGGTCATCTAGTCCAACCCCCCTGCACACGCAGGGTCACCCAGAGCACGTGACACAGGACTGCATCCAAGCGGGTTTTGAAGATCTCCAGAGAAGGAGACTCCACAACCTCTCTGGGCAGCCTGTTCCAGTGCTCTGTCACCCTCACTGTTAAGAAATTTTTCCTTAAGTTCCTGTGGAACTTTTGATGCTTGAGTTTCTGGTCATTTCCTCTAGTTCTATCACTGGCCACCACTGAAAAGAGGCCAGCCCCATCCTCCTCACGGCCTCCCTTGAGGTACTTATAGACACTGATCAGATCCCCTCTCAGCCCTCTCTTCTGCAGGCTGAACAGGCCCAGCTCTTTCAGTCTTTTCTCATAGGGCAGATGGTATTTCATATTGTACTGCCATTAAAATGCAAACAGTTCCAATGATCCTTCTTTAAGAGAATATTTCTAAACACTCATATATATCAATCAAATACAGGCACTTTAAGTCTGTACTATAAATCCCATGTTTTGAGCCAGAAGAGACTTGGTGTTACCCAAATAAATGGAATTTTATAAGTGGTAACTATAATGCATTTTATAAGTGCATTTTATAAGTGCATTTATAAATGCACTTTATAAGTGCATTTTCTTAAAAATGCAAATATGTTTTGTTGTTAACAGGGACACTAACTACTCTTTTGGTACCCAGCATCACTCACTGTTTTTATTTTTATCCACAAAAGTCACTTTTCAGGCATACTACACCCTCAGCCTCCTTTTAAGACTTAGTCATTCTCAAGGATCTGTGCTGTGTTCCACTGATCTTAATTTTCCCTTTTGTTCTAACTTCTTTCACTTGATATATTCTCCTCTTGTTGAGACAGGAGACTGTGTGGCCATCACCAAGAAATTAGCACAAGAAAAAGTCAAGCCTAATCTACCAAAAGGACCCTGATTCCTTCTATGAGATTTATAGTCACTAACATGTCTCTTCCTGTTCTCAGAGCTAATCTCTCCCCAGGACTGCCATTTTGCAAGACAGCCCTTCTATGCCAAATGAAACACTGGGTCACAGGTAAATTCATATATGGATGGTAGTAACAGTTGGACACTGATACAGAAAGGAGTGTTCCCCGGGGAAGCCAAATCCAGCCACGTGCTCCCATCTCCATCTACAATATCCAGAAGTGTGTGAAAGACCCTGGTAAAGGACTAGGGGGGCAGTTTGGCCATAGGAGAGCAGAACAGCTACACAGTCATGTTAGACAGACAGATAAGTAATTTTTTCACACTGCTTTACCCTTCCATGCACTGATATTTTGCTTCTCAATCTCTGTTTATAATTCCCCATCTTTCCATGTTATTTCCAGTTACTTTTTCATTCTATCCCCTTTTTCTACCCTTCAGTCTTTCCTACTTCTATTTCTTCCTCCTCTATTTCCTTCCCTTTTCCTCTAACTCTTGCCGCAGGGAGCCATCATGCTCTGTCTCCTTTATCTCACCCTCATCTCTTCTGTTGTGTGCTGTAGTAACTTTCTTCAGTCCTATTATGTTATATCTATGGTCAGCTGATATCCAGACACACAAACACTATACACCAATCTCCTTGATTATTTTTCAATTCAATCTCCAAATGGCACTACTTAATATTCTGTAGTCCTTATTACCACTGAAATGTTTGCTTGTGGAAAATATACTTATTTCCACATGTATAGGCACCCATTTGCATTTGTTTACTCTTCAGCAAGTTACCAAACCTGTTTGTGGATGCTGTGCTAGAAAGTTTGATTTAATGTACCTTTGCAAATCCAAAACCAATATTGTCACTGACAGTATTTCATTAACAAGTTCTTCTAAGATGATAATTTGACTTGATTAATTATGAAGGCTGAGAATTTCAGGAACTCCCCCTGGTGAGCATTAGCAGTCAATGGGAATCACAGTGACTGGCAATGTGGGGAAGGGACCTCCCAGGAGATAGGGCTTGCTTAAGGAATCGTGACTGTTTTAATGGTGGTAATAAATACTCTTCTAGCAGCATTAAAACAAACAGTTCCTGAATGGTTTCAGTTTCTTGTATATTTTCTCAGTACTAGCAAATAATTTCCAGATTAGGTGCCCTATTAGAATAAACAAGTTTTTACTTTTACATTAAATTTCCTTCATATTAATGTAGCAAGTAGTGGATGCCCCGTTCTCCAGCAGTGGTGAACAGAACACTGGACCACTAGGACAGTACTCTCAGAGGTTCATGTACTTCATCAAGACTCTCCAAATAAACATGGGGACCCTCCATCACAACAAAGCCCCAAAGATGAGGTGATTGATTGAGAGTATATCTTTGTTTTGGAAATTATTGCTGAAATCAGACATCTTTTAAACTTTGAGAAAAAAAATTGCAAAGAGACTTGACTATTACTAAAAATAGTAAAATGGAATACATATATATATTTAGAAAAAAAAAAACATTAAATACCTACAAAAATAAAACACTTGCTCTAGCTGCAGTTATAATGTAACTAGAACAAGTTTTAATAAAAAAGAAAAATTCTACTAATGTTAAAATGCACAATGGGGCCAATGAGAAAGATACCCATTAGGGGAGAGTCCTTTTCTTGCAAAGAATGATAGAGGCTTCAGATGATATCAAAGGAATATTCTTGTTAATATTGCGAAGTCCAGTGATATTATTTACCTTATTCTTCCATTTGTCTAAATCTGTTAACTAATACAAAGCTTTTAGAATTCACTGAATGTAAGCCATCTATTTTCAGCTATACACAAGATCTCAACAAGAGATATTCAAATTCAAATAAAAAGGAATTAGTTATCTAAAAAAAAAAATTGTCCGGAATTTTTAAAATTTGACTGTGATTTTCCCACAAGATTACTACTTAAGAGTCTCCATAAAAACCTTAGAGCCTCTCCCTAAAATATGATGAGATATGGTGTAGTGTGGTAAAATGGGCAAGAAGGCCCACCTCAGACAATAGTGGGTCCATGTTAAGTTCCACAGAAAGATAACAGAAAACCAACACCAAGTGGAGAAATTTGGTGTTACCAGTACGCTAGAAAGCAAAATAATAAGCAGAGTATCTAGAGTTTTGTCAGCTGCTGTTTGTGTATTGATTTAAGGCATAGATCTAGAAAAAAAAAAACCCACTATTTTGGTAAGTTGAGGTGGCAAAAGTATACTAAATTCATTGATTAAAACTGCAAGAAAATGCCTGTTTTAAAGGAATAACTTCATTACTCCTACAGAACAACAATCTCTAAATGAACAATTAAGGAAACAGACCTGAATGCCATTATGGCAAATTCAATAAAAACATTTGTTCAGTCTATAGCGAATGTTTCAAAACATACTTGAATCTTTTTTTTTAAAGAAAAAGGTCTGGGTTTTATTGTGATTAAATTCCCTTTATCTCCCCAAGCATGAGGTTACCTTTTTGTTTTTGTTTATATGGTACCCTCTAGTTATCATAGAAAATAAATTATTTTGTCATTCCTTATATCATGCCTCAGGACTGAAAAAAATATCCACTCCTGGTTCAGAATATCAATCCACTATCTGAAATTTTAACAAGCAGACCCAAATGTTTGTATCTCATCTCATATTGTTGCTCATGCTTAGGAAGAATGCCTGTCAGATAGACATACTCATTATCTTTTCTTTTTTCCAGAATTTTCCCTGATTTTCATAAAAAATAATTTATAATGAAGCTTAGTAACAGGCAGCCATTAGACTTACAAGACTTGCCCATCCTTCCTTTGAGGGACGGCTGTCTACCTGCCGTTGTGTTGTGTCTCATGCTTCACCTCCTATCCAGAATATAATTATCTTATTATCTTCTTTCACTATGTTTCATACTTATGGCTCTTAACTTTTAGTCATATGAATATAGACATCTATGCATCTAAAAGAATAGGAAAGGGGGTTAGGTGACAAGAATCCTCAGTTTTAAAAGCACTTCCTTTGTGCCAAATGATTCTTTTGTAATAGTAACTAATAGTAAGATAAGAATTTATTTCAGCAAACTTCGATTTCCCTATGTCCCCCTGGGTGTATGAAAGCACATTGCCTAGAACATCAGCCTCCAGCTTTCTGGCTCCTGTCATTCCTAATGAACTGTCAAGTTAGGAAGTCATCCATGCTGCCCATGGCCATGATTTGGCAGCCATAACTAATGGTGATAATATTTTATGACATGAATTTGTCTAATTTGAATTTTATTTCCATGCAGCAAATTTGTCAGCATAAAACTCACACTACTGGTAGACCAAGAAGAATTTTGTAGCTTTAAAACCTTTTTTTAAATCCAATTGAGAAATCATTTCATTTTATAAATATATCTTTCATAAGCAGACATGGAATTGAAGGCTGAATTTTTCCCCTGTGTAGTCTGGGCAGCCACACTGCATAAATTTCTTGAAAAGGAAACCAATGTCAAGGGATCAGTAGTCTATGGGAACTAAGAATATAGTTCAAGCCTCTTGACTCTTGAAGATTAATCTTAGCTATAAAAAACATCAAGACCTCTCTCACAACAGAGTAGTTATTTTTAATATTTTTTTTCCATACAAGAGTAGTCCATAAATCATAAAAAAGTATCATATGGAAATCAGGTCCGTTTCCTGAGTATACACTTGAAAATATAAACTGACACATTGTGAGCATAATATTTATTAAGTGATATGGTTCAAGATTTTAAAATTAGCTTGATGATAATTCAAACCCACTCAAACTTTACTTCTGTTTTGGAAGGTTTATAATGCTTTTGTTAACCATATTCAATATGATTCATTTAATTATACTACTAAAAAAAAAGTTTTATTTGATTATTTGTCACCTATTTTATCTTTCCAACATGCACAGTTGGCTAATATTATTATACATTTCTTGCTATTTCCTGCTAAACAATCAAAAATTTTTACTAAAAAAATCAGCACTGACTGAAAGAGATACCATTTTCAGCAGAAAGTGAAAGCTACTAATTCTGCTGACAGAAGGGCTTCTCTGATAGCAACATCTCCTACAATGGCAGAATGTATTTAGAAATGTCTGCACTTTCCAGTCTCAGCACTCTGACCAATATGAAGCTTGTTTCACTTCCACCATGATATAAAAATCTGCAAAAGATGAGCCACTGTAATGAAATACTTTGTTTTAAATAAATACAAATGGCATCTGCTGCTCAGAATACTTTAGCCTTATAGACAGAATACGAAAGGCATATTCTAAGCAAAGCAGGGTGAGCTGCTGAGTTAGAGTTTCGTGAGAGCGTGGTGGGAAGTGCGAGGCCTCTCAATGACATGCATCAGCGGTTCCGTTGAACTGTGGAATCCAATAAAGTAAGTATGCCAATTCCACCTACTTAGAAATGGGGGTAAAAAATTTGTAATTTCTCATGATTTCATGCAATGGCTTTTTCATTATTATGCCATTTTTGGCACTACTGAAATTGAAAAGCTCATAACTAAATAGACTAAAGCTTGAAATAGCTTAGGACGGGAAAATGACTTAAGAGGGGAGGATCAGGCCTGATATTACTTTTTGAATACAAAGTTCTATTTCAGTCGTAAAAGTGCTGTCACAGCCTGTCAAGCTTAGCTGAGAAGCAGAACCTGTGCAAGTGTATAGCAAGGCACACAGGGCAAAAGCAAAGAGCTCTCACAAGTATCTTCTTGCAAGGATGGTTGAGGAAGCTCCTGTCCCTGTGGGAATATCCTGCCTAATGCCTTAAACTTAGGTTTGTAAAAGCTGAACTGCATGTTCTTGTCTGGCAAAACCACACAAAACACATCTTTTCATCAGTGGTTTAAATTTATGCATTAGAAGATGAACTGCAAGTGCTGGCACATGTTTTCCTTTCATCACCTCTTTCATATGGGCAATAAACTTTGCTGTGGAAAAGGCAGGAGAGAGAGTTGCATCAGCTTAGTGAGATTACCTAGAGGATTTCTATCAAAGCCCATAGTGTTCTGAGTTAAAGGGGTGGCCAGTTTTGATAAGGAGGAATAGGAAAATATTTTTAAAATCTGCCTAGCAAAGATGGCAAAAAATGCACAGCATATTTCTGCATAACCAAGATACAGTTCAATGTTTTACTTCATCTGAAAAGCAAAAGAAAAGGCTGTTTGGATGCTGGGATTTTATAACTTCTTACTTTTCCAGCAGATATTTCCTATGGAAAATATCATATGCATGAAGAAACTATGCAGAATCTATTCTGGCACCAGTCCTGATATATAAAAGAGAGATCCCTGAATGTGTCTGTATGCAAAATATTTTCAATAATTTAATATTGATAACTTCTTATATCATTCATCAGTTTAACTATTCTTCATTTAAATTTATCAATATTAACACAATATTGAGGTTATGGAATAAAAACAGTTCTGATGTACTCCATAAGCACTTGTTTCTGCTTCATTAATTTGATCATGTTTAAAAATTGTTAGAATTTATAGGTTTTTTATTTATAAAAATGTACTTTATTTCTTATTTTAAGATTTCTGCAGAGAAATATGCAGACTGAACCTTTATGCCAAAGAAATAAAGGGCAGATGTAATCAAATGAGAATAAGTTTAGATATGAATAAGTTTAGTATATTAAAAATAATATGCAATTTCAAGCAATTATCAGATTGGAAAGTATGTCTTTGAAAAATAAAAACCAAACAAAACAAAACCAAAACAGCCTTTCACTTCTACTAACTAATGAAGAGAAGTTACTTTTTGCCTGGGACTGCATTTATGATGACTATGCTCCACTTCATGTAAGGAATGAATTCCTTTCTGGTATAAGTGTGTTGTTTTGGTACAAACTGCTTATTTATTCAGCTTTGGAATACTGTGTTATTGTTAAATAAACTTTATATGTTGTGCATATAGTTTTTCAAAAGACCTAATAAAATTACTGCTTGGTTAACCTAAAATAATTAAAATTACTTTTTTTTTTTCTTTTAAATAGGCCTAAAGAGAGGGGAGAAGAAGGTGAGGGAATATTTATAGCTGAAAAAAAAATCTTTTTTTACTTTGTCTGGAAGTTATGTCTTTTTGACTTATTGTCACAGTCAAAATCCTGTCTTTCACCCCTAAGGTCTCATAAATGACCTTGCAGAGAAGTTTTCCCAAAACCAAAAGATTTTGTTAGAGTTCATATATTATTACAAGTATCCTCATGCAAGGGATTTTTTTTCTCTTAATAATAAAACTACCATTAATAATAAGAGCTACTATTTCTTAATAATAAGAGAAAAAAAAATAAAAAGCACGTAAGTTATAAGTTGCCAAATTCTATTTTCCATATTCTGATATGGATATAAAAAAAGAAAAACAATTCACTGTCTTCAATAACAAATAACTCCACTGAGTGCTCAGCGGGATAAAATAAAATAAAATAAAATAAAATAAAATAAAATAAAATAAAATAAAATAAAATAAAATAAAGAGAAATTGAACACCCTGGGGTGGCCCGTCTTCAATCAAGAACTTGATTCAGGCCATATCATATACTGGTGAGCATCCTAGTAGAGTATTTGGTTAGTAAGACTGTTTGATCTTGAGTAAAACGAGAGTCTACATAAAACTCTAACTAAAGAGTTAATATGAAAGTAATAATTTCTTATAAAAAAATCTCTTATCAGAATACTCAGATGATTTCTTGTGCTTCCACTTTTCTCTATATTCTTCCACAGAAAAGCAGAAAAGGGCAGGATTATATGCATATTTGATATGCAGTTGGCCAGTTGTGAGGATAGAAACAGGCTTCATTTCTGAGAGATGATTTTTATCATAATGTTAAATCTGTTATTCTATTCAAGTCTCTCGAAAACCATGCTTAGAAGCGTGATATAAAAGGTTTCAAATCAGAATCAATTCCAACATTTCTGTGCAAAAGGGAGCAATTTGTTTATGTAATAATCTTCTTTTCTCTTTAGGCTTAATCCCAAAAGATAATTGCAGTATTAAAGATGCACTTTTATTTTTGGATATTTAAGATTAAACACAAACATTTTATACTTTAAAACATATAAAATACTAAATAATGCAATTCAGAAGTCATAAGGTTAGGTGTTTTTGGGCCTTCTGAATTTATTTTGGCTCTGTTGTATTATTTAAATCCTTAAGTAGATAGATTTTTCTTCTTGTTAGAATTGTTTTATTACCTAGTTGAATTTTAAATATTTCTTAAGAAGACCATTTCAAATTATCTTCTTCCATTGTCATTGAATTAATTATACCTTCTTTTTAGAAAGCAAAATGCACAAAACAAAAAAGGAATTCTAGTCAATTTCACTAGTACAACATAATATCCTTGACAGGCCTAATTCTCAAATAACATCTTCAGCTCACTTGCAATTCATTCATGGTTAAGGATCATTCAATTTCTGATTCTAGTTTGTAGGACATATCCTCTATTACTGTTACTAATTTAATGGACATTTCTTACTCTGAAAAGTGTTCTTCGTTCTACAGCATATTCAGATAAACCACTTGTAACCCATTTGTATCCTGTAGTAAATAGGAATTGCTGGAGTAAATAGGTTATTTTAGGACAAGTTATTTTAAAGTGCAGTGAGTGTTAAGCCATTCAGTCCTTTATTCTATCAGCATTTTTTACTACCTATTCCTTTGCTGCACAGCAGCCCTCACTCACACATAGCATCCCACATGAAGTTTTAACAGTATATTACAATACAGCAGTAACATTTCTTCATATGTTCGCATGCTCTTCTACAAATATTTTGTTTTGCACATGAGATCATACTGGCCTCTTTCTTGGCCATATCTTATCAGCAGTGCACAATCAGTCACTATACAACTATTTGACTACTAAGGGTCATTTTTTTCCTAGATTCCCAAGGATGAGTTCCGAATCTATAAGAGCTCCCATTGTCCTTGAGTGTTGTCCTTGCTGAACTTGATAATATGTATAAATAATATAATATATAATATAATAAATATAATAAAAATATAATAATATGTATTAATAATAATAATGGGGATGTGAAAGTCTGCATGATTTAATGAAACAAATTCATTCCTGATGATACTCAAAGCAGAACAGGCTTGTTGACCACTCACAAAGAGCGAAGAGTTTGTGAGAGTTTCTCCTCTGTGTAAAGGGCGTTGCAGAGAAACCAGACTTTACGAATCAGTACTACAGAGTCTTTTTACTTCAGATTATAGTAATCTGTGATTTTTAAACCCACAGAGGTCCTATATTTCACTCACTAGGGTACTGAAGATATATGACTTTTGCTTTTCATGGACAGAAAAGAATAACTCTTCCTTTGATTTGCAACTGACTCAGCTCAGTCTTTGAATAGCTTCTCTACTTCATATTCAGATTTCACCATGTGTGATTCAAAAAGGATATTATTATAAAGGATTTTTTAAGCATATTAAAGGTTAGTGGGTTAGTGTGCATAATTCTGTGATCATCTCAGAAGCAAGACATTAGATAAATAAATCTTATTATTGGAATTAATTCCTTATAAAAATCTTCCCATTACTCAAATATAAGATAAGGCTAGTGTGAATCCTAACTAAATAATGGATTTACTATGTATGCATTCCTTAGATTTATTCTGCTCAAGGAATTGGCTGGCTCAGAAGACTGGCAGGATATTTTTCTTTTCTGTAATTTGCAGTTAACAGATTAACATAGAAATTTTACTTCTGCCTTAAAGACAGAGACAAGAGGCTAGCTGACATAATTCCTTGTTTGCTGCAAGTCAGACTTTGCCAGAAGAAGCAAGACAGGACAGTAGAGAGCAAAAACCAATAGAATTTCTTACAAAGATGTGAAAGTAGCCCTCAAATTAAGCATAAAACATAGAAATATTATTTTTCAATAGCAGGTTGACGCAAAGTGCTCCAATGATTGAAGGATAAAAGTCTAGGTAGGCAAAAAAAAAGGCTGCTTAACATAAAACATAAACATAAAACATAAAATTGCTGATGACACATACCCCAAATAACCATTTTAACCATTCTTTCCCACACCTACCTCATTGCTTAAATCACTGTTAAATCCTTTCAAGAAAGGATTTTCAAGGAAGTCATAAAAATTATTAGAAATATCAGTGTTCCAAGATTTACGAATAGCGAATGATTTCCAGGTTTCAAGTATGAACAAAAAGGTAAGAGAAAAAAAATCATTTTTTTAGAAGCTGAAAGATTTTTTTTTTTAAGTAAACTATGATTTTTGTAATTTCTATCTTATTGGAAAGCACACTAACTGAAAGGTGCAGTATTACATGAATGAAAAATCTGGCCAAAGATAACTGTTGAAAGCCCTACACATTTTGAGATAGTCTGCAGTACTACACAACATAGACATACTTATCAATATATATTATCAGAATACATAGACTGATCATTACTAGTCTAGACAAAAGTTAAAATTCAGGAAGTGTCAGTGGATACACTTTTCCCAGTACAGACAAAAGATGTATTTGTTTGTAAGGAAAATTTTCAGCTTGTTTTTACCCCAGTACTGCACAACTTAAATTCACAGGGGAAAAGCAAGACTTACAGAAATTCACAGAAATAAATATGTTCTTGAGGAGGAACAATTTATAAACATGCCCCAGAATTTTATATAGGAAACACACATATATATATATATATTTCTGCTTTTTATTCTATTTAAAGAAAAAAGAAAAAAAAGACCACTTTTCACTTAATTATTTAGCTATAAGAATAAGACACCTCTACCCAAATTACAGTAGAGATAAATGAGATGCTTCCACTCCAGGTTTTGATTTCAGCATTTTGAGATTTTATGGGCACCTGATAGTTTCATTTCATGCAGTGTGTTTAGCACTGTAAGGAAGTTTCTACATAGATCAAAAGTCAGTTAAACAGTATATTCAACTTTGACTGCTATAGTTAATGAAGATAGTTAAACTCACAAAATCTCAGAGAAGCCTGGTGTTAAGAAGACTATTCAGCAGTTTTAGGTGTGATATTAATGTCTAATTCTCTTTCCTCATAGGTTTTGCTTTATTTTTGGCTGGCAGAACTTACGGTTGTATTGCTCAAACATTCATTTATTTCAGAGTAAGGTGCAACTTGTCTACAGCAACAACAAAAAATATGTTCCTTGGCATTAAGGACAAGCATTCCAAACAGACTGCCAGCTTGCAATCACACAAAATTATCCAAAGCTAAAATGAATTAAATAGTTTTATCCCCAAAATAAACAGTAGTGGTCTAGTAGCAGGGACTGAAAGAATAACTAATATATTTGTCTGACACACCTTTAATCTTTACCGTTATGATAGAGAGAAAAATATACTGGCAAGTTAAAGGATATCGCACCACCAGAAAGCACATGGAAGTAGTGCAAAAAACAGCAAAACAAATGAATAAATAAAAACTTAAAATGCATGAAAGGAGATGGCATATTAATTCAAAAGCAGCACTAGGTATCAGGTTTGGGTCTGTGCAGCTGAACCTCTGTGCGGAGCAAGTGGCCTTGGCAGGACTCTGGTGGACTTTGGTGCACTTTGTTTACGGTTGGAACTTGATGATCTTGAAGGTCTTTTCCAACCATAATGGTTCTATAATCTTCTATGACACCTGAGGCACCCTGCCATTCTGTGCTCTTGCAGCTCTATTGCTACTGCCACCAGCCTGTACTGATTGCTTAGTGCATTTCTCATCCTTAAGTAGGTTCATTTTCATTCCTGGTACATTAGGTACTGTTCCAACCTCAATCTGAATTGCTGTTTAATAAGATAAATAATCATAAGAAGTAATTATCCAGTTTTTAAGGTGATTTGTAGTTGTAGCTGTGAAGCTGTAAATATCCCCATCCCTTTGTGCTCTCTTTGAGAGGAGGAACTCTGTTCATCTGTCTCAAATTTGATTAGGAGACAGAAATGTGCAAAATTTTATTTCTCAGTTTTACATTAAGTCTTTAATTACTTTCTTTAGTCTCAGAAAAGTCTTGGTATTTTTTTTCAGTTCTTCCTTGTCTATAGTATTTATTTAGGTTGTACTCGAACTTAATGATTCTGATGAAAGAATCATCTGGCTGAGGAGATCTCTAGAGTCTATTACCCTGTCCCAACGCATCGTCAGTTGTATCTACATCATTTTTGACATGTATTTGTCTAATCTTCTGCTAGTATATTTTTGTAATGATAGAAACTTCCTTATGCACTTTTCTCAATCTTCAATTTAAAACTACTTTATAACAGACTTTATATCTGTAACTGTAACTTTTATACCTGTAATTTAAATTGTAACTTCTTGTTCCATTATGAATATGGAGAAAATGGCATTTTGACTTTTTTTTTTTACTTTGTCTACACCTAACTTTTTTTTTTATTTTTTTTAAGAAAGGTTTTTATGCTCCACCTGAATTCTCTGTTCTCCAGATTAAACAGCCTTAATTAGTTTATTTCATTTACATAGATGAAAAGCCTGTGGTCTGTGCTTTTCTCAGACTCTCTGCTAGATGTATGCATTTCTTAATCTGTGATACATTTTTTTTTCCTACTGAGACATACCATTACAGAAATTTCTAGAAAGATTACATTTTATTTCCTACATGCCTGCCCTGTCCCCTGGCTGTACATCCCAGCATAGTGTTCTTTTGGCAGTGGCATAACATTTATGTTTCATCTTTACCTTGTGATGCCTCACAACCTTTCTAGACAATTGGTACAAATGCGGTTTCTCCCAAATCTATGAATTTAATATTAATTTCTGTGTTATATTTTGAACCTCTACAAGTTGATTGGTATGTATATCTTCCCCTAGGTGATAGCTCTGGTTCATCAGGATAATTCTGAATTCTAACAGTGTCCTCCAATGTGATTACAGCTGCAGCCAGGTTGATGCGATCTGCAAATTAATCAGGAGCTCTCTGTTTCATCGTTAGGCCTTTAATGAAAATAGCAAGTAGAATTAGACCCAGAGTAGGCATTTGTGGCTTCAACACAACACACAAAAACTTCCTGCTTATTTAGTGACTATGGGCAGCTATTCTGAGTAGAGTTTTCCAGCTAATTGTGCATTCATCATGTAGATCAGTGCAGATCATATTTAGATTCCACTGAGAGAAACAGAATCTCAGTCAAA
The DNA here is from genome assembly GCF_059628265.1 of Tinamus guttatus. Classification (NCBI taxonomy): domain Eukaryota; kingdom Metazoa; phylum Chordata; class Aves; order Tinamiformes; family Tinamidae; genus Tinamus; species Tinamus guttatus. Next base: position 14,623,081 of record NW_028288684.1, read on the forward strand.
AATCAAAATACGTGCAATCTATTCCTTTTCTATCTGTCCTTTTCTATCTTTTCCCCGTTATCTAGAGATTTTAAAATCTACAGATATGCTTGACAAAGTTTATTCTTGACTGAGCTTCCCAGCAGCAATTCATTTGCTTCTTGCCTGTAAGGGGCTTAAAAACAGTGCAATTATTTATTACAGAATATTTTCTTATCTTGAAGATATATTCTCTCTAATTCTTCCTCATATTTACTTCCCCCCCTTTTTTTTTAAGAAAAGCCACCTCATTATACTAGAACTTAACCATGCTTGATTTTTCAAATTAAAAATAAAAAAACTTGTCTTCATCCCTAAGATTTTACAATACCTTTACCATTTTCTGCACTCCTTCCGCCGACATGCCCTCAGCATCCGTAGTCATCATTTTAGAGATGTTAAAGCAAGGTATAAAGGTATGCTCAGAGATGTCTCTGAGCATAACGTTTAGTATCTGTTTCTGAAAATGTCGCCTATGATTTTTTTCTAGTTCTTTTTTCAACCTGCTGGGCATTTTCAACTCAGAGGACCCCATTGCTGACTTTTCTCCATGCTGACATTGATTTTTAAGATTTACTATTTCTTTTCTACCCTTATGTAATGCTCATGTGCTGTTCTCCAATGGCATCTTCTATTGTCACTGACAGACAGAATAAACCAGTAAACCATTTCTATTTTCTCATCATGTAAATTCTAAAAAATTCCATAGATAATCATAAAAGAGATGCGTAAGATAAAAATCCTAACAGGCTAAGGTTGTGGCCTTCTTAGCACTCAGGAGTAAACTGTAAGTGTTAATACAGTTTAAAATGGGTCTAGTTTTATTTACCTTCATGGTGCTACAAAAGCATTGACAAATGAAACATCACTTCACTTATTAGGCTACGTGAAAATTGAGGCCATAAGAGAAACTAAGTTGCCAAGGATTGACCAAAAGTTCTTTTCTAGTCTGAAATCTCATTAAAGGGTATGGAAGAAACAGTAAAGCCTAACTCTGGCTTTACTGTGGCTTTTACTGTGGCGTCCCCCCACCAGATGAGTTTGGAGAATCAAGGTCTACAGGGAGTTGCTAAATGCATAAAGCCTTTCTGAAGTGGAAGACTTTTCTGAGCTGAAAGGCAGTGGGAGCCGAAAGACTCTGGGGAGTAATATGTGTTCTCTCCAAACCCTTCCCTAGGCTCTCAACTGGGTTAATATTACCGACAAAGTTCAGAGGAGTCTTTCCATGACCCAACATACCTGGTCTTTTGTTCTCTGCAAGAAGTTACTGAACCAGTGCTACTGAATCAAATTCACAGAAGTATTGAAAAAAATTTAAATCATTTGTTAGATGTATCGGATTATTGGATTTTGCAAAATATTAGGCTTAGGAATTATTTTTTTCCTTCTTTTCTGAAGTGACTAAAATCAAACAAACAAAAAACCTTTAAGATTATTGGCTTGGGGAAGAAAGAGACTTCTATTATGTTACAATGCAAGTCTATCAAAGAAACCACTAACATAAATCTATAGTACTTGCTTTTTTTTTTTTTTTTTCCAACAGCTTCTCACAGTAATGGAAATATTATAATGTACCATAGCATCACCACACCATCATAGATTGACTGTCCAAGACTAAGCATCAGTCTTGGTAAGCAAGTTTGCTACTTTTGCACAAGGCAATCGTGCATATCACTATATTCAGTCTTTGTGAAAACTGTTGTCAAAAGAACCTCCTAGGGTAGCAGCTGCACAGTGAGTCTGCTGCTTAAGAGTTTTTCAGCACAGCTACACAATGCTGTTTTCTTTCTCTCAAAATTTCTAATAAGGTTTAAGACTTACCAGAAAGGTAATGCTGATTGACAGAGAGAATTGTCTAAGGTCTTGGATAAAGCCGCAAGTGCTTTCTCAATTAAAGGAGTCTGTTAGTTTCTTAACAAAACTGTTCACTACTGGAGGCCCTAAGTAAATCAATCGGTGTTCTTGGCTTTTAAAATTATGCCATGGAAAGAAATGTCTTTTTTGCCTGATATTGTCCATTAGATTACAGAGAAAAATCTTTGCACAAGAATACTGCCATGTTATGGCAGAGGTCATTCAGATGAAGCAGACTGTCGATCGCTTCGTGTTCCCTAAGAAATGTTGCCTGGACTTCATCTAAATACCTTGTTTTGTACAGTCTCAGATCACTACCCGAGGTGACCTCTCCTTCAGCTCTGTGTCACATTATCTGACATCACCTGGTGATCTGTATCCAAATGGAAAGCCATTTTAGAGTTTTGAAGAGTTCAGTTTCAAAAATACCTCCCAGAATAAATCAAGTGAAATATATTTTTAAAGAACTAAAAATTAGCTGCTCCGGAGTTGAGAAGTTTAAACATTCACCTGGGCCAGGTGAGGCATAGTTAGGTCTGTTTTCCCAAACGATATTCTGTCAGGGCAGTGGGTTTATTTGTTTTCTAGGCAGCTAACACTCCAGTGGTACCATTCCAATTTTACATATAAAGGATAACTCTAACAAACAATGTCAACTTTGATAAACAAATGCTTCCTTTACTGACAATCATTTTTGATGAAGAAATTCAGACTTATGCAATGGGATGGCAATATAAAGTATATTTCCTAACACAAGTTTGTATTGTGGACAATACAATGGCTTTTGGCCTGCAGAGTGTTATTTAACCTAATAAGCTACGGTGTACTTTATACAAAGATAGAGAAACCAATTCAATGTTTTACTCAGGCATATGCAATGCAGACAGTTGTCCTCATGGGCAGATTTAGGAGTATGGCAGAACATCCCCAGCCACATTGGACTTTGGAAGAGAAAAATGTAAAAAGTCTTTGCCAGAGCAATATTTGCTGCAAGTACCATTTCTATCCAACCTCCAACACTGTTTTCTCAGAGTCAAAAAAATTCCGTGTGTGGGAAGACTTCAGCATCTTTCCTTGGAATAAAAAAGTTTCTGATGAGAAAAATTAACCTCTTTTCCTCTAGCATAATACTTAATAGAAAAAGTCAGTGAGACTGTTTCTGCTCAGTTAGACCATATTTTAATAGATCTAGATTGGTTATTAAAAATTCCATTTGCTGTTTGCTCAATTAATTTTTTTTTTCTAGTAGGCATTCTTATATGTGCTCCATTTTATACAGAAAAATAACACATTCTTTTCGTACTTCTCATTAAGTAAGTTATGTTTCAGAACATCTCTGTTCTTTGTAGTTAAAATCCATTTTTGTCATGTATGCCAAATGAGAACAAATCCTCCCATATTTAAGTATTTTATGGAAGCTAAGTACATATATTAAAGAAGGTAGAAAATATTTAGTTTTTCAGTGATTCTATTAAGATAATAATATCATGTACATACGTTGTATTTGAAACAATGATGATTTATAAACAAATACATTGAACTTATCTTGGATACCAAACTTTCCGCTCCAAAACTTCACTATTTGAACCCATTTTCCTGTTTGTGCTAGCTGCTTTACTGGTTTACCTTTACCGCAAAGAGTTTAGTGACAATAGCAAGTTCGTATGTGGCCGACATTTACTAAACATTTATAGATTCATAAAGCTTAGCCCTTTAAAAATAAGAAGTCATTTCCATTTACATTTATTTTATACACCTAAGGGCTTATGTCTGTCAGCTATGGCTAAACTTCTTAATATTAACTAAGATCGAGATGTAGAATAATAAAAAGTGCCTAACATTTACATTTTTACATAATAAGACATCAGTACAGCACAGTTACTCCTGGTATCATCCTCAGTCACTCAAGTCTCTTTCTATGTGCTTTCAAATCCTGAGAGAAAGGTAACATTTTCTGCTACTTCAGCAATCATGCAATTCACCCATTCCTGGCTGGGATTAAGGAGTAAAGCTGTTTCCATGTTTTCAGTTTTCAGTTTCCTTGTATGAATAACTGCAGATAACACTGTTTTCACATACCGTTTTCATCTCACTATCAAAGATGCATTTCTGTTGGGTTAAGATCATGTCTCTCATTTCTCACACATCATTCCAGGTCTAAGTTATTGATAATCAGAAAAAAAAACTCATAATTTAAAGTTATACGAACAATAACCTAAGACCTTCGAGTGCATGTCTCCTCAAAAACTGCAGTGTCCCATTAATACTTTTGCAAGGCCCCCACAGAAACATGCCCCAGCTGTCTTGGGTGTCGATGACACACACACATTCTGGTTCCAAAGAGTCATATGAATCTAATATTAAAAGAGAAAAAATAACAGGAAGAGGAACCAAAGGAGACGAAAGAAAAGTTCAAGCAGCTATTGAAGACAAAGCAAAGAATAGGAGTGAGGCGAGGTGTAATTTATTCCTAAGGAGGCTAATAAGGAAAGTTTACACTTGTCTTGTGAAGTGCCTATCACCATGCATTTACCTTGTGCTTTTCTAAAATCTTTATGTTTCCTACTTGTAAAAGAGAAGGTCATGAACACATTGCTGCACTGTTATAGTAGCAGCGCATCCACTTGAATGAAAAGTGACTAATTCTAACTGCCTCGAAAAGCAGCATGAAACCTCCTACAACAGCCAGACGTGTCCTGAGCAGTCAGCCTCGGTCAATGTTTACTAGCAACAATTTCCTTTTCCTTACATGCAAAGCTTTGGTGAACCTACCTCATTTCCACACCATTAACTTCCAAATGGCTTGCTTTCCCACTGCTACTCACTACAATCTCTTCTGTGTTTTTCTGTCAAATCCAATAGACTCTCTAGTAGACTTGCTCCCAGAGCAAACCGAGACCTCGCTTCTTCTAAAGAGCATTTATTTCATTCATGTCTAGCTTTATGAGTAGGGCAGTGTTTTGGAAGTGGACCTTCCTAGGCTCCTAGAGCGGCTCACTGTCTCTATCCCATGTTCACTCCAGAAGTACGCCACAAGGTGCACTAACAGAGCCAATTTAATGGTTTTTTGTTTGATTGATTTTTTTTTTCTCCTTGATTTTGTTGATATTGTTGTCTGGTTTTGTAATTTTTTTAGCCTTGTCTGTTAACAGAGCAAGAAGTGTTGCTTGACCTGTATATGCAGCAATATTGTGCTAAATACCGAGAAACGAACACAAAAGAATTAGCAAATGAAAACACATATTCTAGTTTCAGACAGCTCAGATTACAAGCAAAGGAATACATTACTGTCATGTGCCTTTTAGTTCTGTTTCAGATGAGTACTAAGAATTTTTCTTAACCTCTACTGTGAGCAAATTCATATATTCCAACAAGTTTAGCCTGTTAAAATGTTAGATTGTATCAGATTGTAAATTTTACTTATTTTGTAAGAAAAGCAGAAATATCCCATTCATATATATTTTGTAATGAAAGAGGAAGCTTTGATGTAGAAACTACAAGTACAGGTAACAGAGTATTTTAATGCATCAAATGTACAGACTTCCACTTCTTGTGCTGTTTAAAATATTCTGGGCCGCCAGTTTTAAGGCACCTGTTGTATCTAAATACATTTTTAAAAGCAAGGCTAACAGAAGGCAGCATTGCTGCTACCTTTTTTACTTGGTGGCTGTCCCAGAAACTAACAGGCTCTGTTTTTTTTGAGAAGACATGGAAATTATGAAATCACCTGCTCATGTTACATCAGTGCCACTATACTTGTTATCTGAAATGTCATAGCATGTTTCCAAAGTGGCTTATAAAATTTTAGCAGGCAGCCTCTGACTGAAGCTTTCCTGAATTTTTTCCATATTTAGTATCATGCCCATTCTCACCAAAAATTACTTAGTTTTCTTTTGAAACATGAAATGTAATGCAATACCCTTGTGCATAAAAACTTAACTTCTGAACACATGCAAAACAGCAAAAGTAAATTTAGGTTGGCACCCTGAGCATAGATGATGTGAGGTGACTCTATGTGATAACTGAAATATCAGGAGACTTTCTGAGGAATAAGGAATGCCCCTACTGTTTGAAGGATGCACTTTCCCTTAACTGTAAGAAGGAAATGACAGCAGAGAGAATTTGCATTTCCATCCAGAGCAGAAATGAAAACATCAGGTTACACAGATTGTAAATTTGCTACTTGTATTTTATGATTTACGTAAAAATTAATACAAAAAGTATCTTTTCAATGCATACATTTTATATTCCACATAATACAGCCATTTCTCTATATAACCATTTATCTATATAACCCTTATGATACTTCTTCTTTGGCAGAATTTAGTCATGTACATCTGGATAGCAAAACTAGTTTTTACTATACATGGAGATTACAAACGTTAATATCCATATCTGAAAAAAAAATATATATAGGTATATATATATATACACTTTAAAGGAACAGGGTATTCCATCACCCATTTCGATTTTTGTTTAGAAAAAAAAAAGAGAAAAAATTCACACAACTGTCTCCTGCTCTTGATTCATAATTTGTAGAACAAAAGCTAAAAAAAAAAAAGTTCCTCTTCAATACAGCTCAAAACTACAACACTGAAACTGTCATCTACTACCCTAAATTATTTTTGCCCTTATTGTAGATAATATCAGATTGACAGAGTAACTAGAGAGACGTATACAAGAATAACAAATTGCATCCTGAGCTGCATCACTGTCAAATCACTAACAGGTGGAGGCAGCTTCCAATAATATTGATAAATACTGGAATTCAGAGACCCAGTACTAGAAATCCAAGCTACAAAATTCATTGATGTAAACAACTGACAAGCAGGGAAAATAAATAAATAAATAAATAAGAGAGAGAGAGTTCCAAGCTGTTTGTTAGGAAAATTTGCAAAGAGAAACTATTTTCAAAACCTGTAATTAGAAAATTTACTGTTTGGGGATTGGCAAAATATCACTCTTCTTGTACAGGAAAAAAAAAGTACAAATAGATATGGACTTTAACACATTTTACAGCCAGCTAATTTCACAAAATCACATCATTTGAAGTAACACTACAAACAACGATGAGGTAAAATACATGTAAATTCCCTTCATTTATTCTCCCTTCTAAAATTTCTGTTCTAGCCTCTACCCTCCTCCCCCTTCTCTTTTCACCCTAGCAGTGATTTCTGCCTCTCACAGACTTGATTGCTCTGATGACCTCAATCAAAAGGCAATTATCCAGCGAGGATGGAAAGTAATTATTCCCATCAAGGAGAGATTGAATGCACCTGAATACACAGCTGCAGTTCTTCCAGGGATTACATTATTACTATAGAAATTGCCTCCATTAATTTGTGGTGTTGTCAAATTTATGATAAAAAGTTGATTTGTTTTGCAGGACAACTACTTCTCCCATTTTCACCCAGCACTGTCTCCCAGTCAAGGCAACAGTCCATTTTGAGTTACCTTAGTATTATATGTGACAATTGTCAGTATGTAATTGTCTGCTCAGGAGTGAAGATAACAGACAATCAGAAAAGGGGCATGAAGCTCCAGATAGATGTTCACTATATAATTCACAAACAGGGTCAAAAGCTTTCAGTCCAAGATTACAGAAATGCTAGCACAGGAACAAATGTGCAAGGATAATAAAGACTAGTAAAAGGAAATGTCTAAGAATCAGTTCTTCACAGCAAGAAAATAGCTCTACTCAGTCTAATTGCCTTCAGCTCTAGATGGGAAAATATTTAATTCTAGGAGAGGAATAATACCAAATTTGCAAGGGATATTTCACCACTTATAGCAGTGCTCCATGTTTGAGGGAGCTTGGGCATCCACCTGCCCCAGAATGCTGAGCACTTATAACACAAGTCCCAGAAGCTGACCCCTTTCTGGAAAATCTGCATGGAGATGTTAATCAATGTAATCACACCCACCGCATGTTAAAACTCTGGCTTTTCTAAGGAGGGTTACTTGACTCTAGAAGTTTATAGCCATATGTCAAAAATTGAGCAGTGAGTTCTGCAACAGAAAAAAATAAAATGGCAACAGATCTAATACCTTTATTAATTATCTAGAAGTGACTAAATGTGGTAGAGTCTCCCAAGGTGTAAAACTGTGGTCTAACAGAAATCATCTGGCATTTGCTCTGAATTAAAAAGGACCATTTCCATTAAAAAGGCTTCACTTCTACAAGGCATAAAACACAAAAGGCTAAATTATTACATTTTATTCACTTGTGGCTGAAATGTAAGTAGTCTTAAGGGACAGTTGTTTGATAAACATACTGTTACATTTTCTTAGAGCCTATTTTTATGTGTATGCTACATCTGTAAATCTAGCATTTTGATGAAGGCAAAACATGTAAAACTTACCATTCTAATGCTAATAAATTGTTATAAATCTCAGCAGCAGTAAGGTCACACAGTATAGTGCTAATTAAGTATGTATATGCCATTTTTAATTTAGAAATAGGCTTTTTATTGTAATCCTATGTTCCTTCATTTTTATCTAGTCCCATTGATTTACTAATCTTAAATTTATCGTTTTTTCTTATAACCTTCTTTTGTCACACTAAAGTCTCCAACATTTGCATTCTTGTTATCTAAAAATTGTGAAATCACTCAGCATTCTCTTTTGTAAACCATAGTCAAAAGAGTCAACTGTTTTTTTCATCAGCATCTCTTCTCTGAATTCTCAGAGACAGGAGGAGAGTGGAGTGCAAAATAAAAATAAATGAATAAGATGAGAAAGGAAAGGGGAAAATACTTGTTCTGTATATTTCCAAATTTCAGCTTTTACTTTCCCGAGCTTTTAAAGTTATCTTGAGGTTCATAGCAATTATTCTCATTAAAACTGGCCTTCACAACTTGCTAGATAACCTTCAGGCTGTATATTTCTAAAAGACTGTCAATTTCTGATTTAATTACAGTCAGCTGCCTCTAAATGTAATGATAAATTCTTTACAAAGCTTAAGATTTCATGCATGTTTTGCTGCTTCTGTGTAAATGCCAGGCAACCTTCTGGTAGAAAGTTTACTTTTCTGTTTTCATCCCTATAAACCCAGCTCCCCATCGGGGTCATGCAAATTTAATATGAACACTCTGCCTTCCCTTTTGGGTTTTCAGAAGTACATGGGCACTTAGAGACTCTGCTTAAGGAGTCCAGGTGATCAGATTTGCCCCAGCCTTCAGTGAAGATTACACTATTATTGTCAGGTTACCTTAAAATCATTCTTCCCTTCATCTAGATTGTAAAGAAAAATGCAAATAAAGCAGTTATTCAAAACATCTAAAAAAAGCTGACACAGTTATGAAAAAGCAGGGGAAAACTGCATTTAACCTACTTGGCCCTGTGATTAAATCAGCAATTGCTTTGCCTAGCTTGTATGCTGACAACTTCTCTGGCACCTATGGATTTCATTTTTTTTCCATATCTTGTATCCCAGGTTGCACCCACGAAGGAAAATCTCCTCTTGATAAGACACACTTGGTTTTATAGTTATTTTCCTTTTTGGACACCTCCACTAGGTCTAGGTAGATTTTATTTTATTTTTTAATTGGTTCATTCTCTTTCATTCAGGAGATAGATGGTCAGACTATCTGAACTAAAAAGCTTTGCTTTACTTCCCTAGAGATGCATATGTTCTTAGACCAGAGCAGCTTTTATATCTGACACGCAAATTACACATACCACAACTCTGCGAGAACACAAACGCCCCTATCTTCCTCTCTGAGTGACTCAGGGTGACTTTTGCATTATATGTGTAGCACCAAATCTCAGGCATTTGGCTGATAATAGTGGTACAACTTCCATCGCTTTCCCTTTCTGACATCATAGCTGAGTGTCTGGTTGAACCAATTAATCTGATAAATTATTACTAATAAATAAAAGAGTATATTTTTCTATTAATATGTTATTTTATATATGCATATGCTTTATACATATATATGCATATATATATATATGATTATGAAATTTGATGGAAAGGAAGCAAGTGAGTGCCTGCCAGGGAGTGAGTGAGAAAGGGTAGGCAGCAGCCTGCTATTAGCTGTGTTATGTATTTGCACCCTTTACACAAACATTTTGGTGTGAGATACCTTCTCTGCTGAACCTTGCAGGTCTACTTTGATGAACATAACGGAAACAACTACCTAACTATGGAACACAGAGTTCATCACTGGTTCTTCACAAGGATCCTGACATGAGAGTAATTAGCCTTTCTGGCCTGGCAAAGGGCTTGGGAATATCAGCCCTCACGCGCTGCAGCTCTCCTAGGAGGACACCATAATGCAGAGCCTCTGTTCAAAACCTTGCGAAGCACTTGCAGTTTGCCCATGAGGATCTCCTCTTTCCTTATCATTCTTAAGCACTGAGGCAAGCTAGTTTGCAACCAGAAGAGTAATAGGAATAGATGCTGCAAAAAATAACCCCTTTGAGAAATAGCGCAGTAAGAGGTTATCAATCCAGAGCTAACCGACAAACTGTGCCCTAGGCCCTGGATATATCTGCTACCCCATCCAGGACTGCATTGATTCAAAGTTGAATATTCAGTTTATTGCCGTAGAACAATAATTGATATGTCTTGGGCAATCTGCACAACTGAATTACTCATTTTCAATCCCTACTAGTTATGGCTATGGATGAACTACTTTCAACTCACCGTGAGTTTTTTAATAAAACAAGTACCATACCCTCCACACAGTGGCTAGCTTAAGGGTAAATCACAGTAAGGTGACTTACAGGAAAGAGCACATTACCCACTAACACCAAACATATCAATTTATATTGCCAAGAACTGCTGATAAGAAAATTTTATAGAGTGCCATGATATACAGCTTTAAATTATGGAGTAACCACTTACACTATATATGCCTTACAAGAGATTTATCTGAGTCTTTAAAGGTTCGTACAATTAAATACTCCTTTAAGGAACTATACAAAATACAAAATAATTTTAAAAGATATAAATTTAGCAATTGAAAGAAACATAAAAGAAACACATTATATATATATATATATATACATTTTATATATATATATACACATTGTATATTATTAGTAGGTATATTCTTTCAGGATTGTTAAAGTGGCTTTTCAAATAGTAAATGATAATGAATGACTACAAATATATACTGCAGAAATGGGTGAAATGGATAAAATGAACACATTGAGGGGTACATTTTAAAGCCAATGGTTATTAGTACACAGAAAACCAGTTAGGTAAGTCATGTCCACATCAATCACTCATGTTCTGTTTTGTAGATCAGCACACGGTTTAAAGTTCCCCATAATGAAAACATTGCTGAGTTACCAAAGAGGAAATTTCAAGGAGGCCTTTTTGGAAAACAAAAATAAACAAAAATAGCCCCATATTTTTATAGTTTTATTTCCTGCATTAGAAACTGATGGCTTTTCTGAAATTATAGAAAAGTACAGCATAACACACTTCTTAGAAATGTGCTTGCTATGGAGACCATCTGTTGGTGGGGATTAATCTCCAGGTTCAGTCTCTTTTAGCTTAACTCTGAAGGGGCTAATACAGATAAATTGTTAAATGGAAAGAGGGAGTCAGAATTTGACTACCAGACACAATTCACTCTCTTAAACTGATCAGGGTTTGCCCTAATCTCTTTCCTTGTGCTCTGAAAGCAGCTGGGAGCACTGGTGCTTTAGCTGCAGAGCTGCTCCCAGCTAGGCTGACCACAACCAGGGGGGCTCCTCTCCCTCCTCATCTTCCTTGCCTCTCTCCAAAAACCTTCTTATGTGACCTGGTGGACACATTGACTCTCCTGCCAAACACTATAGGAAAAGAAGGAAGCTACTGAGTTGTATGTCATTTCAAAAATAAATAAATAAACAGATATATAAACATGAGTATTTGGAAAACTTAAAGAATTTGTTCCCTCCCAGTTGCACCAATTCTGGTACTGATCCAACTCTTTGCAAACACTTGGGTGATGAGAGTGAGCAGTTTTCTGCCAGGTTGGTGCATTAAACTGGCTCAGGACTTGGAAGGGAGGTGGTAGGATGACACACAATCAGGGAAGGGGTGGAAATCAAGGCAGCCCAAAGATGGGCTTAGGCTTCCTGGGAGCCTCAGGCTGAAGTGCCACCTGTGGAGGAGAGGACACAAGCAGCAGAGGGACAAAGAGCTTTTCTGTGTCTTTCTTAAAAATGAGTGCGACCCTGGCGACTAATGGGCTGATATGTTCTCGGGTCTCCCCTTCTACCTACAACACTCCTATGTGCTTGTTTGTACCTAGCTCTTGGTTCTTGTTTCCATCAATTAGAATTCATAGAAGGACAGAGGTCCCAAATCTAGCCCAGTCATGTAACCTTAGTGCAGCCCTGGCAGCCATCAGAGGTATGGATATAGGGGGTAATAGGTGTCAGTGACAGAGACTGCCAAAAATTCCAGTCCATTATTACGTACACTTCAGCATCTCAAAATAGACTATTTTATCAAACCATTCACTGAGTGTTGTGGACAAAAGCCATTATTTAGAGAACTTGAAAGTTCTACAAATACTCTAAAGACACAGTAATTTTCTCTTGAGAAAAAGAAATAGAAACAAACAAGAAATCAGCATCATATTGGAATCCACACACATAAAAGGTATATGCAGACTAGACATCATGTCGCCCTATCTCCAAATATCTGACAAATGTTTGGTCCAACATCGTGAAAAAGACTGATGTAAATATAGAGCTGTATGCTAACTCAAGAAACAGACATTTCATACACATTTTGTATACCAAATGGTTGAAAGAATGTCATCTGTAGCCATAACAACACAGAAAAAAATGCACAAATATTTTTTGGAATAAATGCAATTATGATAGAGTAAACCATTAAACAGCAGGATCCAAGAGACTACAGATGAAGAGCACATTTGAATGTACTGTAAAAAGCCCAGTAAATTAAAACTCTAAAGCCACAAAATTGTCCTAAAAAAAGAAAATTGAATAAAAATACTGTCTATAGATCTGTTTTCCAAACCTTATATCCACCAATACAGGAACTTTAGTTCCTTACAGTATCTCTCTGAGTTAAGAGAAAGCAAGTGCTGTACTTATAGTCTGTCATTGCAGGTATCAATTTGCTCAGCAGATGCTGTTGCATGGAAGGTAGAGCATCTACACTCTACCTTATTTTTGTCAGTGAAGATACCTATAACACGTATATTAATTTTTTCTGTGCTCAAATATTGATTTAACTAAATTTTAGCTTTGGAGGTGGTGCTAAATTTCACTGCAATTGGCTAGGGAGTTCTATTATTATAGGCTTAGAAGAGGAAGAAAACATTGATGACCAAAACACAATTGCTTAAGCCTTGTTTGCCATTGAAACACTGTAAAGGATGTTATCAAGACTTGTCTTTTCATGTGTATTCATACCTTTCTGTCCTATAAGAAGCCTACAATAAACAACAAACAACAAACTCAGTTACATGGAGAAGAAAAGCATTAAACTGCTTTTCTGCCCACAAAAGAGAGAAGAAAACAACTAAAGAGACTCCATCTGCCCTAAGCCTGCCTCTCATAGGCTATCACAATAGAAGTGTATTGGGATAACACAGAAAAGAAAGAATGCTATTAACGAAATAAAGTAACATATGCCAAGAGAAGCCAAATCTAGAGAACTGGAAAACCCAGAGTACATCTGCTCCCACCTCTGTTTGCTCCTGCTCCTCCTGATAGGTGCACTCAGCATCTAGCTGACTTGCTCCAAGGCTACATTCCAGTGCTCCCCAGGGCCTGTGAGCCCTGCTCTTTGCTATCACCTCTGTTGCCTCCTATTTGATAAAGTAGGTGTTTAGCTTATTCTTTCTCCTGCCTAATTATTAAGTTGAATAGCCACTAACCAGATACCACGACAAAGCAGACCCCCTTATATTCCAAGTCTCCATGTGTCTTTTACCTTCAACATATCGTTACAGTGTAAATTCATAATCATAAAAGAGAGGAAAAGTATTAAAAATTAAGGAACTATGACAATTACTGTTTGGTAGATTCTAAATACTATAAGTTTGACTGTGCAAGACTATAACCTTACTTTTTGGATAATTTCCCAGTGTTGCAAACAGATGCTCTTAAGAATTGCCTGGCCTACTGAAACACACACTGCTCCAGATTTTTCTTGTCAATAGAAAGACTAAGTTACTGGCATGCTGAATCCTTCTGGTCATCATGCTGATGAATATTGACAGTTTTTCCTTGCTTTCACCCCTCTACTATTTTATTGGTCTATTAACCGTACAGAAGAGCTGCTGCTTCATCTGCAGCATACATAGCAGAGTGGTACTTCAAATTCTTCAGTAGCAGAAATAACAAAAAACAATATTAAAGATTATGCCTGTAGAGAATAGTTGAACTTATCCTTGTAGCCCTGGCCTTTGGCTGCTGCTGCCTCTCTCTAGTGCTTGCTGCACTAATACACTGCATCATTTGAGCTCCCTGTACTAGTGCTCCTCAGGGCAGAGACCCCATCTTTTTACGTGTAGTGTAGGAGGGTTAATCTCCACTTGGGTACTATGGAGCAAATAATCAAACCCTACAATTATTAAAATGTCACTATCTTGTTTTCATCTGGCAGGACCATATTTCACATCTTAAATAAATGCCAAAGTTTCCACAGGCCACAGTAATGTTATTTATGATGTTTGTACTGCACAGCAAAGCACATAGATTCAGAATTTAATTATTTTACAAGAGCAAAAAAATTCAAAAAAATGATTATATCCATGAATCCCTAATGGTGATATAAAGAAACAGAGTTAGTTTTTAGAATTCCAATTTTCTATGTAAAAGTGATATTTCATTATCAATATAAACATTTCTCAGGAAGAATCAGTAACAGAACTAGAATACTTGACCTGAAAGGCTGTAAGGCAGTCTCTTTATTTCTCTTACTTACATTAAAGGTGAGTCATTCTGCACAACAAATGAAGCCTGGACATCTCCAGCTCTTTCAGGGATATACCCTCAAGGAGCTACGCTTCAACATTATTCACTAGCCAAAGTCTTTGAGGGTTTTTCAAGGACAGCTCTAAAGAGAGATGTTTGCAATATTGTGGCCCACACGCACAGATCACTATGGGCAAGTTTGTGTCCATTAAATAGGTTATCATGTTTAAATATTTCAGAAATGAAAATGGCTATATAAATGTGATGTCTGCAATATTTCACTACAAGGCATTACTAGTCTGAACTTTGATGCTATCGAATATCACCACTCTAATATTAAATATGTTGCAGACAGAAAGTACCACTCTATGTAGCAACTGCAGAGGTGGAAAAGTATCGAGGCAATGAAAGAGCAAAGACAATGAAAAAAAAAGAAGAAATGTGAAGAATAATAGATGTTGCTGTTAAAAAGCATATATAATTCTGAAAAGGAAATCTTCTCAGAAAGTGCTCTAATCTGTGGAATTTCTGTTCTGGAGTTGTGCAGTATTTTTTCCATGACACTAGATCACAAATTCTGTGAAGAGTTATATCATTTCATTGTATAAGTGAAGTTCATATTTTTACTATTTTTTTCTAAACAACTTTAAGCTTTTTTTAAAAAAAAAAATCTGTGGGTGTTCAGAGATCTGCTCCTCATGTGCTGGATAAGTTTATGAGATTTATAAAATCTCATTTATATTTAAGAGGGGACTTCTTTCCAAGTCTAATTATATAAATATAAATTATAATTCCAATTATATAAATATATATAAATTATATATGCAAATAAAATAAATCAAAATAAAATAAAGTAAAAAAATCACCATACAAAAAAATGTGAAAGAAAGTATTATTATTTTTAATATTTGTACTTTGGTTTTGCAGAATTTAAATAATTAAAATTATAATGAGTGAAGTAAGTTACACATAGGAAAACATTTGTTTATTTATTATTATTATTATTTATTATATTAGCAATAAGATTTTTAATGATTTTAAGTATGTATAAAATTTTGCAAATATTTCTTCAGATCCTTTCTGATAAAGTAAAAACAGTACTGAATACCGATCAGAGGAGATCTGATCGGTACAAATACCTGAGGGGAGAATGTAATGAGGATGGGGCCAAACTCTTTTTGCTGGTGGCCAGTGACAGGACAAGGGGTAATGGGCACAAGTTGAAGTACAGGAAGTTCCATCTCCATGTGAGGAAGAACGTCTTTCCTGTGAGGGTGACAGAGCCCGGGAACAGGCTGCCCAGAGAGGTTGTGGAGTCTCCTTCTCTGGAGATCTTCCAAACCTGCCTGGCTGCCACCATGTGCCTCACACTCTAGGTGTCCCTGCTGGAGCAGGGGGGTTGGACTAGATGATCTCTAGAGGTCCCTTCCAACCTCAACCATTCTGTTATTCCGTGAAAAGCAAAAGGAATGCTGGCAAAAGATAAGTAGAGCAAGGCTAGGCTGCAAAGAGATGAGAAAAGAGTAGGATTCCATGCACACAAGCAGCCTAATAAATGAAGTTTTAAATGTGGTTGGTTATATTTTTAACTGGAGTTCAAGAGAGCTTGTTTGCAATACAGATTAGGGGTTGACCTATTGGAAAGCAGCTCCGCAGAGAGCGATTTCGGAGTCTGGTTGACAACAGGTTAACCATGAGGCAGCAATGTGCCCTCATGGCCAAGAAGGCCAATGGGCCTGCATGAGGAGGAGCGTTGCCAGCAGGTCGAGGGAGGTGATCCTGCCTCTATCCTCAGCTCTGGTGAGGCCACATCTGGAGCATTGGGTGCAGTTCTGGGCTCCCCAGTGCAAGAAGCACATTGCCCTTCTAGACAGGGTCCAGTGGAGAGCCACAAAGATAATTAAGGAACTGGAGCACTTGCCATAAGAGGAAAGACTAAGCGAGCTGGGCCTGTTTAGCCTGGAGAAAAGAAGGCTGAGAGGAGATTTGATTAACATGTTCAAGTACCTGACTGGTGATCATAGGGAGGATGGGGCCAGGCTCTTCTCCGTGGTGGCCGGTGACAGGATGAGGGGTAATGGGTGTAAGTTGAAACACAGGAAGTTCCATCTCCATATGAGGAAGAACGTCTTTGCTGTGAGGGTGACAGGGTCCTGGCACAGGCTGCCCAGAGAGGTTGTGGAGTCTCCTTCTCTGGAGATCTTCCAAACTCGCCTGGATGCCACCCTGTGCCCCGTGCTCTAGGAGTCCCTGCTTGAGCAGGAGGATTGGACTAGATGATCTCTAGAGGTCCCTTCCAACCTCTACCACACTGTGTTTCTATAGCTGTTTCTGAAATTAAACTGCCATTTGATTTCAAAAGTAATCAGGCTTTCAGACTGGATAAAAGAATGATGCTGTTCTTGTTAATGTGATTTTATTAATTAAGAAATCATTAAGGAATTGCTAAATGAAACCTTGCATTACGATTGGCAACTGCTTGGCAAAATGTCATTCAGTTTCTAATGATAGTCTGTATAAATCATAAAGGCAAGCTTTAATTTTTGATTTATATTTCCTTGCATTTTAAAGTTATTCAGGAACTTTTATCTTTTTCTTTGATTTTACTTTTTACTTTTTTCTGCTCCAAAAACAAAATTGACAAACTTTTTTAGCTACAGCCTATTTATGATGATCCATTAGATGTTTCCAGGGAAACCATAGAATCCTTGAGGTTGGACAGGACCTCCAGGGATCATCTAGTCCAAACCATATTTAATTAAATGATGGATGGTTGTGATTAGTAAAGATTACTAAGTGTCTTCTGAAGTACTTCAGTTTTCATGAACATTTAAATCTAACTGGAAGTTGATACTGAATAGGTAACATGTAATTCAACAGATTTTCTTGAATATCACCAGACAAGAAGTAATAAAATTTAAGAAAATTCCAGAGTCAGTCTATCAAGCTTGCTGGGTTCTTAGGTGATGGTTATCCAGTCATACTTGACTATTTAGGAGCACCTAAAGATTACTGAATATATTTACGATTTATATTATTTAGTCTATATTTGCAATAGTACTAATCCAAATGATAAAATATTAAGCAAAATATTCAAGCAAAACAACATCTTTTCCATGAGAATCTCTTTTAGCCGAAAGGATATTGTTCATTAAAACAAAACAGATTAAAAACAACTTGACAGTCCATCTTTTTCATAAGCAGGCATTTAAACTGTGTTCTTCTATAACTTTCATAGATATTTTTCTGTAGATGTTTACAAGTGCAACAGCAAGATGTTTGTTACTTCCTATACAGGAAATAAAAGCTAGAGTTTAAACAAAGCAGTCACAAATGTGTGCAGCCTTTCTTATCATTTTTCATTCATTGCTATTATCACGGCAGGCAACAGGCAAGTTATATATTCATAAATATCAAGTTAAGAAAGACTCAAAAGGAGAAACAGCAATAATTAGAACTTAAGTCTCGCAAGATCTTGAGACATCCTTTTTTCTTACTTATTTTCAATAACATTCAGTGTTAAAGAAACAACAATGATGGTAAATTCCTACTGATGTTCATGCTGCTACTTAGGCAAAAAGCAAGGAATATGAAATGCTTTTGCGAGCATCATAGAAGTTAACCTATGAGCTCTTCCATGCATCAGACTGATTAAGACCATTTACATCGCTTCTTCTGAGATGCAAGATAGGACTTACACTGAGAATTTTAGCTAATAAATTTTCTGTTAGAGTGTGTGACATTCCCTTGATCTCTTCCATTCTTTATAAATTTTTACAAATTATCTAATGCACTGTTATTTATGAACATTTGTTAAGAACTGTTCTATAGACCTTCTGAACTAAACTTGTAGTCTGATGACTGCAATTTGCAGTCCCATGTTGATTTAAGTCTTTCCAGCATAAAATCAAATACCGTCTGTATTCTTAAGGGTAGAATGTTTAAGGGACTATGCAGTATAGACCATTTTACTGAGCCTACCAGAACAAAAACAAGAGTGATAGGCAATGCTTAATTCAAAGAGAATGTTGTTAATAAAAGCATATTAAATTAATAACATTTAGTAATGGTATTTCAGCATTTTCCTCATACCAAAGTAATCACAAGTTCAAAGCTGAATAGCCTCTAATCTTATTCAGCTTCCTCCTGTTGCCCAGATACTGCAGAACCATTTTCAACTCCTGTCATTAAGCCTAAGTCGAAATAAAAATAACAACCTCATATTCTGCAGGAAAAAAACACTATACACACTCTATATAAATGTTATGGGATATTGCTTTCTCCCTCTCATTCTGCTTAAAAACAAGGTAATGCCACCATGACTCTAAGGTTCTTCACAAGCCTTCTAGCTCTGCATAAATAGGTATCTAAACACCATTTTAAATTTGTCCCTAAGTACGTCACCCTTCAGGAATCCTTGGATGTCTGGCAATCCAAACATTACCTACATCCAAGGAGAGATTCCATCTGACATTTGTTTCTTAGATTGCTTTCAAACACTCAGGTCAAGATGGTCTCAACAAGCGAAAGATTTCAAACAGCATTCTTAGTGCTGATAGTTGTATTAAATCTTTTCTCTATTACCTCACAAATGTGGTAGCTCTCCTGAAATAGAGGTTTTCCTATTCCCAGAAAAAAAATAAAGGAAAGAAAAGAGAAACCCCTAAACTTTCTGAGGGAATGAAGGACTACTCTCTTTCAATAGAACAGATCTATCATTTTCCCTCAGCCACAGGAACTGAGAGACCGATGAACAATCTTTTTTTCTAGCTAATTATCCTGCTAATTCTTAAACTTTAAAAAGTTCTCATTGTTTTTAACACTATTTTTTGAGGAATGAATTGAAATGTTTATCTTTTGTGTGTTAGAAACTAGTAGATACTACAAAGAACCAGGGCCAGCATCTAGATGAGACATATCTGCAATCCTTTGGGGTCTCCAGAATCATGCTTATCAGTCCTGGCTGCATACCATTCTTGCCAAGAAATCCTCCAAAAAATTCTGAGTTGGGCAGATTTTATCTTACTAATATCAGTGGTTTTAAGCACCCTGAATTAAATATTTGAGCAGTTATGGTGAATTACATAATATTTAAAAGAAATTACATTTTCACATAAGTCATTGGAGCAAAAACTTCAAATAATGCTCTTGGAAGCATTGAGTAGATTTTTCCCTCCTTCTTAAAACAGCCTGCCATTCGATGATTAGCTATCTTGTGAAACTATAATTCCCTGTAATTATTTCATTACTATTGGTGCACTGACCATCACTGGCATTGGTATTAGCAGTGTTACACACTCTTTAGAAAAGTCGCTGTTACCAATTCCCATCCAGCAGGGATAAACTGAATATGACAACAACAGGATGAAAGGTTATCTATTAAACATATTAGCCATGACACACAATGCTGCCTAACTCAAATGAAATTTGACATATTTTGCTGTGCAATTCCTTCACTACTAAAAATGAGCTAATGAAGTAATCAATTCATATCAGTGAGGAATATTGAAGTTTCAAGCATAAACACTACTTAACATATTCTATATCCAAACCTTTTCCTTATTATTGTAAAAAAAAAAGTCATCTTTCGCAATATTTCAAACATGTCCAGTGTATTTTTAGTCTATAGGACTGAACTGCAAGCACTGTAGTTTAGGGATGTTTCCATACAAAGCGCTTGCCATTTGGAAACCCACTGAATGCCTTCTCCCAAATCTGGAAATGATGTACCAGAATATGTTGCTTTAGATATATCTATTTGGGAAAGATGTAGAAGGATAGGCACATCTACCCTTGAACTGCCTGAATAGCACAACCAGCTTGTCAGTCTTGTTCAAGAGCAGATCAAGAAATGAAAATTTATCACTCACGGCAGCAGAGGCTGCACAGATTTTAGTTTTCCATGGAAAAATATTCTACCCAGTGTGACAGAGCAAGGATAAGAATACAACTATCCAAAAAGTTTTGTGTAAAATTTTTACTTTTCAGATTTTATTTTCAGGGGAGGATCACATCAATAAATTGTAGTTTTTTGAAAAGGACTCTGATAATGCCTTGTTTATCTCTACATAATAAGCAAGCTATGTTTGCATAGTAGTAAGCAAAGTAGGAGGATTGTCATTACTTTGCAGATTATAAATTTGATTTTTGCAGATTTCACCTGTTAAAAACTCATGTACAATGACACCATGATGACTTCTACTCTTTTCAATATCTTATAAATGGATTATTATTTCATAATCGGGAGCCTAATTCCCACGTTTTAGATGACAAGGAAATATTTGTCATAGCATTTATAAAGTAAAGAGACTGAGGCAAATGTAATTATGATGCACAATTTCAAATCAGCTGCACTGGATAATTTACATCCAAGAGTTATAAAGAGTTAGCTAAGGAACAATCTGATTTTCTGATATGCCATTTCAAGTCTAGAAGCACTAGAAATCTCAGAGCAGGAGGACAAAGTTAATACCATGACAATAAAAAAAAATAATAATAATAAAAAAAAACAGAAGAAGAAAAAATGCAACGAGATTGAACAGAACAGGTAATTAGCAATCTATCAGTCTGACATCAGTCTGTTGAAAAATAACAGATGGAACTCAGTTAATAAAGGATAAGACCTGTTGATTGGCATAAATTATATATAAAAAAGAGACCTGTTAGGACACTAAGTAATTAAAGGCAGACAATTAATACAAATCAACATGGACTCATTGATTGATGTAAAATAGATCTTCTTGGGAGGATTTCTTTTTTTTTGAGGTAGTTTTAAATTCAGTTTATAAACAACAATTCTGATATAATTTCTGATACACTTTAGTAAACAGAAGAATCTTCTATGAATGGGATTGTTTCTTCTGGGACCCCAGATAGCCTAATACCTCTTTCATTTCTTTTATAAATGACCTTTAAAATCTCTATACCGAATTAGTAAGGTTTGTAAATGACACAATAAACTGGTCACTGATCCTGGATTTCTTCTAAAATCAAACCAAAACTTGAAGGACTACTCTTTATGGTTTTTGAACACGCAGTTTCTTAAACTGGCAGAAACTTGCAATAAGTGATAATTTAAAATTGTATTAAAGAAGTTGAGATTGTTTTAACTCATTTTTCAGCATGTTCCAGAGAAAGCAAACCTAAAACCTGCCTAGACTGCAATTTGATCACCTGACTTCTACTTTTGTAGCCCCTTAAGGACTAATATATGTTGCTGATATCATCCACAGATCCACATCCTTTGAAATTCTTCATATCCCTTAATATATGCACTGAAAGACTATCTCTGGAAATCTTTATTTTCATTTTTGTAAAATAAGCAAAATTATTTGTAGAACTGTAAAGAAATTATTTTGTCAATATTTATATTGACAGTTCACTTAGTTTAGAGCTTTATCCCGCTAATACTAATGTGCTTATTTTTGCATGAAAAAGAAGGAAAGAAGAAGATTCTAAGGCAGTGTGGTGCAAGATAGCTCTTCATGCCCTCATGTTAGGTGACAGGCCAGAGGCACCGTGTTGGAACTATAAGTCCAGAAGAAATTGGGAAATCTTTCCTTTTAACTAGAGAGAAAAGGATATTACTGCCTTGCATGAAAATGATATTTGAAAACTCTGACATGCACACTGAAGATATGAATTGTAAACACTTTAACATTTGTTTTACTCTACTTAGTTGTTGCTGTTATTATTATTAATAATATTAATAATTAATTAATAATAATAACTACGAAGACATGTAAATCTAAAAATTTTTATTTATTGTGTGATTTTCAGGAAAATAAAATATTATCCTTAAAATGTGAAAAATTTTCCTTCTTAAGAATTAATGTTACCAAATACTAAATGCTAGCAAAATAGCTGGACAGTGTTTTACCTTTCTTTTGATTTATCTTCGGACAAAAATTTTCTAGATCATTCCAGTTCAAATGAAATTTAATCTAAATGCCACCTCAATTTGTATAAACCACCTGACTTCTGCTGTCTTACAGCAGCCACAGTAACAGTCCAAGTTAATCAGTATAAACTCATTTGACCTGACTCCCTGGAAGTAAATCCCCAATAAGAAGTTTTCTAAAGAAGTGCACTAAAAATGTCTGCCAGAGCTAACCTTTATAACTGAAATGGCCATCAATTTTGCAACAATTTTAGGCCAATCCTAACGAAGTATGTATAATTACCTGCCTCTCTCTGGCTTTTACTTTCTGAACCAATGAAAAGAAAAAAAATGAGCATAAGCATTTCACATCGTGTCTCTGAAATATTCCTGCTTTTCTGTTTATTTGCTATCCTGGAATAAACTTCATCTTCACAAATTCACCCTCTGTTATTGACCAGGTTTTGCTAACCCCAGGTGGCCCATCAACCATGATGCAAATTAAATTTGACATCTCTATTGACCAAGTCATTGCAAAAACAAAAAGCAAAGACCAAATTACTCCCTACACTTTATTTGCCATGGGAAAAAAAAAAAAAAAAAAAGAGAGAGAGAAAAAGAAAAACATTCCTTATTTTGATAATAAGTAATATTATATTCAGAATAATTTGCTTCCTTTTATCATAACTGAAATAATAATTATAGGTGGCTGATATGCCATTTGCAATTAAAGTTGCTGATTAGTCTGATTAAATGCTCCTTTGTTGCTGTGACTCATACTTTTTGACCATTCAGTATACAATTTTGCAGGATGTTTGACTCCCTACCAGCTGTTGTTTTCTTTTCTACAGTTTATCCTCAGTAATTTCTGAAACATTGTTGCTGAAATTAAGAGAAAATCGTTTTGCTTATGTTAAAACCTAAACTGTTCTGAATGTAAAAATCAGAAATCATAGCACATCCAAATTATCAATGGAGGAATTTTGAATTTTGTTTCGTGAAATGTGTTGTCCAGATGCAACAGGTGCTCTTTGCCTCTTCCTCGGAAAATCTCTAAAAACATGGTCCATTATAAATCCCTGCAACATCAGTCTACACATGATCAGATCTGCCAGGACTCGATAGCTCAGCACTCTGGGGTCCTGGCATGTTTCACTTAACAAAACACAGATATATTGTGTCTTTTCAGTATTGACAAAGCAAGATTTTTCTCCCCAGACACTTCTTCCAGGCCTATGGATCACAATGGAACTTGGCACAAAATAGATTAGGAAGACCATTGCACCTTTCTGTAGTCAAATAGCATGGAATAAAGAAGCAACTTTCTGAAATACAGAAAGGGTGAAGAAAAAATGAGGAACAACTGAAGATTGAGCAAAAGTGCAAGCAAAGCAGCAGAAAGAGAAGAAAGACAGCATGTCAAAATGTCTTGAAATTCCCCCGTGAAATACAAAGTTTCTCTAGAGGCTAGGAAAAAAAAAAAAAAAAAAAAAGGCTAGTTTCATGTCTTTCAAGCTGCAAACACCCCTTGCTCAAGTACTTCTAAATGTCTCAGCCTGATGTGGGATTAACATTTTTTTTCTATATAACAGGACGTTACTGACAAAAAAAAAAAAAAAAAAAAAATCCCCCTACGTAAAAGAACCCTCTGAAAAAAAATACCCTGCTGAGCCAACAAGGATGCATCACAAGTATGATTCTCCAAAGAGAAATCTTAAAAGGCAGAGTGTGCCAGACTCACCTGAAATCAGTCTAGTGTGTACAGACATTCTGATCCAATTTTTAGTTACATGATCACGTATTATTTCCCAGGGGATCCCTACCTCATTTTGGCAGGGTGTACTGGAAATAGATAGGATTATATTTTTCAAGCAGATCAGGTGGAATTTGCAGGGGTCCTAAGTGTTGCCGGTTGAAACTGAAATCAATAGGAACTCTGCTTTGAACTTAAGTTCTATGAAAGTGCTAAGAAAAATGGGAAAAACAGACAAGCCAGACAATTTCCTTCTTGGGTAAGTCATAAAAACTGGTCAGCACTTCTGGAAATGTTGCCAATCATTTGTGGCCCTATTCCATAGTGAAGGGGGGATAATATAACATGGCCTCAGAAAAGTACTGTAAAGATAAACTCACTGACTGCCTTGAAGAATGAAAATAATCTGATGAGGACTCTAGAGTAATGCTTTTTTAAAAAATAAATCCATATTTGCTAAAGATGATATGGAAGAGATTACATATAGAACTCCACAAATGATGAAAATAAAAAATAAATGCTAAATAACTTTGTTTCAGCACTGCACAAAAATAAACACCATCAGCCATCCTGGGCACAGATGAAAGCAATTTCCTAAGTCCTCTTCTGTCTGGCTGATATATTGTCTCTTTAAAAACTGAGTGTATGTCCACCACAGTGATCATTTTCTCTAGAGATATAATGTTAACTCTTCAGTAGCTAGAGGACAATATGATCCTTATAGTCTAACCAGAGTCAGCATTCTGGACTGAGTGTTCTTTCAAATGGTCTGGCACTGTCTACAACAGGTACTTTTTGTTCATCTTTGGGACTAAACCCTGTAATTCTAATTCAGGGAAAAGAAAATATAACTGCAGTCTAAATCTACCTTCCAAACCACACTGTCAACATCAAATAGGAGTTCAGGTGCAGAATATGAGCATTAAAACATAAAATGGCTATTTTTAATCTTGTACAACCAGTCATTCACTGACGCTAATATGAAATTCAAATGTCTGTGTTTTGTTTCTGAGAAAATGAACATTGCTTTCAATTATATGTATTCTAAATACAAAACAAACCATCTCATTTTACAACAAAACAAGCAAGAAATCTGGAGAAGTAAAGCTGAAATAGCCTGTTTTTCATCTCGTTTTTTGCCAAGGAGTGATTGAAGTCTATGCAAATATACATATGGAGAAATTATCCCTAAATTTGTCTAGCATAGGCAGTAAAGCAGACATCAGACTGATTTTAAAGTGTGCCACATTAATTTGCAAAGCATTTCCCAGTGCGCCTAATGTGAGGATTACAGGGCTTTGTTGTATAACCCATCATGTAAGTCTGCTCATCATGGGCTATACACAGAAAGGTCAGTGTTAGCTTCAGATAAGCTAAAAATGCCTGTAAACTCCTGTCCAACACCTTCTCAGAATAACTGTGCCTACTTAATGCTCTGAAAAAATTGAACAAAAATGCAATAAAAGAAAAAATATTCAAGGCCTATGCCAGTTTTGGCACGTCGAGAAAAAAAAAAAAAAACATACACAAAAACCCCCCACAAACCTTCTTCCTGTTTTTCCGGAGCATAAAACAAGCAATCTAGCAGAATATGAGCATTGTTAAAAACATCTAAAAATATTCCAGTGCAGGGAGGGGAGATGAGGTAGTGACTGAGCTTTGTAGTTTTTGGCAAACATAATGGAGGAACGTGAGTGTTTGAATCTTTCCTTTCTCTCTCCATCTGCTAATGGAGAGAGAGACTCCATCCTATGAAATAGACTCCCCTTCCTTTGAGTATTATCTCCTCCTCCCCTTCTTTTTTGTACACCTATCTCTGCAGTTCAGTCTGTTTTATCCTCTGTTAAGGTGAACAGAAAGGGATAACTGGAGAGCAAGTTTCCTGTCTCTTCCGGAGCAAACAGAAAAAAATCCATATTTTTTTCAAACATGAATTTGCTTAGTTGTCTATTTCCATCGAGTGCTTAATACAATAGATATCATTTTTTAAAAAATGATTATTCAAGCTTTATCACTATACACGATAACTAGGTGTGCCAGTTTTGAAATCAAAGTAATAAAACTTTGAAAAACATATTCAATTTTTAAATCCTAAATTAATGTAGATTAATGTAGGTATTTATGATTTATAAACACATATTAATGACTGTATATTCAAATTCCATCAGTGAAAGAGAATTATTAAATTAATGAAAATTAAAATGCATTCCTCCTCAAAAATCTAAATAGAAGATAGCCTAATCTCAACTCCATTTATATCATCTACATGCTGATGTAATGCCATTACACTCCACAGATTCAGTGATTGCACTATTCCAAAGAAAACGAGAATGAGGCTGACAATCCAGCCAAAACAGCAAGTCAGTGACAAGCATCTGTAAAAAGCTTGCAGAGACGCCAGCTCCGGACTTTTGTTCATGATACTACCAAAAACCCTGCTGGTATAATACTCAAGAAATATTACCATGGAAGGACAAAACCAAACATTTATTCTTCCTTCAAATAATCTAGTAAATGATATGTTTATATGTATATATCCACAGTCATCTTTCGGTCAAGCCTGAATATTTGCAAGCACCCGTGAGACAACCTGTTCTCTCTTGGCTCTTTGGACACTCAATCTGAGAGTTAAATTTGAAAGATTCTCAAAACAAGGGAAGTTTATTTTATTTGTACAGACATTGTGCCTTAAGCAGGGTTTATTTCAATTGAGGGGAATTTATTAGGTATCAGAGTAGAGAGGAGGGGGTCTACTGGCTATGCATTCACCATAATACACATTTTTTAGCAAATAGTGGAGAAATAAACCACAAATCGGAAAGCTCAAGTTGCAAATCACGTGATATCTAATTTTCAGCAAATGTATTTGCTATCAAAAATGAAACTGTTCCCTAAGCTTTGACATACTGAGCAATTAGTCTTGTAAATTCACATGAGTTAATAGAAATTTAGGGCATTCATCATCATATTAAAGTCAAGCTTGCTTCTTATGTGCTATAATTTCAGATTTTGCCATTTTTCTTGTTTATATTGCTTCTTGGTAGAAAATGGAAGCTATATACTTCTTTGAAAATATTTGAATGCCTTTCTGCAGGGTTGTTATAGTGCTTCAAAGCCCTTATTGAATTTAAAATAATACGAATAGACATAAATCCATTTACCAGGCAAATTATTAACTATTCCAAATCTGGATGACATTTGATACCACTTCTATTGACTGATCAGGTAAGTCTACTGATATTTAAAGAATAAAGAAACCATAATACAGGTCATTTATCACCTTAAACTTCTTATGACCCATGTAATTAAATCCTTTAAACACATTTTTAAATTATATGATTTAATTTTGTCAGGTAATTTTAAAATATTCCATGCATAAGGCCTCAAAAATTTTAATATCCTTGATATTCTTTATACTTTTTTTTTTCCAGTAGTGAATATATTAAGTCTTATTCCAAATGGTATCTGTCAATAACACAATATGATAGCATTCAAACATTTGTTATCTGCAAATGTGGAACATCTGCTATTTTGTGACTTAGCAAACCTGTGCAATAGTTTACCCCTTCCCCCTACTCCTCTATTATTATGCAAAATGTGTCCAGGACAAGAAATGCTTAAAGAAAAACTGTTCCTGTGGTGAGATATTTTGACACAAAAATCTTTCCTCATCAAAGATGAAAAGCACCTTGTCATTCATTTATAATTATAGTCTCCATTCTGTCAGTGCAGGAAGATGTCAGCTCCCTGTGGTGATGCCATACATTGACATTTACAAAACTACATTGGACTTTGTCTACTCTTGGTGTTTGCCAAGATCAGTCAGTGTCAGCACTGATAGACATTGATAAAGGGGATTTATAATTACGAGCATTAATTGTGTTTAAAGTCAAGAAAAGGGCATGATGCCTTCTGATGTTAATAGTTGCTGAATCATCTTCTAAAAGAATGGAAAAAAAGCTTCATTTCATATTCCTGCTCTGAAAGACTAAGACATTAAACTGAAATGACAACAGAGATTTCACACTCCAAGAATCAATTTGAAAAGATGTAAACTTATTAAAGATTAAAATGAACCATTTAGAGTTCTGCAATTAGTGTTAACATCCAGGCTCAAACTACCGGGGGGGAAATAGCTGAGCAGAAGTGAAAATCATGGGAGAATACAAAGCCTTTGAGAAATTCTAATCCTGGCCACCAAACAACATTAGACAGTCTAATTCAAGATACAGACACACTCATATTAACATAAATCAGAAAAGTGATAAACAAATCCCCTTCATTAGTTCTACTTAACATAGTGTCTATTTCATTGCTGAAAGTAATAAAAAAAGTTCTAATTTTATGAAAGCAAGTTAGAAGTTTATTTTACATCTTACTAGGAATTATTTACAGCTGTCTAGATAGCCACAGTAGCAGATAACTTTGTTGTCCTCAACATAACTGTCAGATGGACATTTCAAGAAAATGCCATGATATTAAAATCTGATTATGAAAGTATTACAGGGTCTCCAAGTTATGAATTAAGTCTAAATAGGTATGAAGCTTTATCAAGTTCTCTGTGCTCCATAATATTTCACCTTCTTTAATCTTAGAGAAGAACATTCCTCAGAGAACACGACCCATTATACTCCTTCTGACATGTTACTCCAAAACAACGGTCAAATTTTCCTCTCTTGAAGTAAGACTTTCTCAAGCATATTTTAGCTATGTCTATTCCTTCATATAGTAAACATGGTCCTTTGAAAAACCTGTACCAAGTCTGAAAGCATAATCTTGAAAGACAGGGTGACAGAGCACTGGAACAGGCTGCCCAGAGAGGTTGTAGAGTCTCCTTCTCTGGAGATCTTCAAAACCCTCTTGGATGCAGTCCTGTGCCACGTGCTTTAGGTGTCCCTGCGTATGCAGGGGGGTTGGACTAGATGATCTCTAGAGGTCCCTTCCAACCCTAAGCATTCTATGATTCTATGAAATAAAAGTGGGGCAAAATCAAATGTCTCTTGAAGGACTATACTTTTAAGAGAAAGCCTCTATGGACGATTATGCTACTTCCTATCCAAATATTTTTGCTCCAACAAGAAAACAAAACCCAAATGCACAAAATGTACTGGTGGTACATTAATGTGGATGGCGTTTCCCGAAGAAATGGCACACTACAAGTTTTTAACAATATGTATACATACACATACATATGTATATGTATGTATGTATGTATGTGAGCATGTATATGCAAATACATATATCTAATATGCAATATCTTATATTTTACACTTGCTGGTTAAATATCTGGTTTGTCTCAATTGCAAGGTTGATACTAGGCTCTTTCTGTGAGATACATATGACAATATCTAATCAGCATAGAACTGCAGAATGATTATAGCTGCTAGTCGGTATATGGGCGACAATTCCATGTAGTCCAAGTTTAAGTTGTTTTGGCAGTTTTATGATATTAGTCTTGCAAATAGGACCTTTGAAAAGGATTCAAGGAGATTCTCCCCCACTATCCCAGCACATACATGAATCTGCAGTAGAAGTGGGTGTCCTTGTCAAGCAGTCACCTCTAGGACTGTTGAGAGTGGGAAGAAATAACGTTTATCAATAGTCTCCTGTTGTGAATCTGCTTTTGAAATCCAGTGCAGTACATTCATGACTACTGTTGGGATTCTGGTTCTTTGAAGCTCTCCAGTTGGTAGCTTAAATAAAGCAAATATTGTTGATAGCTGTAGGGGATCCCATGTAGGCATCTATCTGTCAATAATTAAAGCATATGCAGCAGAACATTGTCATTGTAGCCATCAAATGGTTAGATTGTATTACAATCTAACAATTAAATGCTACAAAACCAGTATCTAATGTTAGTACCTAATGACCAGGAATGAATCAAAGACATTTTTGCACAGTAGTACTTATCAAGTAATCTGTTCAAGTTTAGTGTTTGTTCTTGGATTTTCAAAAGTAACAGACAGCAAGTTTCAGTTCTAATCCTTAAGAAAAAATGCAGCTACTTAACAATCTAAAGTCCAAGCCCGATGCTTCAAATGGCCTAAAACAAACACTAACAAGTCCATCCCAGAGAGAAACCTTAGATTTCTTCTTCCATATAGCCATTGAAAATAAAAGGCTGATCTGTGTCACCCTCCATAGAGATCTAGCTTATGTTCTGAGATGTCCTCTATTCCTTACTGTTGCTTTGGAATGTGGGGATGTCACAACATCAAAATAAAACTTCATTTTTTTTTAATTTTAACAATAAATAAAGAAATAATAAAACTAAAACATGAGGAAAGGGGAAGAAAAGATTTCCAAAACATAAATCAGTCTTCCCAAATTGCACCAATAAAAGTTACATGAGAAGCATATAAAGAGACATCCCTGCTGATATTCACACAGCCAGAACTGTAGCAGTTACGCACAAACCACACCTCAGGCACCACAAACGTGTTCTCTTGGTGCAAGTAGCATTGAAAATACCATCAGAGTGAAAATAAAGTTTTATTATGTAACAATACTGATTCTACATTGGGAGTCTAAATGTAATATATTGATTTTTTTGATCTTTGTAAAGAAGCGAATCAATCTATAAAACAGTTAATTTTAAAAATAAACACAATTTTCACCTTAATTAAAATCTTAACCTATTCAAGCACTTTTACTCTACCAATGCTAAGTAATTTTAAATTTCTATTAAACGGACTTCTCTCATTTTTATGCTTCTAATAAGTTTAAAAGACTAAGCCCATAATGCACTAAGCATCAGAATTTCTTAAATACAGGAATCATTATTTTTTAATTAGTTTTGTTAAAATAGAGTCCTAGAGGAGATGCATATTGCGTCCCTACCTTTCCTCAGATGTAGAGACAAAACTGCAATGTATCAGTTTTTCCTCTCACCAAAAATAACCAAGAAGAGCCATGAATTCCTGGGCAGACAGACTCTTGTTTCTGGGGTCGTAAATGCAGCCAGTGTGTATTATATTACAGGAAATCAAAGTTTATCAACCAGAACTAATGCAGGACACTAAAATACTTTTTCCACCTTCACAAGTTGATACCTGGTGAACTCTTTCTTTGAAACTTTTCTAGGCAGCAGCTCAAATGATGAAAGAAGTTGCAGTCTATCCTAGGAATAGAGAGTTCCAGGGAACTAACTTCCCTCATGAACTCAGGGGGATATGTTTTGTTCTCTGAACTAAAACAAGAATTGGTGTAAGCCAAATAAATTTCTTTTATTCAGACTTTACATAGCACCAATTCACAGCATACATCAACTGTTCCCAGTGTGAACTGACCTGCAGGCTTTGAAGGCACCTCTTTCTATGTGACACAATTGAAGAAAACAGCCACATCTCTAGCAGCTTCTGCCGAAAAACAAACCTCATTTAGAGTTATTATACTAACACAATCATGGTAAAGAGGACACGGCTCATGTAGACAGAGGCATTCAAATATCTTGTACAATATATATATATATATATATATTTAATCATTATGCTAAGGTCCTAAAGAATACACAATACATTTTATTAGGACACCAGTCTTGTTACTGATGTTCCATATTTGTCTTCTGGATTGGACAGTACCCAGATCCTGAGTGGGTTTTGAGGTTCAAGGGAGTAAGATGCAAAGTTTCAGTACTGTATCTGTCTAAAAGTAGAACTCTGGGGAATAAAAGGAAACATTAAATAAAAGGATGGCAATATCTTTGTAAAGCTTCAGCTAAAATTTAACTAAGAGAGGTTAAATTTACCAGGAAGTTCCTTGAAGCTTCTAATGAGAGGAAAACAATTGAATTTATTCTAAAGTGAGAATTAGCTCATTCCATTTATTAAAATTCAAGTTTGTTTTTCCCTAAATAAATCTTTAAAGAAAATTCATGAATAATTTCTACTTTTTGAAATAAATTCAAATGAAATAGCTCCCAAAATGTTCTTTACTGCTTTATGGATAATGTAAAAAATTCTACCAACAATCTGTCAGAAATGAAGTAAAATGAAGAGTGTAGGGCGCAAGCTGTTACCCACTTTTCCCATCACGATCCCATCCTCTGGTAAAATCTAACTGATCCTGAATCTAAATCTAATCTCATTTTATACAGGCTATGTGCCAATGATTTCAATGGAATTACCACTGTTTTACTACAGTACATATAAAATAGAATTTAGGGCACAGTGAGATGAAGTGAAGACACTTTCTGCAAATCCAAGTAGACTTAAAAGCTTTCAAAGGGAAAAGGCTGATATAACTAAATAAGGATTAAAAACATTTCCATCTGCATAAGACTGTCAAATCAGCTTTTACCTAACTATGCTAATATAGAAATCTCTGGACATTATTATTTGCTCCTCAGTGCTTTTGCCAACATTGATGTATTATAATTTTTTAGTTTATAGTTCATAACATACTAGAATTATACTAGGTGAACCTTAATTAATATTTTATTAGTTTTTAAAAAGCAATTTCAGATGTAAAAAGGTCGACATCAGACACACACAGTTGTTCTGAAGTCACTGGAAGGGTTTTAAAGGTGCCATGCATCTACAGCCACTGAAAAGTGTCTTTTTAAAACATAAAAACAATGATTTCTACAAACTGAAAGATGTGTAAGTGTACAAGCATTCTGTTTTGACTAATGACAATAGAGCTGACTCATTACATTCTTTCACCTTTTTTTACCAAACTTAAATATTTTTTAAAATATAACAAATAAAAATTGTAATTTTTTTCTTGTTGGGTCCAGATCTCCAAATTTGTTATCAAAAAAGCTAAGTAAAGTTAACGAATAAAGCTTGTAGCAAATCAAGTTCAGGATTTCTTCTTTTTATTCAGAAAGAAACACTGGCTAGTTCTTTATTACTTAGTTCTTGAACTAAATTCAATTACTTTTAAACTGTCTGCCATGCTTCAGTATTTGACAGAAAAATAAAATACAGACAAAGAAGTAAAAAATTAAATGCTTTCCCATATCTCATAGGGAAATGCCAATAAATACCAACTGCTTGTATTCCAGAGAAAATACACTTGATTAGAACAATAACTTAAAGGAATGATTTTTTCACAGTATGCAGTAAATCTACCATTTATGCAAATATTGGTAATCACTCTAGTAGAATTGCATAAAGAGTATGGAAATTAGAAGACAGATAACCAAATGCAGTTGGTTATTGTAAGGCAAATACACCGTAATGAATTCACTATCGTACATTGACAGCCTCAACTCCAGTAGTAGGCTACTTTGTACTCAGACCAGTGAGTGAATGCATGGATGTTTAAGACTAACCTTAACTCAAAACATTTACTGAATAGGCTTGTAAGCTTTTCCTGTGTGGGTACATCACATCCTATAGCATTGGAAATGTTATGCACTCTACTTTTTTTTTCTTGACAATGGTGCTAGGATTTCCCCCAGCACTCAGATTGAGCAGGAAAAGCAGGGTCCTCCAAACCACT
The DNA here is from genome assembly GCF_059628265.1 of Tinamus guttatus. Classification (NCBI taxonomy): domain Eukaryota; kingdom Metazoa; phylum Chordata; class Aves; order Tinamiformes; family Tinamidae; genus Tinamus; species Tinamus guttatus. The sequence continues at coordinate 14,656,929 of NW_028288684.1, forward strand.
TGTGCACACCCTGCAGCTCAGCTCCTTTGCTGGACTATTCTCCTCCTCACTGCAGCCAAGAAGGCAAGGATGTGAGTACACAATGTGGAAATGGATTAGCCAAAACTGTCCCAGAAACTGTTTGCCCAAATACTAATAATGCTGGAATGGGAGAGGGTGATGACCTCCAGATTAAATGATAACTGGAGAAATTGCCGAGAGACTTTTGAATATGTGAGTCAGATGAAAAGAAGTATAAGACGACCCCAGATATTTTTACAACTTGGGAAGGGAAAAGAAAACAGGTGAACAGGTAAAACCCGATTTGACACTGCCAGAGCCATCCTGCTGGCATTGCAACCTCCCAGGCCTGACAGAGCATCCTATGTGGGATGCACCACATCCAAGAACCCACATCTTGGATGTGAACTTGTGGAGGGCTAACTGAAGGCAGGGTTGGAGAGACACAACGGAGTGTGTGTGCTTGTAGCTCCCCAGCCTCTGAGAGAGCTCTGTGTGTATGTACATAACTGTGTTAAGATGAACAATTCAGCTTTCTTGGGATTAGTTACAAAAGGGTATTTAGATATTTATAGGCCTTTATTAAAATTCTACAAGTATAGTGTGATGGTTTACATTTTGCATTATTGATATTGATCCTGAAAATATGGATCATTGATCGCTGATTAATTATGTGTCATGAATAAATCAATAAACCACTTTGAACCTGACGATCTAAACCTAGAGTTTTTCTCTGCAACAGTCATAAACTTCATGTGTAAAGAATGTATGTTCAAACATATGGTTGAGAAGGAGGAGACAGGAGCCAGAAAAGGGAGAAATAATTTAATACCCAAATGTTAAGCAGAAGCTTTCAGTTATTACTGACTGAACTGTTGTGGTGAAAGGATGAAGAGTGTTGAGATCAGAATCTTGAAACATTGCTAGCAAATGTATAGATATATACAATGAATGGATCTCAAGATTACCAACATCGTTGTCCATTAGATATAGCTCACTTAAGTAGATCTAACAATTTAAATAAAGTTATCTCAATAAACCTATCTAACAATTAAATTATAGTTAGACCAACTGATAGAGGCATGTGGATTGGGAGTAGCAACATGCGCTTCCAGAAGAAAAGTGGATTGATGAAATTTCCTCAGTAATTCACAATAAAAGAGTTGTATGATAAGGTTCCAGTGTATAATGCAAGCAGTATATACTCTATTTTCACATTAAACACAAGTTATAGTTATTAAGGTTTACAGAGTTATAACATAAAACCCTGTTATATGTTCTCTATGTACACCAGTGTGCAAAATCTTAACAAGATGACTTCTGTACCATGACACTGTACTGTACCGCTAAATGAAGTTTAACATGCTATACTGGGTCAAGATTCATCCTACTGAGCCTTCCTAGGCTCCATTTATTGACAGGCACTCAGGGGATGATTTAGATTTCAAAGGACTGATTTACTTTCTGGAGCCACCTATTTCTGTGCACTGACTATAAATAGGGACTCAGTAATGAGGCTCAAGCTGTGGTGTCTTAGGTGGAATGAATCAGGGCTTGCTGTAAAGTGTATAGAGAAAGAACAACATGTTTTCTTTTTTCATCTTTTTAAATGTTTTGAACTTGCTCTTTTGTGAACGGCAAGTTCACAAACTTGAGCAAAGTTAAGGACAAATAAAGAAATCATGCTGACTAACCATGCACGCATTTCTAATCTCTTACAACTGGAATTAAAAATGCACATTCTGTTGTAAAAAGTATACTTTAATTATATATGACATTAGAAATATGTATGTTATCAGCCAACTAGACACTACTGCATATGCATTTGTTAATTTAATTACTAAGATAAGTACAGTTGCATTTATTTCAGTCTGCATAGTTTTAGATTTGTCTCTAACTGAACATTCATATATCTGTAAGACTGAATATATGTGAGTATTAATTTGTTATGGAAAATGAATGCACTATTGAAAAAAAATAACAAACATTTCTTCTTTGTCAGACAAATTATTTTTACATTTAGCAACAAGAATTGTTAGCTATATGTATTATAATAGAAGCACTTTAAAATAGGACATTTTCATAGTTATTTACACTGAGGGCTTAAAATTATTAAGACTATTTATTTTTACCAGAAAAATAAATTATACTGTTAGATTTCAAACAAGCATAAAAATATTAAAGAAAAACATTAGGGTTTAAAATTGAGTCATTTTTCACTCTCCATTTTTACCCTTCTGTTATATTCACACACACACCACAGGTAAGAATTGTGAGCTGTGTAGAAATTGGTAGAAACTCTCTAAGATTGATATATTCTCATTTTTCTTTATGTGAAAGGAAAAATAAAAGTAAGTGATAAGACCTACATTTTAATCTCTCATTCTTCTGCTGCTCAATTATATATTCTCCAGGAAAAGGTAAAGGTTTCTTTCAGGCCTGGTTCTTAATAATGCAATCTGATTCTCACAGTATCTCTTTTAATGTTTCCCGTATCACCTAGACAGCTGTTTAGTGAACACGATCATTACTTTCATCCATGCTAAGGATTTTGCTTATCTATTAAACACAGACAAGTAGCCAGTGTTGTTCTCTTTGGCACTGTTCACCTACTTCTGTCTTGGTAGATCTTTTTTTTTTCCGAAGTCGATACAATTTTATGCAAAGCATATTTTTGTTTGCTCTGCTTCTGTGTAATTTCTGTGCTTTGGTCTCCATGCTGCCTTAGTGAGTTAAAAGGTTGCAAGGTGTGGCATGCCTTCCGTCTGCTAAATGGTTTGTGAAATTATTTGACTGGCACGGCTGTCCATCTTTTTTCACTTTGTCTTTAGATAGTTTCTACACTGGGTCATTTGTTTCCCTATAGGCACAGTGTTGTCAGTCTTTCTAAGTGCTTGGTTGGATTTGTCTTTGACAATGAATTGCTCATTATCAGCTTAGATTACTCTAGTCAGGTGTTTTACTGAGAATTTTCTGCCACCCTGCCTTTCTAACTTGACACCCAATTCCTGGAATTTATTTGAACTCTGGAATGAAAAAATCTCTGTCAAATTTAGTTGTTGTAGTAGTAGTCTTCTTCATACAGAAACAAAAGAGGTAGAAGAGAATACAGTACCATCAAGACCTAGTTCCATGCAACCTGCCATTTTCCGCTTTTCTATGAGTCCGAATCTCTACTCAGGTCCTACTATAAGTTTCAAATTAATGTGTGCTTTTTAAGTGCTTTCAAATTGCCTATAATATTAACAGATATTTCATCTTTGATAAGAAAGGATACACATCTTTACTTCCATATAACCTCAATAATATTTTTATATTTCTTTGAATGTTGTGTCCTGATGCAAACCTTTGGCATTACTTAAAACCTTCCTATTAATTGTAGTTGAATTTGTATACGGTTTTAAGTAATTATCCAATAATCTTTCTACCTTCCAGATCTGTCATAGTATAAAAACTAGTGACACACATTTTTTCAGGTATATTGTCTGTCACTTTACCTGTTCTTTTATTCCAATAATTTAGAGCAGAATTTTTGTTATACAAATAAACATCAATAGTCTGCAGAATAGTTAACACTACTTTGTATTTATTTTGTCAGACACACCACTGAACTGATGTAATAATGTCAGTTGAATCATGAAATGAACAGGAGGGAGAAAGTAGGAAAATGAAAGATTAGAGTTTGTAACAACATTGTACTGAGAAAAGCATTGTGCTATGTTACTACATCATATACAATCTCATAAATTCCTCTCCAGCATCAACTCTGAGTTTCCAGTGAGTAAGATTACTCAAGGGACATAGCAAAATATTTCAGACATGTATTCAGACATACTATCAGACTTGCTATCTGGCACCTGAAGATGCAGAAGACAGTAAAAACCTGTTTCTGTCTCCCTGATGATGGCAGAGATGACAGATAGGCAGCTATCATAATCCCCATTTTCTGTACAGGCATTTATGTCATGGCCAAGAGACTGATTTCCCATTTTTTTCCCCCTCAAGTTAAATAAATTCCATCTGTGCATGAATTACAGAGGAAAAGAGCTTTTACATGGGGGAAAAAAAAAAAGAAAAAAGGAAAGGAAAGGAAAGGAAAGGAAAGGAAAGGAAAGGAAAGGAAAGGAAAGGAAAGGAAGGAAAGGAAAGGAAAGGAAAGGAAAGGAAAGGAAAGGAAAGGAAAGGAAAGGAAAGGAAAGGAAAGGAAAGGAAAGGAAAGGAAAGGAAAGGAAAGGAAAGGAAAGGAAAGGAAAGGAAGAAAGGAAAGGAAAGGAAAGGAAAGGAAAGGAAAGGAAAGGAAAGGAAAAGAATACCTTTGCCTTATGTCTTGTTGCATTTTTAAAATAAATAACATGAACTATTTTCACTGAGTCTATGAACTATGTTCAGCCTGGAGAAGAGAAGGCTGAGAGGAGATCTAATCAGTGTATATAAATACCTCAAGGGAGGGAGTGCAGAGGACGGGGATGGTCTCTTTCAGTGGTGGCCACTGATAGGACTAGAGGAAATGGCCGGAAACTGAAACATCAAAAATTCCGTAGGAACTTAAGGAAAAATTTCTTAACAGTGAGGGGTGACAGAGCACTGGAACAGGCTGCCCAGAGAGGTTGTAGAGTCTCCTTCTCTGGAGATCTTCAAAACCCGCTTGGATGCAGTCCTGTGCCACGTGCTCTAGGTGGCGTATGCAGGGGGGTTGGACTAGATGATCTCTAGAGGTCCTTCCAACCCTAAGCATTCTATGATTCTATGATTCTATGAACTAAGCAGTTCCTACCTCTGGTGAGAACTTAATTTTCAGTGCCTGGACGATTGAACAAAACAGAGAGAGCTGAATTTTCTCTAATCCAGGTATCAAATTATCTTTCATTCTTAAACTCAGGAAGCAATAAAGTCTTTTTTTTTTTTTTTTTTTTTCCTAGTATATGGACAGAAATATAGGGATATATCTCAAAATTTGCATAGCTAGTATTTACAGACCAGTACATATTGAAAAATGAAAAGCACTTATTAAGTATATGTTGATTATCTAAACATACATTTAATATAAGAAGGAACAGCTATTACTGATTTTATAAATGGTCTTGGAGAGAAACCTTTATACCTACAAAGGTTTCTTGAGAGTTTTAGGGCTACTATCAAAGGATTCAGATACCAAGGCATGCTCACAGGGTAGTCTTGAAATTGAGCACTGACACCATTTATTGAAGCTGATATTGCCTATCTTATCTTTACTAAAAGCTCTAGAACTACTATCAGTAAAAATGAAGATTTGCCCAAAGAATGAGCTATGCCTACCACATTTATATCTTTAGTTACTCCTTCACAAAAAAAAATGATATTAACTCTACACTGAAGCAGATAAGGAAGTCTAGGCATAAGAATATATTTCCCAATACTGCAGAGGCCAGTCAATCATGGTATTGAAAATATATTCAATCCCTATATGGAAATTTTATGGAGATGTTTTCCCATTTTTCTCTTTCCAAAGTTGGATTAAAAATAGTAGAAGAACATTTCTTTCCATTTGAATAAACAAAACAATTATTTGTTCCATATTCACTATGAAAAATTAAGAAAAGGTTTTTTTTCTCTCTCAATGTTTATGAAATTGATGTGAGTTTTGCCAAGGATTTGGAAGTGCTTGTAGCAGAGTTCTGTTCACCCTCTACTTATAGCTAGGTCTCTTTATATTCATATATTTGCATGAATCTAGGTTTAAACCAAGGTTTCAATTTAGACCAACTAATTTGGAGTGAAGGATTTTCAGAATCGAATTCTGGAAATTCAATTTCACTGCATGAAAACTTTCAAGCACTAACTAGGACTACTATTATAGTGCTTAGATGCTGTTTTACTTTTTTAGAAATAGTGATTTACCTAAATTTACTTTTATATGGCCTAGTGCTCATAAATAATTCATGTATAAATTCTGTACAAGTTTCCTGGCACTTTTCCTCAGTTAATGCATTAAAAAAAAGTTATGCTGATTTTTTTTTTCCACTTACAAAAGAACATTGTCTGGTAAAATGGGATATCAAAAGCCTTGATTTCCAGCATACCACTTTCGCTACAGTATACAGCTGTACTAAACTTTCTCAAAATCTAGAATAGATTCAGCCCATAGGGTAACATTTCTATCAAGAATACTGAAACATGTCCTTCCTTCCGCATTTTATAATTTAATCAGTATAAAGGAATCAGTAGAAAGTAAAGAAATCAGTAGTTCTTTCAGCAATAATGTTGAGACATCATGACCATGACGGTTTTATTTTGTCTATCCAGATGTTAATGCTGTATTGCATAATTATGTCAAACTACTTTGAATGATGACTAATTTACTTGCTTGTTTTTAAATGAATGCAGAACCAAACTCCACTTACCATTTACAAATAAATAAATCACTAGATGTTAACATCTGAACTGCAATGATTTTTATAATAATATTCAATTACAATATGTTCAAGGCAACAGGATTAAAACTAAATTTTACTTTTAATGATTCAGTAATTTCAACCCTGGATTTTCTAGTAATATTTTAGGATATCTGGGGTCATCTTTTATTATAAATTAAGATTTTAGAATAAAATGAAAAGAAGCATCTGAGAAACTTCATGTTTCTGCTTTATTCTGCTACGATAAATGGCAACATACAACATTTGCTTAGTAAATTCCCTTTTTTGGACAGGGGCTATTGGAGTTTTTTAATAGAAAAGAGGCAATCCAAACTCTTATTTTTTCTTAAAATAAAGCAAAATAAATATTCCTTTTTTTTTTTCTCATAAGATTACATTAGGGTGATATACATTTTCCTCTGCATATGTAGTCTTTTCTCAATTGCCTATAAAAGGAGTGGCAGTTAGCAGCCCACAATTAGGGGTCTTTTAGATCTAAAATCAAGAAAATTCAATCCCACCATATGCAAAAACCAAACAGGAGCTAAAGTCACCAACTACCAGGAATGCCTGGGCAACAAAAGAAGAACTACATAGTAATAACTAGATCTAGTAAGATAAAAAAATGAGAAAAAAAATAGACATATGTATATCTGAGGAAAATTAGATAATGAACACAGCAATCAGGTGCAAAACTAAATCTTCCTTTTTCCTAATCATTGTTCAGAGTTAACTTATATCAGTTTTTTAGAGCGTTCCTTGGTATGTTCACTGCCTTCAGAGCTGTAGTTCTGATGACTTCTCTGTTCCAGGTTTGAGGGTAAGGCATGTTTCCAAGGAAAGCAAGCATGCGTGTGAATACCTGATGGTGAGCGGTGTGAGAGGATGAACTCTCACCTATGGAGAGGCCACCAAAGAGACAAGCCAGACTCCTCACAGTGGCCCAGACGGAGGTTGCCAGGCACTGGGCTTAACCCGGAACAAGAGAGATTCAGACTGGATGTCAGGAGAAACGTTCCCTCCGCCATAAGGACACTCCAGCAGTGGCACAGGTTCCCCAGGGAGCCTGTGCAGTCTCTGTCCTTGGGGATTTTCAAATCGATTGGGTAACCTGATCTGAGCTCATGAGTGACCCTGTCCAGCTGGTGATTGGACTGCAGACCTCCTGAGTTCCTTTCCTATCCGAATATTATGATCCTATTAGCTTTTCTTCATCATATCTGAGGTCAATTCATTTTTTTATACTTGGTAGCTATTTATTTTTTTTTTGTTGTGACACATATTTTAATTACAAGAAGTGATTTTACAGTCTCAGTCAATAACACTGAAGTCCATACTTGCACAAAATTTGCCCCAAGTGACCCTATAAAAAAACATAAAACACAAAAAAAAAAATCAAGGAAAGAACCAATGATGTGTGAATGTCATATTTATTAGCATTAACTAACAGATCTATTGATTTCTAAGATTGCTTATCAGGTAGTAATGAGAAACTCGATATTACTTGCAAAATACAAATAAATATTTTGTAGCTCATTTCTATCAGTATCAAATATTACATTAAGATAATAATGAATATAATTTTGAATATGAATTTGAAAGAATTAATCATAAAACATATTTAGAAATCACACTGCATATGTTATTACAAGGATGAAAATAACTATCATTATGAAAACTTTAAATAGAAAAAATATATTATTCTTATAATCAATAGATGCTAATAATTAGTGCAATAACAACAAATAATACTGGGATTTCACTCTCATCATCCTATAAAAACATAAGGTTTTTTTTTTCTCCTTTGAAATTACTGATAATGGTGTTACAGTAGTTTGGTGGATATTTTCAGCATATCTCTATTATACTATTTAATTTTGGGGTGAGGCTATAGATTTCCTATTATTTTTAAGCACTGTAAAACCGATATATTTGTTGCATTTGCCAAGACTTTTTCTTTAATCTGTAATTTGGAGAGGTATCTCCTCAAAGAAATATTTAATTTTTCCATATGCAGTCCACAACCACACTAAAAAAATCTGTGTGTTATGCAAACAAAGCTCATCTTAAGTTGCATATGATTATTTATAAGACTTGAGATATCAATATAGATTCAGGTTCAGAATAACGCGAAATAAAATCAAAGTGTGTTAACAGGCCTTTTTTCACTCTCTGTCTGGTTATTCAAAAGACCCAATGGCATGAGCATCTCTGGGATTTTAGCTTTATTTTATTTTTCAAACTCAAGCAGATAAAACAAAGCAAAAATTAAATGCAGGTATTTCTGGAAGCCTGAACTTTACATGATTATAAAATATAAACAGATGCATTCTTATCTTAACTTGATTATCCCGAAAATCTGCTTTGTTATGTACTGTGTAAACCTGATTAGGGCTACAATTTTCTCAATGGATATTATGAATTCCAATATGATATGCTGAAAAAATAGGAAGAGAAATGTGAGTATCCTTCCCTGACTCCAATATTACCTCCAGATCAGGGAGTTCTACTATCTATCATCAAAATCAATGACTGAATTTCCTGTAAGATCATCATACCTATATAATGACTAAAGAGACATGGTCAATAATCTATCTTTCAAATTAAGATGCTTGTTGTTTTGCAAATTTGCTTTCACTACTCAGAAAGTATATAATTCTATAAGAACTTCCTCTGCTAATTTCTAATGAAAGGCTGGGTGGCTATGCACTATCTTCCCCAGCATCCACCTTCTGGAAGATCTACATTTAATTCCATCATGAAAGAACTGCTTCCTCCTGGATGGTCTCAAATTGGACCATCAGGAGACAGTGATAGGCAGGCAACATGGCCAGACTTGAGACTAGGTTTTCATACTCAATATGGGAAGCAAACATATTTCATGAAAACCTTAGAAGTCTTATTAAAACCTTTATAAAACTGCTTGGATCTTGATGGCTTAAGAGTGGCAGTTTGACAGGCTGGCCCCATTGTCACTTTCTTGAAGTGCATGGCAAGTCCTTGAAATCAAATAACTAGATGTCAGGCCTTGTACCCTACTTCTCTTCATACTTCAAAAGCAGCTAATTATTTAAGGCAAGTTACACCTACAATGGGACAGAACTATATAATGTTATATATTAAATTTCTGTTAGCCTGTAGTGAACTGTAAACAAATACATCACAATTTAATCCATCAAGTTATATACTCTAAAAGAATCACTGATATTAACATTTGAATATTTTATAACTATCATCCAACAGACTTCTGATGTTTCCCAAATGTTTACATTAATGTATATATATATGATGTTATATATGCTTTTCTTTTTCATATGTGTAGGTAGAAAAGGGGTATGTAGCATCCTTCACACAGGGAAAACATTAATTTTACCTGAATAAAAATGAACTGGTTGGCAAGAAGTAATAGACATACACATACAAAATATTTACTATGGTCTTTTAAAATTATTAAGATGCAATTAACCTTACTACCTCTGATGCCTCTCATGATTTCCAGGCCTAGCTGTGAAGGAAGTTGCTACTTCTGTGAAAAGACTCAACTGCCAGCAAAGCATCTGCTGACTGCCACAGTTTACATTCATCAGGCAAAGCATTTATATATGGAAATATAAGCCCTCTATGTGTGAAACACATTTTGATTAAAGCATTTGCATCTCAAATAGATCATCTAGGGGTAAGCAACCTGACAGCATTTTCCACCTCTTTTTTTTTTCCAGTTCTACAGTCTCTCTAAGAGGAAAATTATTGGAGAAAGGTGGCATACATGCTCCAGGCAAGCTTAAACATCAGTCCTAGGTCAGAGAATAAAAATTCTAAATGGAGAATCTATCATCTGACCCACTGGTATATAGTAATGTTTGATAAATCTCCTACATTGGCCAGCCACAACAAGAATGTTCTCTTAGTAGTAGAAAATATCTATATTTTGCAATGTTATAAAATGAGTATGGTTTTGATAGCATTCCTGTAAGAACTGAAATATAGTAGAAACAATACATAAATAATAACAATAATAATAAAAACTTTTTCAAATCTCTTTTAAATGACCAAGTTTGGGAATCAGTTTGAATAAAAAATACACACGGTAAGTCTTTCTCCTTTTCCAAGCTGATGTACTGCAAAAGCAATCATATTCCCCAGGCAAAATCTACATTCAGCAATTTCTGAGCCACAATAATATCTTTTTTTTTTTCCTGGCAAGAACAGAGCTAGTGTGGATATCTTTAACAGCAAAAAACAAACAAACAAACAAACAAACAAACAAACAAACAAACAAAAACCTCTTCTTAGATTGGAGGAAACATCTCCACGAAAACTGAACTGGCAGATCAGAGTCTGCAAGAAAAGTTCAGAAACAGCTGTGGTAGACCAGCAACCCAGATTCAAAGTATCAATTTTCACAATAACCAAGCCATTATTTAACAATTGAAGTGTTCAATAAAGCAATGTATTTTATTTGCCCTGAAAATATTATAATAATCATTAGAAGTGAATTTAGTAAACACTTTTCTCTCCCAGCGTTTTAAGTGAGTAAGATTTCTGGCATCTGCCCAAACAGGTCACTACGAAGAGGATAATGTAGCAATCTGTTATCATTAGCTCTGTTGGAAAGGTTCTGAAGACACTAGAGAGAACTAAATGACCTGGAAAACTCAGTCCCTGGAAAAGTCTATTGTACTCATCTCCGTTATTTCCACCTCCATGCACCACTGGAACGGTGGAACATGATTTGCAGTGGTGACAAAGATAAAGGTCATTTTTCTATTTTTCTTCTTTCTAATACAAGCCATTTAAGGTTTGTCAAATTCTACACATACAGAAAAAATGACTAATACATGTCAGGTCCTTCTACTTACTTCATATATTAATCTACTAGAATCTTCATATTTGGAAGACAATGCAGAGTTGTATGTCTGCAAATCTCTGATGCTTATCTTCTTACCCCACTGTTGCAACTTTCTGAATTTCTATTGTCTCCAGCAACAATATATAGAACTCTCTATTTATCTAATTTTGCATCTGCTTGCTCAAACTGGTTCTTCGCCCATGCCTCCATAAAATTTAAACTCAAATTCAATTCTAAAAAGATTACTGTTATGTGTAATTATTCCGCCAAAGTCCATATAGTAAAAGATATTTTCGAAAGACTGATGTAAGTTCTTCATAAATGTTCACTGGGGAGTTTTATTTTGTTTTTGTAAGGTTTCCTCCTGCTGTTGCACACGTTAAATGAAAAACCAGACTCTTTGACATGCCCTGGCTATTTTTATTTGACATAGTTGTGTACCTCAGTCATATTCCTAGAAAATCTCTAAGACCATAGAAAGGAAAATTAAAAAAAAGGCAAGTAGCAGAACCCTAGACAAAATCCTGGAGCTTGTGTGTTTTTTCTACACCTCATTTCTACACCTTAATCTACTGATTGAATAAGAATTACAAGAACAATAGGCAGGGCAGCAGCATGAGCTTTCCAAAATCTGTTGATTTTCACACTGTCTACATACTGAGAGCCTGAGGACATGAAGTTGCAAAGATATTATTTTTAAGAGCATATTTTTGAGTAGTATTGAGTAAATAGCTCAGGCTTGGGCTTAAATTTGTCTAATAATTTTCCTTCTACACATAAATGGAACACAAGACAACATAAAATGGGTTTTGATGGCAATTTGCATTTTTAAATAAGAATTTCTGTAAGTGAGTATCTGAAAAGCACATTTACAGGAATAAGCCACATGGATTCAAGAAACAGACACACACATAAATTGATCTCTATTGCAGCAGAATACAAAGTTAACATGATACACAGAGTCAGTTCTGCCATCTGATATTAATACATTTTTGTAGAAAGAATTTCTGCAGGAATTGTGTTGACATATTTGTCCAAACCTGGATTATTAAAAGCCTACAGTCTAAAGACTTACTTAATAGAGTATAAGTAAATAGAGTATAAATAATTATACAGTTTATATATGACTACAATTTGGGTAAACAGAAACCTACAGAAAGTTCAGTTCCCAAACAAAATTTCCCTCTGCTGGTCTCTGGGCAGAAAGATAATAGAGCCATTTTTCATCTATCCTTCTGGAAAAAAAAGTTCTTTTTTTCTCCTTCTACTACCTTCTACTCTGCAAGCACATGCCTGACACCTCTGACACCTGCCAGAAGGCTTTTTTTTTTATGAACTCAGAACAACTCTCCTTTATCCTTCAATAAATCTGCTATGCTAATAAGGCTAATACAAAGAAAGCAAGCTAAAAGTCATCATCTTCTTGCAATCATGAGTTACACTGTGTTATATTTCAAATGACACAGTGAATCTACTCATATCATCAGTTCTAATTCAGTTATGTCTATATGGAAGGCACTGCCATCTCATTTATTACAAGGGCTTTCTAGTCTTTCGATATGATTCTCAATTAGCTGTGTAGGCAGGCAAAACATCTGACATCCAACAATGAACTATGTGCTTCCAAATATGTTTGCACAGGCACATGTTTCAATTTAGTAGGCTCTTTATGTTGACCTATTAATAAACCATAGTTTGAGATTAAGAATAAAGACTGAACTCAAAAATTAATTAGAGGTGTTTTGAACTACATGATCATAAGTCATCCAGCTATTAAATGATGATGCACATCAGTTATCAGGTAACCAGAGACATTTACTCCATCTTATTTCCATCTGTGACTGCATTCATGACAAATTTAAATTGAATGTCCATAGTTCATCTGGATAAGGAATATCAGATTCATATCTACAGCTATTATATTGCCCTGGTTTATAACACATTACATGCTTAAAAAGAACGCCACTTTTTGCCTTCACCTGCTTCATTAATAAAATTTGCATTTATTTGAACATTTATAAAAAAAAATGCCATACTTCACTATACTATTTAATTGAAATAAGTTAATACAACATGCACTGAATTCTACAATGAGTAATATTAATGGAGAGGAAGCTTTGACTGCTTAACAGGGTACTTTGTCCTTGACCTTAAGATTTGCCTTCAGGAGGAATTGTCTGTGAACTCAGACTTTACCACCAACTCCTATAAGGAACCCAAATTCTAGAACCATACAGAGTCACAGGAAACACCTGGGAGTTTTGAAAGGAGACACAAACTTTTTCATTATAATTTTCCAGAACTAATCAGACACTACTAAGCATGAGACAAAAATCACTTTAAAAACTGGATATTCAATGCACCCAAGTTAGGTATATAGTGATAGTTTTAAATCATTTACAGTGGCTCCTAAAGACTTTTAAGACAGAACTTTCTACAAACCCATGATGAGAAACAACAATCTACAAAAAAAAAAAAAAAAAAAAAGGCTATTTTTAGCCTATATTCCATTGGTGAGAAGAGTTTTCACATATTCAGGAACTTCTGTGTTTGATTTAAATTATATATGTATATATATAAAAAAGTAAAATGCAAGCAACAAAACTCATTAACATATTTACTAAAACATTTAATTTAAATATCCACTACCTCAGCTCTCCTATTTGCTGTACAGAAGTTCTTCAAAACAGAAGTGATCTCCACAAAACAGTCTTGTATGAATTAAATGTGATGGTGCTCAGGAGCTCAACTGAATCAAAAAGTATTAGGTGTCCTTTTAGGTAATCTGTGGAATAGAAAAAAAAATATATATATATATATTAGATATATGTATATGCAGAGCTGTATGAACCCTTAAATCACTCAAACACTCTGTTATAGAGAGACTTGTTATTACAACTCGCATGTTTTATTTCTGCTATGTTGCAAGACAGGCAGCATTAGCTAGCCATGTTAATTAAACTTGAAATGCTGTTCTTGTTTAAGAATGGACACAAGGTTTACTGTTAGCCAAAAAAATGCAATTTCTTGGAAAAAAAAAAAGCAAGCTTTTAGGTTTACATCATTTTCCCATTCTACTTATGTACACTTAATTATAATGGAACAGATAATTACAAATAGTTTTTGTGTTATTTAAAATTAAGTATTGGCTTTTCTAAGGACAAATTTCCCCACTATTTTATTAAAATCTTTAATCTTTTTTATGACCTCTTCCAAATAATGTGCAACTAGAAGAGTTTTTAGTGCTTTCTCCTCAAGCGACTCATCTTAAAATGTGAGGGGCATGTGTGACCATTTAATTTATCCTTCTATAAGACACAGCATAGGGCTTCCTTAAACTAATTATTGTTTGAACTAGCCTGTTCTACCTGGATATTCAATCATTAAATTAAATTGGCAACAACAGAGAAACATAACACTTAGTAAATTTGTACAATTTTAAGCATCAACAATTAGAAAAGGAAGTAAATACCCCCACTGTCATGACGCGATTTGAAATTCTGGATTAATTAACTTCCCATGAAGACTTAAAACTGCTAATTTTCCCTTATTAACTAAAAAATGAAGATTGCTATATTAATGTTAAATCTTTTTCTTCATCATTTCTTGTGGTCAAGCTGAAATATGTCCCACTTCCCACTTCCATATTGTATTTGTACATTTTTAATCAATAATGATAAATACCTAAGTGGCCTTGTGAGTAAGGCGGTATACAAATGCACTCTTCCCCCAGCCTGGTCATTACCCACATCACTGAGTGGTAGAAATTCCTGTTCTAATCCATCTCTAAAATTGTCCTTCAAAGTAGCATGCTGCTAGCAAGGGTACTACAGAATGTCATCGCTCCTTCCTACCCCGTAAGCATCTTGTTGACCTGTCAAACACACAACCTAAAAGGGTGACTCATCCCTAACAGGAACAACTTCAGTTCCTACCTGTGAGACATGTTTCCATATAGGCCACATTTAATTCTCCAGGTAGTACCTGGATATTATAAATCCCATCCATGAAATATCTTGTTCACTTATCAGTTGGAAAAAGCACTAGGTATTTTTCTAAAAGTTATGGTTTCTGCAGTAATTTGGTTTTACCATTGTCCCAGGTACTTCCTTCACAAGCTTCAGGACTGAGGTGTCTTATATTTACTTTGTCTGGACTCATTTTGGTCTACTTAAAGCTTTCATTTAGCTGCTTGTGCAAAGGCAATTTTTCTAATGACTAGGTGTCTATGTCTTATTTGTTTTGCTTCTGCTTCTCCCTATATTATTTTCATATAGCCAGTAGCAGTAAGTAGTCATTCTGTGTATAACCAAATATTTGTGACTTTAAGATAATGGCATAGTGTGGAGGAGTATATGACAGGTGGAAACCTTGAAAAAGGGGGCACAGGATCAAGTGTAGAGCAAGGCAGGCATGTGACGGTAAGAAATAGGGCATAGACTGACACTAGAGAGACAGCCCAAGGCTATGAGCAACTGAATTGTGGTTAGTTAAAGCAATGTAGACCCAGCAAAATCATAAATCACAGGTAGCAGAGAACAAAAAGCAAACATTTATCATATGCAAAATGAACTGCAAATAATAAATTTGGATGAAATATGCACTTGAAGACCAGTGAAGAAATGCAAAGTGTGCGCATGTAAATAAACATATGAAGATATCCTCAGGGAGGCCTTAGAGGAGGAGAAAGAAACCATCAATATGAGTCCCAGAGAAGAACTCCGGATGCTAACAACCAGCCCTACTCTCTCTCCAGACTGAAGCCAACCTTAAGACCCAGGCAGCAGTGGCTAAGTGAGCGTAACACCAGAAAAGGTGCACACTTTAGGCTAAGTGTATTGCAATTTTAACTTATTTTTTCTATAACAGCATTCCTTATTTTTTGTTGTTTTCCTTTTCTGCAATAATAAGAACTGGACAATTAATACTCCTTTAATTATCATGTTAAGATTTCAGACATACTGAAATATTTTCTTGACCCTAGATATATGATGTCTTCCCTTTTTGCTCATAAAAATATCTGCGGTGTAATAATTCCACTGCCTCTTGTCCCTACAGGTCCCTACAACACTCTAGAGGGATTATGGCCACACCTGGGGCAGGTATATATTGTCCTTAATAATTATTTTTTCATGTAGTGTTCAACTTCTATATATACATATATATATATATATGTATAGTGAATATGTATAGTGGAAATATGCACTATTATGATAGTTGAATGTGGAAATAAAGATATACATCTTCTACTGAAATAATAACAAATACAAAATAACAAAATTTAGGCACTATTGCCACTTTTTTTGTTGTTTTTTCCCTTGAGGTTCTTTCTGTTGCATATATTACAGAGGTATATATCCATATATCCATCACCTGTATGTGTGTGTGCATAATGTAAGCACATGTAATAATACACATGTGCATACACAACCATACGCCTTTGCATTGGTATTTTTCAATTTTAGAATCTAATTTAAGATGAAGGAATAGGAATAACTATTTTCAGTACAAATGGTCACGGATTTCATTTTTAAAGACAAATTTTACTTTTAAAATAAAAATAAAACTGTGTATTATTTTTGTCTTTGAACTGAATGTCACAAGAATAATTTTGTACAAAAGATTGCACAATAATGTGGAACTGAGAATTAGTTTCTGTGTTAGAAGGAAAAAGAAGAGAATAACAATTTATTCAAACATAGTAGATAGAAAAATCTGCAGATCACTGAATTGCACCGCAGATGGGACATCCATTAGGTCTCAGTAACTGGAAGAAACAATAAATCACAGTTTTTACTTTTACAGCCCATTACACCCAAAGGTCTCAGACCTTTCTGTGGCTATTTACAAGCCTTGGAATTTTCCAGTTGCAGTCTTTTACTTTTGCCCTTTTTGTGACTACTATACTATAGAGTGAATAGGAAATTAGGGCAGAAGAAAGGTGTAGAAAGAGTAACAGAAAAGCTGTGTGAGAAGGTAGTGAAGAATAGCTCACTACAGGAAGTCTCCCAGTGAACCTCAGACAACACAGATGATGTATCCATTAATGACTATTTAAGAACCAGTGAATTTTTATGTTAGGAAGAGCAACTGGTGATAAAGTTATTAAATATTGTGGAAGGGCATAAAGAGAGAGGGAAAGAGAGAGGTAATAGGTTTGGAGAGACATTTACTTGAGACCTGCTGTTGTTAGCTAGAAGAAAATAGCTTGAAAGATGTATAGATCTTTCTCCCTCTTTTGACTTCTTATAAAAAAGATTACGCGCTTTTAAAGTTTCTTTCTGTGTAAAGTGCCATATCCTTCATTTTCCTTTAGCACTCCCTGGCAACTGACTTATCTTTTCACATTCCACTATGGTTATTAAACAAATCTACTATAATCTGATGCTGTACTGTTCAGAAAAAATACATACCTTTGGCTCATCCGACTGTTCAGTAACTTCACCTAGCTTCCTGAAGTACCTAAAGATCTTCTTCCTCCCACTTTCTTTAGTCTCTTTCCCACAATATCAAATATGCCTGTAATTCCTGATAATTTGAAAAATGTGTCAGGCCAGCATCATTTGTGTAGAAGGAAGAACTTCCTCTCAGAAATGTCATGTACCTTGTACTAGAGGAAACTCCAGGAATAGCTGAAGGTCCAGCTGGCTGCATCTTCAGGGCAGCCTGTAAGGGCGTGTGGAGTGTGAGACCTTCTCTTCCACTAAAGTTATCTAAACAAGGACCTATTGGGATAATAAGTAAAAGGTGGAACTAGAAACAAAACACAAGGAAAACAATGCAAAGACCAAAAGTCTCCAGGAATTGGAGATGGACCAACTACAGGAAACTACAGGCATAGATTTGCAGAGGATCAACCTGGATTCCATAGGGAAACAAGAAAAAACAAGGATTCTGGATATTCGAGGGGGCTATGTAAAACTTACTCCTCCCTTCCTTTCTTCCTATTCCTCCACAATCTTCTTTCTCCAAAACACTCTTAGTAAGTTTTACTCGTTCACTCAAATATCCAGAATCCTCGTGTTTGTCTTGTTTCCCTAAGGAATCCAGGTTGGATTGCTTCTACCTTTCCTGGCTGGAGAGGAGGAAGGGGACTCAGCTCTCTGCACAAACAGCTCTGAATGTGAGAGCAGCCCTGAATATCTTAAACAGTCCTAGTTTTGATTCATCCATACAAGGATCAAGACTATAATATGCACCTTAACAGAACTTAAGTGACTTTTTCTATTGATTCTTTTTGAAGTGTGAAAGCACTTCTATATTTCTGTGATGGGCATTAGTTTGGTCAGCTCAGCTGAAGCAAAGTCTAATTCCAAACCTAAAAGCATAAGAAGCAAATTAGTTCACTTAGAAACTAAAAGCCAAATCCTGCAGCAGTGAGAAAAAAAATTATCTACAGGCACAAGGCTAGCAGGCACAAGGGGATGATGTGCAACACATTCTCAGTGCATATTCTGATCGGCAGGTTATGCATGTCAGATTGATTTTTAGTCTATTCCTTGAAGTTAAGAGAATTCAATATATAGAAATATTTTTTGAAAAATCTGTGAATATAAAAATTTCCTCCAAATATAAGCACACTCTCTTGAGCAAAACAGTGTCATAAAATTAATTTCTTAATAATTTAGCAGTCTGGTAGTCAGAGATGGAGAGTGTTATGCAAGTTCTTTAAATATCTAGAACTAGGTATATATTTAAATTTAAAGGACATTTTGATGTTCAAAAGCCTGAATATCTTAATTCTGGATTTTGAGCTAGTGTCTCCCACATCTTAAATATAAATATAGAGTGCCTCGTTTTCATTTCAGGGATCCTTTTTCGGGACAGCCATGGTATAAAAGAATACAGAAAGCAGCCTCATGAGTAAGGAGTTCAGCAAGAATGCCCAGTGTTATACCATGTGTTCTGCATTTGGCAGCTGATTGGAAGTTCAAGAGCAGAATAAATAGAAATTTGCTTATAAAGAACAACTACAATTGTCTTAGATATTGTCATGAGCACTCATATTGGGATAATTAATTCCATAAACATCCAGTTTCTGTATTTTCTTTCACGTAATACAGGCAGGTCATCTGTTATGTCATTGCTGACCCATGGGAACAATGTGCTGTTGAACCAGTGGTTTTACCTGTTCCTGAACACTGAGACAGGACAAGGGGTTATATTCAGCTTCCGTGGTAGAAAGACGTAGCAACTTGTTCCATCAGAAAATCTGAACTCCTAGATGGAGAAAAGTCTAATGGAGGGTTCGGTTGGCTTGTTCAGCAGCTTTTGCTTTTGTCCTCCCAGTCTCCCTACCTCTTCACGACAAACATGCCTGCTCCTCCTGACTGCTTCAGAAACAACAGGCATGACTCTGGAAAAGTCTTTCTTTCCCCCTGTGCTGTAATAACAACAGTGACTGTAATAGCAGTAATTCCCAGCACTGGTGTGCTCTGCAGTGCTCTCAGCTCTGCAGTGTAGCTCTAGTGTTTCACAATAGAAGTAAATGTCTGTTTTCCAAGATGGAAAGAAGGTTTTCTTTTTTCTTTTTTTTTTTTAATGGATAGAGAAAGAAATCAGCGAGTGAAAGGTCACCAGTGGCAGATGCTGATGGAAACAACAGTTATTACTGTATATATCTCCACTAATCAGTAGAGTTCAGCAGAGGAGAAGCCCATTGCAAAGGGGCAGATTTTGACAAAGCAAAACTCAAAAGCTGGAATTAATTCCTACCTTTATATATGAAACTTCAGGGTAACAATCTCATCTCCAAAAGCAGATTACTTGCTCTGTGTGCCTGTGTTTACAGGTGGTGTTTCTTGCTTCTCTAGCACTGGTTGGGGGCAGATGGAAGGTGAGTGGAGGAGTTCTGCACGCTTTACTTCAAGATTTTATTCCACCAGATCACAGGAAGAGCTATAACCTTGCTACCAAGTGTAGCCTTACCTATTTTCATGCACATTCCTTTGCTATAGTGTCTTCTGCCCTAAGCCCACTTTCATGAAGCAAGGCTTATCCTCATGCAGTAAAACGTGGTTGATGGGAGAAGGAAACTTATCACAAGTTTTACTGCACGAAGACTTGGCTTCAGTGGGATTCTGGTGACGGGTGCATTGCTGCACCTTCCTACATGGATGTTGCTCCTGGCACTTCTGCTGCTGTCGCTGTCAGTAAAATAACATGTTTTGGAAACCAGCACACTGTCACTGTGGTTGCCAACACTAGTAACAACCTTATGATGAATTCATCTGAGCTCAACTGCTGCTACATCTGTTTGCTTGAATTCTCTTTCAATTGTGGTAAAGCAGTTATTTTAAAGTCTAATTACTGGCATGCATTCTTTCACCCTTTTAGCCACGGATGATTTTTCACAGTTGTATGTCATTGACAGAGAGGGTTGTGACTAATTCGTTTTTTGTTTTGACTCATAGGGTACCTGATAATACGGATCAGTGTGCAGAGGAGACTCATAGAATCTTGTTTATCAGAAGTCCTGGCAAACAGCCACAGTCTAGCAAACAGAGTCAAAGATTTCAGCTCAGTTATTTCTATCCGGTTTTACTTGTACTGTTTCCAGAATGCGTAACTTAATAATACTAATATGTCTGAGGAAACTTTCCGTTATATAGCACAAGCCATTTCTAAAAAGCTTTTCCAATCAACAGCACTTGTGACGACTATTTTTCTCTATTTGCAGATAGAAAATTCAAACCCTGTTTTTCAAGGCAACAATAAAAATATACACTTGCAAGCGCTGTTTTTTTAAAGACCTTTGGTGCTATCCTGATTTCTGAATCAGGCAAGCACCTGCAGTTCCAACTACCATTAACCACCACTCCACGTTTTCTGTGCCTCTCAGAAAAAAACACTCTGTGGTAGGTAAGAAAATGAAGACACCCAAACTTTGTGCAGACACTTGTAAATTTGGACCTCCTAAGTGATTTGCACAAAGTCAAACAGTGAGTCACTGTCTAAACAGTACACGAAATTAAGTCTCCCACCTGCCACTGTGCTTTTCTTTTGGAACATGCTGCTTCTCAGGCAGCAGAGCGGCTTCAATTAGAGCAGAGTGGGCTATTAAAGCCTCAAGGAAAACAGAATTACCTAATAAGTTTGTACAACAGAATAGGTAATGCAGACATAAAGACCTGAGATCCACAGTGCCTGTCACTGAGAAGCAGTAAGGCCAAAAAGTAACTGAAGTGTCTTCTCCTTGGGACAAAGGTGCTGAGAGCAGCATCATGATTACTGCAAAGTGAAGAGGGCTTCATTGCTAAATAGCATCAACTGTGCCTTTCTTATTTCATTTGGAGCAGTTTCTTGCCAAGCCATGGAAAGAGTAAATTGTGCTGTGAATTGGTACACAGATGCCTCAGTGCTGTGCAAGTGAAATGTAGGTGGGGAAAATTAGATCTAAAACAGGAATACATGTCAGGGCCAGTCAGATCAAGATATAGGGAAGAGGAGCAGAATACATTTCTTTGTTTACGAATAAGGGCTCCAGCAGGAGATATGTGCTTAGAATGCTTTAAATGTGGTAAAATCCTTTGCTAAGAATATCACTTTGGTTAAAAGCACATTGAAATTCTGACCAAAAAAAAAATCGCTTTGGACCAGATCCCAGGATTATAAAACAATCAATACAAAAGAGGAACTAAAAGCTTGTCTGCAACATCCATAAATGTCCATGCACATGCACAGGGGCAGAAGAATATTGTGGACTGTATCCTATACATGGGAGGCTTTTGAGAGGCAAATCAATGCCCATTTCTTGGATCTGTCTGAGGAGTGCCAGAGCAAGCACATGAAATAGGGAAACCTCCTCCTGCCAGGGGTCTGGGCTTGTTAGACAGTTTTGCTGGTGAACTCCATTCTGAAACACGTTCAGGGAACCATGGATGCTTCTCTGTTTCTATCCGTTTAGAGGTAGGACGAATATGCCTAAACTTCCTTGCTAATACAAAATGTATGTTTGTATTTTCTTTAAACATTTACTTCCTGAAACAAAAATAGTACCTTTAACTAATTTTGCACATTCCGGTTTATTAATCTAGTTTAAACTTTAAGGCATGAAATGTTACAATATTTGTTGCATAAAAAAAAAAGGAAAAGGTGAGAGAAAAGAGAAAAAGTATAGCACACATACTCTGTGTGCACTTGCATGTGTGTAGGAAGTAAAAGAAATAGCAGAGAAGTCAGAGAAAACAAGGCAAACAGGATGAAGCAAAGATATCATAAAGCAATAGCATGTTTCCACACCTGAGGGCAATAGTTCAGGTAAGAGGATGTTAGAGTAGGTAATTAAATTTGAAAAATGTCAAAGTCACCTTTTTAAAGTGCTTTAGAACTTCTTTTTAAACCCATGCCAAAGCCCACTTTTTTTCTTCTCACTGCTTTTCTCATCTCCCATGGCACCAATGGCAAGATTTACTATTATTGCTAGTAGCAGCAGAATAGCAGCTCTGCATGTCAATCTTTGAGTGGTTCATAGTCCGGGAGCATAATAGCTTGATTCTTGTTTCGTTCTGGTACAACTGAAATGCAGTTACAAACCGCATGCAGCACCTCCTGACTGAGGCCTTTCAGACCAGTCCCCAGCAATCCGAGTGCAAGCTCACATTTTGACTTTGTCTAATATAAATTTAGAAATAAAAAGAGGAAAATTCTCCTGTTATTTTTTTTGTATATTTTGAGCCACATAAAATGAAGAATGCTTCACCCAAGTGTGAACATTACTTCTTGCAAAAATAAAAGCTTATTAAAAGGCTAATAAAAAATTACTAATGGGGTAGATAAGGCTGCTTAAGCATATGTCACTGCATGCAGCAGGGAGTCCTTCCTTCCTTCCCCTTTCTCCAGCAGATCTGCTTAATGGGAGTCCTGTTATAATGATTCAAGCTCCCTCCCTCACCTTGAGGCCATGATGTGCCCCCAGTTGCTCTCTTCCTCTCTCCCTACATCACTCTGAGCTTCAAATCTCAGCTGAGCTCTAGCTAAAGTAACTGCCTATCCCAGAGATGCGAGTTTGGTTAGATACTGCATTCTTCTCATGCCTAGTTATCTTCCTTCTTGCCTCTCTCCTTTCCTTGCTCCATTCCTTCCTCTCCCTGCTCCTTCCATTCACCTTAAAAGTTCAACTGGGATAGAGTCTAAACTAAAATGGGGAGATTCAGCAAGGATTGGAAAGTATTATGTACAGATTCAGGTACAGCTGCTTGCCTCTCTGAGCACATTTCACACTGCATCCTTTCTTTTTCTTTTATTTCTTTTTCTTTTTCCTTTTCCTTTTCCGTTTCTTTTTCCATTTCTTTTTCTCCCAGTGGTTCCCAAGTCAATAAGACTTTTCTTACTAGTGTCCAGAATATTCATGAATATTCAGATTTCTTTGATACATTATTAAAAAAATCATCACGTTACTAGGACATGAAGAAATGCTACCAAGTAAAAAAGCCTCTCCAACTCCTCTTGTGATGCAAGCCACAACAAAACTTACAACCTGAATGTGCTAACAAAGGCCGAACTGTTCAGGTTGTTTATCTGGAAGCCGTCCATGCTCCATTGTTTTCTCAACTGTACCTTCACAAGAGCAAGTCAATAAGCAGATTCTTCTCTGAGTTGCAAACAAATACATGTTACTAGTCAACAAAAGCAAATGAGGTTAAACTGCAGAACCTGTTCTAAAATGAGGGACTTACATGAGCTGTCTTTAAGCATATCTGTTAGATAGCCAGGTATGCGGCTTTGTGCTAGGATAGATGGATCTCTTCTCTTGTTCTGGATTTCCCTAGGAGGTATGTGCTCTGAAGCTCTCCAAAGGAGCAACTCTTTGGCCTTATGTCTCCATTGGGGGCTAGAATGGCTTTGCCACTGCCCTGCAGTGGAAATTGCCATTTTATGTGCTTGAAAAGTAAGGTGTTGCATACATCAAAACTTCCCTGTAAGCTAAACATGCCTGCAGAAAAACAAGATGGTCAGAGTATTTACTGCAGAACTGCACTGCTGCTCTGATTCAAAACTCTGATATGTTCCCTTTTCCTTCTCTTCCTCTTCCCTTTTTCCTTTCCTTTTCCTTTTTTTTTTCTTTTTCCTTTCTTCCTTTTCTCCTTTCCCTTTGCCTATCACTTTTCTCTTCCAATTTCCTTTCCTTTTCCATTCCAGGACAGGGGACCTCTCATGATTGACTGACATCTCCCAAAGAGAAAAATTATCTCCTGCATAGCTGAGCTGCTAACATAGAACAGTATATCATATTTAACAGTTGTCATCAATATTTATAACACTTTTATGTACAACAAGTTGAGGCACATTAGGAGACAGGAATGAAACCTACAGTAGATTCATTATAAGAACTGAGAAACAACAGCAGCAGGTCATCTGCTTAAAATTCAGGTAGCATTCCCTCTTGAAAGGAATTGCTTCTTTAACCAGTTTCTCCTTTTTGAGTGACAGACTCAAAAACTCTTTTTGAAAATGTCATCCTGTAACTGTGGGTGCACAAATAAAAAAATATTGCCAACTTTTTGTTTGGATTTTGACAAAGAAGGAGGTTAACGAAATAAGTTACATAAGTTAGATTTCACTTGGGGCATTCTTTTGAATTAAAAAAAAAAAGCTATAATTTAATATACTTGCGTATTTGACTTCTGGAGTTTTATAGGAATAAGTTAGCCATGACAACATCAAGAAAGAAAATTGTAGAAAAAAAGTTTTAACGGTACAAAAGGACCCTTAAAGCTACAAAAATACTTAATTTATAAACATATAAATAAAATATATATATTTGAGGCTTATGAATTTCGGGATGTAAAATTTGAACACACCTTGCTCTTTGATGGAACTGCCAGAAGTCAGCTGAGCAAATAAGTATTTGTTATATGCATGCTTGTTGCTAACTGATTTTAAAATATTGGCACTTTATTAGAGTATGGGATAATGGGTACACATCATTTTTATATATACGTGTATATATATAAGGCAGATATTTTCTTTTCTAAAATAATTATTAGTTAAACATACTATACATTATCCAAACCAAAAAGATAATATTCTATGAAACTCCATTACTGAAGCAATCAATACCTAAGCCATATTGCCATCTAATTTTCAAGGTATTTAACAATAGCTGTGGACAGAGTGAATGATCCCTGTTCATAGAAGGATAAACATTTTTCCTCTTCAGAAGACACTTTATTTATGGATTTTAGTAGATAAAATCACGTAAAAATACACCCATGAAGTTAAGTGGATGTGGCTAAGAATTTAAAATATTTTAAAAGGAGAATCGATTTGTTATTATTTTAAAAGCAATCTAAATGTTGTACTACTCTGTTCAATTAAACCTGCTTGAATTAAAATCTTTTCATTAGATTGGATTTGAAGCAGGGGAATGACTGTCCATGGATGGAATAGTAGGTAAAATAGCATTAATATTTGGATGAAAACTTGATTTGTTCAAAATTACCCCCATAAATCCATATTAGATTACTGTGAACTCTGTAATATGTAAAGAACTGCTTTTTCCCCCACTTGCTGTACTTTATATAAATAGAATTACCTGGAGTATGATTATCATACATATTTAGCCTTAGATAAGTACTGTAGATCAAAATTAAAAATTCCTAGCATTAGACTACATTTGTTGCAACTCAAATTATTTTATCACTACTCTCATAATACCATGATTTTTTTAAAAAAATAACATTTTTAAAGAAGTTTCTAATACCTAAGTTTGTAAGGCGTAGCTGAAAAACTCTACAAAGAGGACTGTAGAGAAATTCATGATTTTGATGTTTGGGGTAGGCAGCAACATTTACCAGCTAGTTAGGATGCAGAGCCCATGCAGGTGTTCAAAGTCATGCAAATCATGACCCCTTAGCCACAGCTGATCAAGGCAAACTCTGTATTCCTCTTTTCTGATACTAGCTAAGCTGAAGTGTGGCCTGTCATAACTTGTGCTTCCTGTTTTTTCAATGGTCATCTCAAATATCTTCCTTAAAAAAAAATAAACATTCAAAAATTAATTTTCCAAAATTATTAGCCAAAGCAAACAGGCTTGATTGCTTCTATGGGCACTTTTGGAAACATTCAAACATGATGGCAGCATTATCATACAGGTTATCACCTTTAGCAGCACTATGGAAGGTGGCCATGTGATTCTTTTTAGTCCTTCAGAGGAAGTGCACTTAACGAGAGCAGACTCAACGTAAGACGAAATATAAATTTTGAGAAAGTCTAATTCCATGGAAAATATGTAAGCTGATTAGAAAATCATTTCTGAAAATCATTTTGAGAAAGTTGGAACATTAGTTAACGTAAGTATTTCAATTATGTGAGATCTTAATAACCTGTAATACTTTGTATGTTTAATTTTCTTTAAACTTGGCAAAACTTTGCCTATGGACAAAAATCTCATTGATAGGTTTTAGGTCAAAGGACTGTACCAAAGTAAAACTAAGTGAAAGTAATTCTTTTTTTTTTTTCTTTTTTTTAAGATCTGCAGATGTGAAAACCTAAATATAGAGCAATTGCATTTCTGTAATATTACTAAATCTTTATAGCAAAGCACATATGCTTCTTGTCTGTAGTTATATAGAGATATACCTAATTATCCATATCCTTTTTTTCTTTCTCTTCCTTCACACTTTGTAAGATTCTGAGGCAGTATTCATTTCCTTTAAAAGAAAAGCAGCATACTATTACTATATTTATATTATGCAAGTTTCTGAGGAGTCAGCTGATAAATTGGTTCCTAAAACTATTCAATTCTTTTTAATAACTTTAAAGTTCCATTGGAGTATGCTTTCAGACAAAACTGCCTTTGAAGAAAAGCTTGAGGATATTCTTATTAAGTGAATGATGATATTGAGAACTGTGAAAATGGATTTTCTCTTTAAGGACATGTTCTAAACAAAAGCATGCTTTCACTCAAGTCTGAAACAAAGAAATTTCAGTGTAATTCCTAAGGAAGCCAAACAAACCAAAGCTGTGAAAATTGAAATGCAAACGATGAGTTCTAGAAATCAAGGGCTTTGGGGTAAGAACTGTACCTTAAACTCCCTGCTCTGTCAAGGTGTTTATATGTGACCTTGGGCAAATCAAGTCTACAGACGCAACATCTCCAGAATCTTCAGTCTGAGTCAGAATATAGGCAGAAACTAGAGAAATTTCCATTTGATAAGGGTATTCAGTCTCTCAGACTTGCGCTGGTGAATAGAGATTTTTGATAACACCTAAATGGGAGCTGGACAGGTTTAAGAGGCTGAAGCTACTCCTGGAAGACCTCTAAATGTCCCTTCCAACTTGATTTTCCATTAACTCCATTACTTTGTATTAATATTACTTTTTTTTTCCTGGTCCAAAAGCTGTCTCTTAGTAGGTTTCCATATGTTTCAAACAAAATCTATAGCTTGACATCAGAATATACATATAGCAACAAAAACAGAAGGGACTATGACTATTAAGTTATAAAGTTACTTGAAATCAGTTTCTGTATTTGGAACTTGACCACACAGCAGAATGCTGTAAGAAAATAATAATTTATTCTAAAATTATGTCAAATAATTCAATAATGGTGATTATATTAAACCATGTTAAATTATATTTTAAGCCTAATATAGCTAAGAGTTTCCTAAAAGACAACAGACATCTTCACACACAGCTGCTCATATCAGCATGATTAGGGAACAAGTGCTGTAGCACTGCAAGATATGTTTGAGGAATATAGGAAGACTACACACACATGTATACACATGCACACATTCACACTCACACAAATATACGCTTGATCCTTGAGTGATGAAGCACAGGGCAGAAGATCTGGAGTATTTGTATGAAAATGTATTTTGTAAACCACTGATCGAAATTCAGAATAATTACTTGAAAACAGATTATGGTGAATGCAATTGAAAAAGTCAGTTCATAAAACTAAAGGAATTCAGTTATTTTTCTTGCACTTTTAAATTCAAGAGAAATAGAAGAACATCAGTTTCCATACCTAGTAGAATGTTAGTGAACCTGATTTCTGTCTGAATTCAGTCTATTGAAACACAAATGACATTCAGTACATATATTTCTGGTACATCTGTATACTTTAATGCATTATGAATTTTCCTTTTGCTTATCATGAAAAATATGTCAGTTTGACATCTTCTTTAATTACAAATCCTAATGTGTTTAATAGCAAAAAGCTGGCCTCCGACTTGACAGTTCTCTCTCTCAGAATCAATTGTTAGACTCTAGGGCACCAGCCTGGTCATCAAGATCGATACTAGAAAAAATATAGCTTGTCAAGACCTCTTGGCCTCTTATTGATTCAAATAGGGTACTGCAGAGAGTTTAATAGTGATGTTACTGCTGTCAGCCAACAAACAGAAACCTCTGTCATTGATTCAGTAGAGGCAGATGAATAACACAACAGCACAATTATTCTGGACACTTTGGTAAGAGTTATTACAGAGCATGTGAGATATGTACATAGGACATGTGGTGGCTGGGTGGAAAGACTTCCAGAGAAACTAAATTGGAATCATGTCTGAAAGAATGCAGCTTGCTGAACCTGTATTCTTGACACTTCAAGAGGTGTATTTTTTACATCCTTCAAAAATTTCATTCCTCTTTTTGTCAACCATAGTAGAAGGGTAGAAGGAACACATGTAGTGCGTTTTGTATGAAAGCAGTTTCCTTCCACATCTTCATTCCAGTATCATGTATTTAAAAAAAAGAAAAAGGTGGGGGGGGGGGAAGGGGTTTAAAAGATCGTCATTTTACTTGGTAACCCCTTCTAAGTTCTGCTTCTTGAAATGCCTCCTCCTTGATTTGGAAATGTCAGGCATCATCCCAGTATTGTAGTTTTAAACTAATAAATGCCTATCATTTACTCCAGCTCACTAGAAAATTTCAACTACAGTTTTGAACCCTTTGTAAATAATGAAAGGTTTTATAGAGTCTAGGAAGGTCTGAGCTTTTGAGCTTTTCATTACCTTTAGTGTTAGGAAAAGTGCTGGGAAAGAAACTGCCTGAAAGCTCAGAGGTATCAGAGTACACCTAAGAAAACATAATTGCCTCTTATCTCTACTTAAATTTAAATTTACTGTTTGGATTTTTAATTACATTAGTTAAAAAGGAGTTAGTTAACGTAAGCAGTGACTAAAGATGCTCACACTTTAAATCACGGATGGAATCAAAAATAAACCTGTTTCTTGATGTATCGCTATTGCTCTGCTGTTTCTGCAGATAACATTTTCCTACATCTTCATTTCCTTTGTACTATGAATGATGAAACTTCTTAAAGGCCTGGAAATAGTTTTTTAATATTTTAAAATGACTGATATATGTAATATTTTAATTTAGCAGTTGCCATAATTGAAAACAGAAGTATAAATTGTGGTATAAAATAAAGAAAAATAAATATATTTGCTGAAGACCTGCTGTGACACATAAAAAACCTGATGATTTTTTATAATCAGATAAAATGTAAAGGGGAGATTATGCAGAGAGTAGAAAAAAGAAAGCAATTTTTTTCCCAAGAGACAAAATACTTCTTTTTCAGAAACTGTCTTTGTGCAATGAAGTTGTTTCTCTTTGTAAAATAAGATAGACAAATAAATGGACACTTAGCCACACCAACACTGGACTATGCTCCCAAGGTGCCTTTCTCCCTGTGGAGCTCCTGTATAATAGCTCATGGTCAGAGACAGTGTCAATAAACCCTCAACTGTTTTCTAAATATGTGTGCCCACAAAACTCCATAAGGCATTTTTGCTTGTTCATGTAATGCCACATTTTTACTATGCTGACAAGATATAGGAATGCATCTGTATGGTTGATGATTTTTTATATTAGTCTAGTATTTGCTTTGCTTAATAAGCTATAGTCATTTACTGGAACTCAGAGTCCTACATGTTATAAACAGCAAGCTGTCTTTAATATAGCCACATAGATTTCCAATACCATTGGGATACCTAGTTCAACATAGGTGCTTACTTACTAAAAATGGACTCTTTTGCCTAATAAAAAGACAAATTATAGGAATGTGTCTTTCACTCTAGGCCTTTCAGGGGCACCTGAAAACAGTAGCAGCAGGTTATCCAGCTGGCTACTGAATATGGCACTTAATGGTCCCTGATGAATCAATTATCTTCTAGCAGAATTTGCTTCTTTCTTGTTACATGCAATTGCCATTTCAAGGTCTTCACTTATCTCTCTCTTCCTTCCAAATCTATTACTCTTTTAAGATGTATTATTATTGCTTCATATACCTAGAGGGCAAAACAGCAATCAGGCCCTCATTATACTGAGCATTATCCAGCCCAGTATGATGATGTTTGATGAACAACTTCTGCACTAACAGTGCTGGTGAAAACAGCCCCTACCCTTCCCATAACCCTCACTGCCGCAGCCCTTGGATGCTCCTTCCAGGTTCTCTTTTGGTTCATTAAACACCACCAGTGCTCAAACTAGTGTTCAAACTACATAAACCAGTGCTCAAACTAGTGTTCAAACTAGATAAACTCTCTGGAAAACCAAAACAAAAACCAAAACAAAACCCACGATATTGATCGTCCTGCTCAACATGTAGCTATATGTTTTCCCATCTGTCACTAACTGCACAAAGAACAGAGAGGCATACAATGTTTCTCCGACCCTCTTTCCTCCTCTTTTCTGTGTCAGACCTCATATTATTTTCTGATCATACTTGGTAGATTTTTTATTTCTGCATTTTAAAACCAAATGTAACTACCCTCTTTTTCATCCTCCTAATCCAACATATTTTTCAAGGTAAGTGGTCAAGTCTTGTAGTCACCTATTCTGTCAGTCCGGTGTTTGAGCTGACTTCCACCTTTTCTCTCTAGCTCTCCCTTCTGCATAGTGTTTCTGCGACACTGTTCTCTCAGCCCTTTCTCCCTTTAACACCATTTTGTTGCTTATGAAAAAGAAGTTAGACGTGGATTTTCAATCAGAAGTGTCAGAAATGAAGATGCCATTTCATTATCAAGAATGAAAAGTTGATATAGAAGGAGTTCTGGCAAGAGCAAAACAATGATTAAGGTCAGAGGAGTAACTCCAGGGAGAAAACATTTGGAAATAATCTTGAATCCTCTTGAATCCTCTTACACTGACTACCATGTCTTCTTTATAATTTGCAACTCATGGTGGTGTAATGCGAAGTCAGGTGCTCAACGTGTCCTTAAATTACAACTAATGTATGGCACAGAAGTAACAAGAACAATCTAAAATTACTCAAGATCCACAGATGCTCAGGGAAAAGTAATTTGTTTGGTGATACAAGAGGAGCAAAAAATAGGAGGAGATGATTATTAAGAAAAGGGAAATGCACACTGAATATTCAGAAAGATATCTTTCCAAGCATGAAATATTTTCCATTACAGAATGATCAATCCCTACCAGGAAGTTAAAAATGCTGTTTCTTTGAAACTTTTACACTTTGCCGGAAAGAGGTCTAAAACACATTAGATGCCTACTCTACAGTCAAAGCTTAATCAATAAAAAAAAAAAAAAAGAAATAAAACCCTTGTTTAATCTAGTGAACTTGAACATGACACTATGGATGCTGCAGCTGCCAGGAAGAAAATTGGAAGATATTTCATAAATGTATCAGCTCTTAAAAAAAGCATTTTGAAACACTGTTTAACAATAATAGGTGATGATCTACATCAGAAAATCCCACAGAAAGCTAATATAGTTTTAATCACCGTTACTTTTGTAATAGTGTTCATTACCATTCAAAATGGTTAATTACTTGCTGGCAAAGCTATCTATGTCTCATTAGGTACAACTTCTACTGCAGCCAGTGGAAGACCACGGGATTTGTACTGACCTGGCACTCCATTTCTGTCTTTGCCTGAGCTATTTTTAGTTTGTTTTGGCTAAGACAGTTGTCCTGTATTCAGGTTACTACTGCCTAAATTGCTTTACTCTATGAAGAGTAAAAGAGTAGCTCAGGAAGTGTGGGTTAGATGAGTGGACAGTGAGGTGGATTGAGAACTGGCTGGATGGCAGAGCTCAGAGGGTCGTGATAAACAGGGCCAAGTCTAGTTGCAGGCTTGTGGCCAGTGGTATCCCGCAGGGATCAGTAATGGACGCAGTGCTGTTCAACTTGTTCATCAGTGACTTGGACGAGGGGACAGGGTGCACCCTCAGCAAGTTTGCAGATGACACCAAACTGGGTGGAGGGGCCTACACTCCAGAGGGCTGTGCTGCCATTCAGAGGGACCTGGACAGGTGGAGGAGAGTTAGACAGAGAGGAAACTCATGAAATTCATCAAGGACAAGTGCAGGGTCCTGCACCTGGGGAGGAATAACCCCAGGCACCAGGACAGATTAGGGGTTGACCTGGTGGTAAGCAGCTCTGCAGAGAAGGATTTGGGAGTCCTGGTTGACAACAAGTTAACCATGAGGCAGCACTGTGACCTTGTGGCCAAGAAAGCCAGTGGGATCCTGGCTGCATCAGGAGAAGCGTTGTCAGCAGGTGGAGGGAGGGGATCCTGCCCCTCTACTCAGCTCTGGTGAGGTCGCACCTGGAGTATTGGGTGCAGTTCTGGGCTCCCCAGTACAAGAGGGATGTGAAGCTACTAGGGCCTGTGTAGGGCCACAAATATGATTAAGGCACTGGAGCATTTGTCATGTGAGGAAAGACTAAGCGAGCTGGCCCTGTTTAACCTGGATAAGAGAAGACTGAGAGGAGATCTAATCAATATGTACAAAATAGCTGAGGGAAGAACGTAGGGAGGATGGGGTCAAACTCTTCTTGGTGGTGACAAGTGACAGGACAAGGGGTAATGGGTAGAAATTGAAACACAGAAAGTTCCATCTTCATATGAGGAAGAACTTTATTACTGTGAGGGTGACAGAGTCCTGGAACAGGTGAAAACAGTCAAACTTTAGCTGAGAATCAATGAAGAAAGAGTTAGTAAGCAACCTGTACTAGAAGAGCATATGAAAAATCTTAAGGGGCATCAAGACAAGAGAAGAAGAAATTGTCTTCACCAGTGTCATACTTATTTAGCCATAAAGCTCAAGATGTCAGTGATCTGTTATGAGCACATCCACCTCCTTTTCCAGGAATGTAAAGCTGCAAAACTTTGGTTCCAGAACAGAATCGGAAGGGTGACCGTAACGCCTGAGAAAGGCTATAAGCATTGGAATGTATAAGTACTGGAATATATATTAGTCTTAACTGTATATTAATTACATGTGTTTATGACTGCTAGTGAAATAATGATCATAACTATTTTCTTTCTTGTGATTAGATTGTTAAGACCTCAATAGATTAGCAATAAATTGTTATTCACATGAATAAGGTTTGTTACCTTTTCCCCTGTAACAATATAGTGGTCATTACCTAAACACACACGTAGTCTTGTGGAGAGATTAATTTGATTTGTATATCATGTCACTTTAAACCTATAAAAGAACTATGAATTCAGAGCTCATGGAATCACCAAACTATCAAATTTGGAAGGGTAGCATTTGTCAATTGAGTATGTACAGACTCCTAGTTCCCTCAGACACTAAGCAAAACGCATGAACTTACAAAACCTCTATTTAAAAAAGTAACCAACTTCTTAGAATTTTTGAACAAACCTACTTATTTTAGCAACTTGTCACCCATGACAAAGTTTAGGTAACATGCCTTAGTTTTGCTTTCCATACCTCAAAAATAGATATAATCCTATTACTATAATAATAACCTATTGAGTCTCAACCTGTATGAATACTACATATTCTGAGTAGATACTGACTAATGTGTTTTCCATGTTTCTATATTTTTATTATTTTTATTTTGGAGCACCTGTTACATGTATCTGATGACCCTTCATTTATATCATTTTCCTTCCTCTTGAGATCCTTTACATGCTTCTTTGCATCTGGTTGATCCCTTGCCATCATTCTTTTATAACTCTCAATGGACTTAGTAGATCCTAAAGTAAGTCCTTACTTAATGAGATGGTAGTCTAGTACACCTAAAATCTATTCCTATTCTTTTACTGGTAACTTGGATCATAGAATTAGAATCAAATAAAATTAAGGAAGCTGATATATAAAAAATGCAGGCACTTCATTTGTTTTCCTGCGGCTCTCTTAAGGGTAAGACCAAAACTCTATCTAGCCCAGTAACTTGGAGGAAAATACCTCAATTCTGTAACTTAGAGATAAGGCAAGGCTGCTGCTTCCAGGAATCTTTGGCGCATAGATCTTTCATCTGAATTTGTCCTGAAAATTTGCTGTATATGAAAGGCCAAAAAATATAAATATTTTCATAATATTGTTCATAAAAAGGTATGAATTTATGAAGACACAGAGTAGAAATCATGACTTGCCTAAAAATAGATCTTCGTTATACCTTCAATATTTTGAACCTTAAGCCCATATAATAGCATGTGAAGATGTCATTGAATGATGGTAATTGCCTGCACATTAGCATTAACATTGAAGCCATTTGCACAATCACAGCCCAATTCAGCACATATCCATTGCTATTTATCTCCATTCTCAGGTTTCACCTGCTTTTTTTCATAGTATGAATAAATCATTAGAACAGATGGCAAGAACTTATCAATAAATGGCTCTGCCATCTTCAGTGTAAGCAAGCCCATCATACCAAGGCAGCAGGTATTTGCTAAAGCAAAACAAGTTTTGGGAATGTATTCAGGTGGAATTACTGATAGCATTGTTTTAACAATTAACCTAAGAGAACACTATTCACTTATTCCACGAAGCTATATCCTGTCAGTACTATCTTTAGTTAATTACAACTGGCTCGTTCTGATTATATTCTCTTCTTTCAAAGCCATGCACACACAAACCACACACATACAAATTTATATCCTGTGGTGAGTGAACAGGATTCATTGTAAAGCAGCCAGCTCTTGAAGATGAAATACTATTGAAATGTGGTGAGACAATTAGTCAAAGATCTCACTAATATGTGATTGCTTACAAATGTATTTAACTGCAGCTCAGGCTGGTAATATCACAATTGTTAAAACTTCCCTAGAGCAGAGCAGTCAAGAGTGTATTTTCTGTCATTATTTTTCTCTAGAAGTAGTATATCAATGGAATGAGTATTATTTTTTAACTAAATTTTCTTACTGAAAGTCACACTGTAACCACCTATATGATACAAAACTGTTGCTATAAAAATGGTATATATGTAAGGATAGCATAAGCCAAAATAAAGGATTTAAAAGTAGTCTTTGTTTGTATGACTAACACATTTCTGAACTGTCAGATCTTACTCCCATTCTTTGTATCCTTTGTTTATAATTACTGCTTCTCTCAGATATGAAGAAACTAGCCTGGAGGGTATATTTTATTTAGAATCAATTTGCTGTTTACATTTAAGTCTTCCTGTAGAGCAGTCAGTAGCTGAATACTATCAGAAATCATAGTGTGTTAATGAAGAAAAATATACTGACCTCCTTTTATATTGACATTCATCCTGCACAATAAGGCATTTTTCTAGGATACTACAAGAGAATTCATAAATCAACATCATAGTCTATGTTCGAAAATGTCTGGGATTTGTATTCTTACGCTCACCTTGCCTATAAGGAGAAGGGAATCCAAAATTATCATAGTTTTTCTTAGAGTGCTTTAGATCAGGTGCAGCATCAACTTATGAAGAAA
Organism: Tinamus guttatus; assembly: GCF_059628265.1. NCBI lineage: Eukaryota > Metazoa > Chordata > Aves > Tinamiformes > Tinamidae > Tinamus > Tinamus guttatus. Next base: position 14,692,800 of record NW_028288684.1, read on the forward strand.
TGAAATACTTGGACTGTGTGATTAGCTGATTAATAGATCTTATAAACACCCAGTGCATCCATTTGGGGTTGATCATTCCAGAACTTAACAGCTGCCAATGACTAATGAAAAGGCATTATTTCATTTTCCTCATGTGATATAAGAAGCAAATTTTGGCTGGGATTCTTGACATTATTGAAAAAAAAAAACTTTCTAATAAGTAAAAATGCTTTCATGTAACTTTCAGAAAGCTTTTAGTAATGGATTTGGCAGTCCTAGAACTTGAGTTGAAAAAAAAAATCTCCATTAGCTTTTTTTATTAATCACAGACTAAAGCAAGGTATTTCCATAGTGTTAAAATTCTAAAATGTCTAAAATGACATTGATTGCTTTTAGTAACAAAAAAAAAAAAGGATAGTTATTCTTCATGCAGAATAAACACTGAGGAGGAGTAGAAGCAAGCAAGACAGGGAGTAAAGTTTTTTTTAATTAATTCATTAAATGCTTTATTTATTTATTACATCTCTGACATATCATCACTGAATTACTGTGAATTTCAATTATTTTGAAGTATATAAGTGCTACAGAAGGTTTTGTCCTTACACTGGTGAGAACTATTAAATTACAGTCTGGCCCCTTCTACAACACAGGCAATAGAATTTAACACAGATACTGTTGCAGTGAATGCAATATGTGTTTATATAGAGCATTTTTTTTCAGAAAGATTTCTCCTTTACTTCTAGAGTAAATAATTGATGACTTGCAATATCTGATCAATTGCTAAAACATTGTGCCTTATGTCTGACTTGAATTCTGATCTAACTGCCAGTGATTGTCCGTCACACACTCTTCTCTGCTATATCAAAGACCTTTTTTGTATCCAGTTATTTTCACTCCATGAAAACATGATTCTAGGAACTGTTGAAAAACATGTTTGGTTAAATTGCACTAAGACTTTTAATACACTATAAATGTGGTTTAATGATAGTATAATCTTACACAGAATGCTTATGATTATTGAACAATTACTTGCACATATCCAACCAGTTAATTACCCATAATCATTTGGCTCATTTACTTACATAGCAATACTTGTGTTTTAAATAGAAATATCTGAAGACGAAGGATTAAATTTGTTTCTTCTGACCATAAAAACATTTACCTTTATCAAGTGGAAGATTTTGGGGTGGGATTAAATGGAAATAAAAAAATGAGTATTTATAAAGGGCAGAATCTGGAGTTCTGTTAAATGCAATAAAATAAAATCTGGGTTCACAGGCCTGAGTGAAATCGAAGTGTAATATATAGGCATTCACATCAACAGAACTGCCTCTCTGTTTTAAAATCAACAAATCAGTGGTTGTAACACTGCCATTGTAAATGACACAAATGTACTTTTAACACATAAATATCTGGAACTTTATTTAAAATACTCAGATTCACAAAGAGGAAAATATTTCTCTTAGGCTATGGTCATTCAAGAAAAGGGATTAAGTTCAGAGCATAAGTCTAGGCAGTGCTCTCCCTAAGAGTGTATCTCTGAATATATCTGAAAAGTAGGTCTTTAAATTTTCACTAAGGTACTTAAGGTATTGCATCTAGTTCAGATGTTTTCTGAAAATCAGGATTTCTTAAACCACCACTTTGTATAGTCCTGTACAGTTTAGTATTTCTAGTAAATCTGAAAAATCCCTCAACTCAATCATGAAAAAAAAATCATGCTTTATTACATGCAATATTTATGGCTACTAAATTTGAAAAGGTTAAAAAGGTTTTGTCTAACTAAGTAAAGAAGGCTTTCTTATTTCAAGTAATGCCCGAATCACACAGTAACAGAAAGCCTGTTGTCATGGAACATGTAGGGTTTGCCCATTCCCAAGAATAAGTGCACTTTGAAAGCAGTATATAAGAGCTTGGGCAAGGTTGTATTTTTCGTGAATTGCACTGGCAAAAAATGATTTTGAATATTCTGAAATGCTTTTAATGCCCGTGTACAGACTTTCAGTCTGCCAGTTTTCAGCAGGTGCATGTTTTGTATCACTGATGACTACCTCTGCATTTCAGCTTCAAGCAATGTCAACCAGAGGATTCAAACTATGGCCTCAGTAGCTGGGGCACCAGCTTGCTCACTAATAGAAAAAACAGAAATGTGTGAGAAATAAATCTGAATACAAATGTTTCTTATATTTTGCACTGAATTTTGAAAGTTGAGTGTTGTCCATGTGTTGAGTGTTGTCCCAAAATTCTTTTTTTTTTGGTGATGATTGGAAATCAGTATACCATCCTGAGTTAAAGGCTACATATGTTAAGGCAACCCCTTTGACTTCACATCTGGCTGCTGAGGTTCCACTGGAACATAACCTAACTGCCAATGAAAACTACAGCTTGTAGCCACAGTTTTGCTGCAAGAGGACATATTCTCACGTGGGAAGCAAAGGAGAATCCAGATAAAGCATCAGTAAGCAGGAAGATCTAAGCTCATTCTTTCTAATTTTCAGTAGTAGTAGTAGTAGTAGTTGTTGTTGTTTTGGGCTTTGTTTCCTGCGGTTAAAAACTATGGATAATTTTATTACTGATGGATTTGAGAAGAATCCTATCAGAGGGATTCACTTCAAGTTTCTACCAGCCACAAACTATTTATTCCACTGCTGCCCGTAACAAGTGAAAGACTAGGTTTGATGATTTCTTGTCCCATGCTGAACCTCTTGGCATGTTTTCCTTACTAAAAAAGGCATATACTATTAGACTCTATTGTCCCTGTGGAAAGAAGAGTTGTCAGCCTTAAAGGAAGCATAAATTCACACAAGACAAAAATCTCTGAGAAAACAGACTTCATCTGTTTTGCTGCATAAAGAACAGGTATTTTTTCTTTGTAATTCTTTTTCACTCCTAGTCTGAAGTTATTTCTTAGGGCTTGATTATATGGAGACAGTTCCAGTTACACCAGGATCAGTAAACTAGAGATTTATTAGTCTAATAGTAGCCATATTAGCCACTTTAATTTTAGACATATACGAAATTTCTTCCAAAGCACCACAAGGTGAGCCAAGAAAAAAAATAAATGGTGTTGGGGCCATAAACTGTGGATGTAGGAATCTCCATTCAGTCTCTCATCGTTAAAGCTCGTACCAGCATTTGCTCTGTATAACACAACATTTCAAATCCATGATAGCGTAGCAAAGTTCTGGCTTACCCTTCTTGATTAGCCCTGACATAAGTCATATACCTCAGTATCTGCTGTACTTAAGGAGTTTAAATTAGACTCTAGTGCTCACCTTTGGGGAAAATATGATAGAACATTGCTGGATGGTAGAGAAAAAAAGATATAGACTACTGAATTTAGATGAATAAGGATGCTTTTGTTACAGGTTGCCTAAAGGCTTGTTGTTGTGGCTTTTTTTTTAACCTGACTCTGCACCCATTGCAATTGATCATCTTATTTAAGCCGCTTGAAAGCTTGAGCTCAGGTAAGATTATCCAGGAAAAATGCTGCTCATCTCCACACATGTCTATTGACTATTAGGAGGTATAAAATCCTATTGTCTTGATAACGGGCAGGCTAAACCTTGCCACACTGAATTATTTATAGGCAAACAGCACTCCTTGGAATCATTTCATATTTACAAACCAGACGTTTTAGAATTACCCCAGCCGAGGAGCCACATTTCCATGCACTACAGATAACGAGGCAAAATTGATGGCAGACTTTGATTAAAAGACTCCAAGCTGGCTGCAAATATCAAAACTGATTTGTTCAGCTGATTGGGGGAGGAAAGCCAATGGCTTCAAGCACTTTCCTCCAACTAGTCAGAAAATGACTACCGGGATCACTTTATAAAGAGCTGTTAAACAGCTCCCTTGGCCAGAAAAAAGATGTTCAGAAAAAAACGAAACAAAAACAAAAAACATAGTTGAAGCAGTGAGAGTCATCTGCATTTTTTCATCATACTTTTTGTTACTTTGCTTTACAACAATCTTAGACATGACTGTGTTTTTTATCACTTGTTTCACTGTAAGGCTCACGCTGGCATTTCCAGCTGATCAATATTCATAAGTGTTTCTCAAGCAGTCTCAAAGTGAACAGAGATTTGACAAAAAAAAAATCATTAATTTCTGAATGGAAACATACTGTTCACTGAAGTAAATGCTGGAGTCCAATTTCACATCCAGAAGACAGCACAAAGAATGTGGAGATTGCTTATTATACTGAGCCATTCTGTGCACTTATTTCTTGGTATATGTGTGTCTCCTGCCTTCCAGTATTAAATTTTAAGGTTATGTATATAATATGATAATATATTAGATACATGTTGCACACAAAATGATCTGCTATATAATTTTTTCTCACTATTTTGAATGTTTGTATTAGCACTTTTTTCCTTATATGTGAATAGATTGCATAAAAAGTTTTTCCATTTCATCACATATGCATGACTATATGAACCCCCCCCACACACACACACAACATAAAGCTGACTGCTTTTTTGTTCCTTCTGTATATAAAATAATGCAACAGATCCAGTTTTTGAATCAGATGTATGCAAAGGTAAATGAAGTTGCAGATATGTCACAGACACAGTTCAATAAAGAAATAAAATACTTGTTTGAAAGAGGTCATAAACACAGATAAAGAGGTAAAAAGGGGATGGAAAAAGTAACAGGATAGCAATGCCTTAGTGAAATAGGTTTTAGTAAATTTCTATTTTTCTTACAATTTGTGACTGATACAGAAAGTTTGCTCATAAGCTGGGGGAGAGAGGGAGAATTTCCAACACGATTAGGTATACGGTTTGAAAAGAAGCCTTATGACTGCATCAAAACAGTGCAAATAATTTTATGAGGAAGAGCATCTCTGGAGTGATGAAGAAGGGGTATTTTTAATATTGGTGAGAGGAATATGAAAGGAAACTAGGACAAGATTCATATAGATAGAATATGCTGCTTATCATGACCTGGATATGAAAACTATGTTGAAGCATAAAGAAAAGTAGTTATGTAATTCCAAGGTTATTTTGAATGCACTGTACATGCAAACCTTTTCAGAGTATCATCTTTTTCCTGCTTTTGAAATAAAAAAATGTGGATTGCTAATAAATGTCTAATTAATTAATAACCTTGTAAGCTAATAACCCAGGTTATTAGTAACCTTCTAAAAATTGTTCTGATATGATTCAAATTGCCCTTTACCTTGGAAACTATCTGCAATAAAATAACTCTGTTTGCCGAGACTCTGTATGTCACCAAGCGGGTACCAGGAAGGTACCCACTGCCATGAAGGAGGTGCCTGTCATTGCAAATTCAGAAACACACAGATCACACTACTGTAAGAGTCACATACTGTGAAATTTATGAGTGACAAAAATTATAGTAAAAGTCCAAAGATTATGATTTGACTTAAACAATTATTTTTTCCCATTTCAGAGTTACCTTTAAATACAGAAAATCTGTATTAACTTAAGAAAATAGCGTTAAAAACATTCTCATCTGTACCCCTCTTTCCTTCCTTTATAAATTACCTTTCTAAATCTTTCTATGTTCTAATATATGGAAAATAATATTTTGATAATTTGTTTTCCTTTTTTTTTTTAATCACAGATTCTGCACCATGTTACATAATTTTTCATCATTACTTCACCTGCATTTGCATTTATTAGTGCACCCCTGAGCTCCATTATATTAAAAAGTATTTTTTTAGAGAATGTATAACACAGAGAAAAAGGCCACGAATCAGTTTGTATTCTTCTGTGGCTTTTGCTTTTCAAATTTTAATTTCTATTAAAATGAGAGCTATATTAATAGAATATTAACCAATGGAAAAATATTGTAAGCGCACAATAAATTGTGTTTTTTTTTTCCTGATAGAATTTTGAATAATAAGAGAAAATATTATAGCTAAAGAATAAAATTTTGCAAAGTGATGGTTCTAACTCTCAGTAAAACATTAACAATCTTTAAATGTCCAACATGTCTCTTGATATAACTTTGAGAGCTTTGATGAGACTTTACATGAGTTTCTATCAATTCTTTTTGAAAGGGGAAAAAATACATACTTGTTAAAGAATAGTTAATGAACTCATAAAATTTTAGATTTCGCATGGGCAACAGCGACTTTTGAGAGATCATAAGGCTTCCGCATAATATATTTTTGTTACAACATGGATTTCATACATACAAAATGTTAATTTAAACTGCTCTTTGTTATTGCCATTTGATATTAATTTAGTTTTCATTGGTTGATTTATGGTATTATTTGATTATGAATGATATTTTTCTACTGAGAACACTGAATAATGTAAAATACAGTATTTACTTTTATCCACACTTTCATCATTTAATACCTACAAAAGGAATATTGTTCAATTCTTTGGGAAAAAAAAAGCGACCCGTATAATTAGATTACTTATGGATATGAAAAATCACACTGAAATCAACAGACTTCTTAGGCCTAAGCACATTTAAATTCAATTATCTTCGACTCAATTAAACTGAAATTGCATAGAGTACAATTAGAAAGCCTCCTAGTGGCCCCAAGTTCTTTTCCTCTCTCTTTTTTCTTCAATTGTTTATTTTTCTAGTGAGTTAAAAACCCAAGACAACTAAAGTCAAAAAAGAAAACAGTTTAGGTAATATCAAAATACCTTGAGTATAAACTTTAAAGTAAAGATTCCTGATAAAAATAAATTGCCTCAGGATTTATGTAAAACTGTTTGATTACAGCTTGACTTTGATTTTAACTAAGATTTGAAACTGCTCTGTGTGCAATATAGTGCCACATTGTTGTACTTTCATGCAAGAGATTCCTATTGCAAATGGGTCAGTAGTTTAGAGGTCAGGCTATTGAAATCAATTAGGTAAATCCAGAATGGCACCATTTAAAAGAACAGGGATAAATAATGTTTAATTGAGTTTTTAAAGGCCACAACTTCTGCTTTTCCTTTTTTTATGTATACTTTTTTAATGCCTTTTTTTTTCTTATACATAAGAAAAATGAATGACAAAACAACCTCATTTTTCATAAAATTGAAGTTTTGACTTCTAACTAGGAATAGATTGACATGCTGTAATTGGTAATAACTGTCGAGAGGCTGAGATGTGTTTGAGAAGTGGACCAGAGGTCATATATCAAGCATATGGAATATCTGAGCATTTTTGGCAAGTTCAACAGATTCTACCATCAATGGGTGTGAATTAAATTAGCAGAGCAGCAGTGAGTTCAACAAGGTTTTCCTGACTCAACCCACCTAAACACTTGATGAAGGGTTTACACTTTTATTTTTTTTCCCCCCACAGGAAGTACCATTCAATGCCATATTGTCTTATTGGATTTCTTAGATTTAGCACACTTCCTGTGGACTACAGTGATAGCAAAGAATTGAGAATTTGTTCAGATTCTTTGAGAATTTTAGTTCAGAGGCATTATTACTAGCTAGCTATTTACAAAATCATACTTACAAGAGTGCATTTAACAAGAAAATATAAATATGAATGAATGCTCAATTCTGATACAATAAGCATGACAACAGTACTCTGAAACACTGTCATTATACTTTTACAAATTCAGAACTAAAGGAACAAAAGCTGAGTTCATTTATAAGCTAAATGGATATTCCAAACCTAGATATTCTACAATTATTACATATTCCTTCCTTTACTACTATCAAACTCTTTCATAATATAATAAATGCCCAGTTGCTCTATTAAATTGGATTGAGATATGACCTTTGCCTCTTAAATAGGAAGAAGATAATAAAAAGCCAGTTAATTTGAGTTAACTTTTGAATAAGCCTGCTATCTGGCTTATATATCTGCGGAGGGTATATAGGAGAAAGCAAAAAGTCATCGTAAGAGTAGGGTGTTTTTTTCTTTTGATACATTATCATAGTTTTATACAGAATGTTGTTTTAATGAAATGAGCTAGATTAGAATAATGTTAGCTTTCAAATAAAAATCTCTATGAAAGATTCAGAAACAGGCATAACACTGTGTAGCCACATAACATTAGTTCCATACACCTCTTTATTTGTTACAACTTGTGGTTTGTTTTCAGTAATTCCCCAGCTTTTAAAAACTTGAAAAAAAAAGAAAGGAAAAACAACTTATGGTACCTACTGCATTCCACACCAAGTTGTACATTTAAAAACACTTTATCTTTTCAGCCTTGCACTTGCCTGACTTTTCATTAAACTTGAATCAAAAATCTTGTTTCATTTGAGATTTCAGATAGAAAAGTACATTTTCCACCAACCATGCTTTTTATTAAAACATTAGAAAATATACTTGTTTGCTTTTCTTTCCCTTGTATTTGTATGATCTAATTTAAATAGATAGTTATACTATGATCAGAGAGACAGATACCTCTTGAAAGTATATCTCCTCTGTAATTTGATCTTGTGGAAATGCTTATTTTTCTCTCCTAGCTCTTCAAAAATATATAAAATATATAATTTATATTCCTCAGATAGATGCTTAATGGCACATGTTAAAAAGGAAGTGAATAGAGGAGTGACAGAAATACTACTGACACAAGAAACAAAACCCTTCCGTTGACTAAAATTCCAAATAAATTGCCTCAGAAAAATACCCACATTAAGAATAAAACCGGGCATGTCACAAGCGTGACCATTTTCAGTATAACTTAAGAAAATAATAATCAAAATAAATAATAGTATCATAGTCTAGTAAATGCCTGGAAATTTAAAATAGTTCTTAAAATGTTACTCCAGTAGCAAGATTTGGGTCCTCTGTTTGTTTTAATCCATTTGTTCTATAATGACTTGTGTCCATTAACTGAACACTCACTTGCCTGTAACAAGCCATAGAAATAGCATCTGGTAAGTACTAGTGAATCATTAATAGTGAATAATATTCATAGTAAAAGAAGTAAGGGGCAAGAAGTGATTATGAGTGCTTTTTGCATAATAGTTCAAGGGACTATCTGTTAAGTCTCCTCTTTCTGAGGTCAAGACTGAGGAAACAGTACATGCACTGATATTCTGAGTGAGGTAAAACCTTCCTCAGAAGAAATGCTACAGCTTGTTGCCTGCTAATGTCAAGTGCATATTTCATTAAAAAGATTTTGATCTAGTGACTCAGGTCCCCTGTCTGTTAGCAGCTCCCCTTGGTTATGAATGCTCTATATACTGATCAGCTTCTTCCTTCTTGACCTTCTCTCAGATCACGCTCACAGGAGAGCTTGTGGACTGTCATCCTTTAGCACTACCAGCTATTACAAATTCTACTTGAACTCCTGGAGTTCAGAGATTCTCCTTAATTTCTTGCCAAGGAAAATCTTTGACTAATGTTGGCCACCAGAACACTTCTTTTTGTTCTTGAAGTCGTTATCAGAATCACACACACTAAAGGCTTGTAAAAGCCTGTGCCTCGTATCAAGTTTGGTTTCCTCCTCCATGCAAATATGATACTGTTAAAAACGATCTGTTAAGAATTTTCTTTGGCAGGAAATGCTTTCTAGAACCTTTTGTTCCTAGTGAACATAGGTAATAAAGATGCAAGTGAAAATATAACAGATTCTACAAAACAAACTGTGTAGATCTAAGAGGTGTTTGTTTTATAAAATGCATTTTTTCAAGGTCTGAGAAGGACTAACACATACTAATGCTTATCCTTCTCTGACTCCACAAGGACAGATAAAAAGCTAAGTTTGCTACATGCTATTTGAACATGGTATTACAGGTTTTGAGATTCTTTTTGCTGATGCATTTTGGCAGTAGGGGACAACATTCCCATTCTTCACAGATTCTTTTTTTGCGGGTCTACTTATTACAGGCTCCGAAGTGGGTGTTAGAGGTTATCATGTCTGCCTTTTTCCTCTGGGAGGGAAGATACTCATATATTAAGTTTTCTTTCTATAAATATAAAAATGTAAACATATGTAAGCTGCTTTGCAGTAATCTATTGGCTCTGCAGATTGCAAACTATCCCTATTCCTTATATATACTTATTTTTAAACTTCAACCAGGAAAAAAATAAAATATTTCCTCAAGTACTTGACATACCCTATTCACAGTATAATGCATTCTTGATTCTTCCTAATTAATTGTGCATGAGTTGGTCCCTGTTTCTTGAAATTTGGCAATGCATTGTTAACCTTACACCTGAGCTAATTAGAGATTGAAAGAGAAGTTTTAATTATTTTTAAGAAGAGAACAATTCCTATATTCTACTTTTTTAAAAAAAAAAAAAAGATTTTGTCAAAAAAAAATTCTAAGTATAGGAACCATCTAGCCTGAAGTACGTAGGTTTCTATAAATCAATCTCCTATCTGTATGTATCAATCTACCTATCTATGTGACTGATATGTATTTATTTTTAGATAGTCTATATTGCCTATTAGATATGCCAAACATATCCCTCATGATTTAATTAATAAATTATGGAACATTGCAAAGCTGACCTTCACCACCTGATATGCACAGAATTCTCTTTTTACAATTGCCCCTTTTCAGCACACAACATTATGAATCTATGTTGTACATCTGTAGAAGATACAAAGAACCTGCCAACTTCAGAAAGCCTGGGGAAAGCAGAAAAAAATGAGGCTTCTCACCTCAAGAAACTCCTGGGGCTTGGTCTCCAGATAGGCCATACTGTGAACATCATCTGGTTATCTGCACTGATGAGTACAGCAATGTGTGGTACAAGATAAAGCTTTGTGCCCGTGATCACAGAAATTGATTTGCTGCAAATACATCAGCATGAATTTTTGGCTTCTTTGAGATTATTCATGTGTTTTCAATATGAACACATGGGAAAGAAAAAGAATTCAGACAGCAGAGACAGCCTCTACGAGGAAAGCTGGCCAGGTCTCTGGCAGAAATACTGAGATGCCAGATACAGCTCTAGAGGAGGTTATCTTTAGTGATCAACATGGAGTTTTCCAAATCTGGAAAGGGAATTCTGGCAGTGGGATACTATCAAGCGGAGTATCTTCAAGTGAACTAAATTCCTATGTAAGAAATATGAAAGAGGAATCAAGAGGAAGATCCAGCAGGCTAACTTCGAGAAGAAAAAAATGGAAAAAAATACCTACCTGAAAATGTTTACATATGAAGGCAACAATAGAAAGACAATGTGATGTACATCTCATTTTTATTACTTATTTTTGAAGAGCCAAAGAAAAGCCTAAGAAAACTGGAGGACACTGAATAATTATTATCTATGCTGTACAAATGAAGAGCTATTTATAATTCTGGAAATCATGTAATGCAACTATTCTTTTCTGACGTAGAGTACCTGCTCTATTATAGCACTGGCACCTGCATGATACTTATGGAAATCAACATGAAAAAATGCATCTTCCCTTCCTCTCACACAGTAGGGGTAGGCGAAACAGAAAAATCAACAGGAATATTTTCGAGAAAATAAGGCAGATGTGTGTGCTTTCAAATAATTTAGTGTATTGAAATAGTGACATATTACAGATAATGGTCAGATTTTCTTTTCTTATTGTGATATCTTTCACTTCTAAACACAATAGCTACAAACAAAAAATGATAAATTGGCCCTGGCAAAAAAAATAGACTCATTCTATAAAGAAAAGTCTCCCTACCATGATAAAGAAGAGAGCAAATCAGTCCACCTTAGTTTTAATGATATAATCCTAAATGTAGCTTATTTTATTGCATATTTGTGTATGTGAGAGTTATCTATCACACACAGGTTTAATTGTTATCAGCAAAAGATAATTTCAAAACTGCAATAACCTATTTTAGCAGTTACATTAAATTAATCTACGTTAAGTTTGTGGTTTAGCTTCTTTCAGGAAAATACCCCTGAACTGGATTGTCCAGACATCTTGTTTTCATTATCAATTTGTATTAGATCTGTGTTCTGAGGCTCCTTAAATCTCTTTTTGCTTCCAATCAGGTTTTGAGTCAAGTGATATAAAACAGAAAGAAAAAAAAAAGCTTGTTATTGAGATAATGGACAGCTACTAGAAGTTCATGATTTTGCATATTGCTTCGTAATTAAAAGTTTGTGACTTTGTTTTAGAGTACTGTGAAGGATGGGTACTTTTGATTCTCAGTAGTCCTGTTTATTAAAAAGATGAAAAGTAAGAGCAAATATATAATTTATACTCTTTCACGTCCGGTCCACTTTGCAAGTGGATGCCTGTGATAGCTGTCACAAATAGGATGCAGGCTGGGGTAAGGTACACTGTGTATGCTGTTGCAATAAGGCAATACGGAAAAGCGAAACTGAAAACCAACTGAAAACTCATTAAAAGCTCACAAGCAGATAGAGACATAGATAGACAGGCAGTTTCAAATACTTTCTGCTTCTAGACAGGATTGGATGATGTTTTGAGTAAAAGTTGAAAGGTGACCTCTATCCTTCATCTAGTCTCTATTTCGCATAGGCACTACAGGTTGACATAACCTTAATTTTGCAGATCACATGGTGTATCAACTATTTCTTTTCTCTTCATCTTTGCCTCTCCATACTCATTTGAGTTAAAAGATACTACAAAACTCCACCATAAGAAAGGTATTGCTTAATAACTGGACTGAGATAGTCCAGTTTATAATGTAGACAGTCCTTATAATGCAAACTTCAGTACATAACCATATTTCAGGGAGAGCTTATGAAAATAAATTTATTAATTAATTCTGCACCTCACTGACAGTGCCAGTTTTTAAAAGATTTCTGCTACTTCCCCATGGGTCTGCAGTCCTGATATTATGTTACATTTGTGAAACAATTAGCTTGAAGTGGGCAAGGATAGGCATAGTTTGATCTGCATCTGTGAGGAACAGCTTGCAAAGAATTTAACTTGCTTGTCTAAGTCTATACTCTGGTAATTTTTTGAAATAAAGTGAGCAAATTTCATCGAGGAGAATGGTGACTACAGAAGCCTCCCACACCATTCTTACACCAAATTGTTTCTTAAAAAACTGAAGGACAAAAAAAATCCAGATTAAATTTGGTTTCAAAAAGCAAGATTATGGATAAACTGCATTTCTTTCATTTCTTTCGAAATAAAGACTTTCTCTTAGGCTGGAGGGGTTTGCTTTTTCTTTGCTTTTTCTTTTTTAATAACAAACATAGTCCAAGAGCAAGCTTTTATTGTGAGTTCTATAGAAACCCATCAGAGCCAAATTTTACAAGAGAATGCATTTGCACAATTTAAAGGATAGTGTAGTCAGAAATTGATGCCTACACAGGAACGAAACAAATCATCTTTGTGAGATGTTCTGTACTAGATGCACAGGCCAATACTCACACCTATTATTTCCATTTATTCCAGTGTACAATTCAGAGCTGTATCGATTTTAATGGTTCTTGTAGAAAATAGCTTTAGGTTACAGGTTCAAAAACTTGTTTCTTTTCTTTGGTTTGAACTCCTCCCCACACTTACCCACACAAGGATTTTAATACAGTTTATTTAGGATTTCAAACTACACATCTCTTTAATCTGGTTCACGAAGCCAAAACACTGCCTAACTGTTCAATCATTATCATTAAGACACAGCATCAAAATTATCAGATGTTATATTTTAATTTTTAAAATTAATTCTAATTATTTTTTCTTCCAACAAAGTTCAGTGACCACCTTGTTCTTATTCTTGTAAAAGCAAAAGAAACCTACAATGTAGCTGAAATTTTATTCTTATATTTTCTACCTCCCACTACAAAATGCTTTTTTTCATTACATTTTTATTAAAATTTTTATTAATGACACTTATTCTGCAGTCAGAACAGAGGACTGAATGCTCAGCTAGAATTAACTTGGTTAACTCTAGTCAATGGAGTGGCATAATTTCATACCAAATAAGAACCTCAGCAATAGCTGCTAAATTAGAAAACACAGCAGAATCCGGATATGCCATATACCATTGACCTCTTTTGCCCCCAAGAAAGTGAAAACAAGAAACAAGTATTTTAGGTTAAAAATATTTTTTTCAATATAGCGATTTCCCTGATTGAAACACTTCAGACACACACAATTTAAAATCAGGATATCACAATTTTATTTCTTTCAATAAATAATATAGACTATCTACCTCAGTGAGTTAATACACTTGAATAAGAAATTGCTTGCCATACAAAACAACAGTTGGATTTGTCTGCATGTGTCAGATCAAATCATAGTTACTGAAAGCGTTCACTTTTCTGATTTGAACTGAGCAAGCAAAGAAATCATCTTGGAGGAGATGTTTACCCAAGGAAAAATGGAGCTGGAGATAAGACATTCGGAAGCACAATGCCATGGAGATAGATGATGGCAGGAATTAAGGGAGCTCGTGGCAGAAAGGCCTGCAGAACTGTCATCTGGAGCCAACACAATCACTGTGAGACAGGATGCCAGAGACATGGGAAAACATAACCAGGGATAATCAGTAGAGAAAGAGATAAATGGTTGGCTATGGTTGACTGTCTTCAAATGGGTGCTTAGGAATGACTGTCTGATTTAGAGCAGTAATTCAGAGCAGACTGACTCTACGGATTTTAAAAAATACCCTATTTAAGCTGGACACTGGTCTGGCTCCCTGGATCTGCTGTGACAGAAGGGCTTAGAAAATTGTCCTTTACTAAATTATGGAGGTCTACAATAAGATGCACCAAAACAATGACCACATATTGCTGGGACTATATATCCCAAATCTCGTATCTAATATAAAGACAAGTCTGCTTATAGTGGCATTTGTTTTGACAGTGCAGCTATTCCTGCTTCAATTTACAGCTCCACGTAAGGTCAAAATCCTTTTTGCTTTATCTGTTGTGAATAGCCACACATAAATCAGTCAGTAAAACACCAAAGATGCATTTTTGGATCAAATTTTGCACCACTGATTTTTTGCTGAGCAGCTCAAAAGTGGAATTTGATCCCACTTGTCTTGTGAATCACAAGTGAAGGCACATCTGTCAGGAGATGCCCTTAGCACATTCCCACTACACAGTAATGTGAAGATACACCTTTATCTCACTCATTCACACTGCAGCATACAGCTTCTTTGTAGAGGGTGAAGGGTGCCAAAGGGCTGTGCTGCCAATAATAGATGTATCTTACTGCTAAGCAGAACCTGCATAAGGAACTTCTGCCATAGATCCTCCCCATGACCTGTCAGCCTCAGTTCAGCAAAGAAAAGTACTTATGGCCACTGGAGATTTCCTAGAGTATCTGAAACATCTCTGCTGTGCTGACACGTTTCCTCCTACATTTCTGCTTGTGGGATTCAGGTCCATCTTCAGATATCCATATGTAGGTATCATCTGACATGTACTGCATATGTTTAGGTTCCTAGTACATTCAAACAGAGTGCAGCCAGAGGGTGATCCAGCTCCTCTGCAACGGGCATCAGCACTGATCAGCCATGTCCTTAAGCTCTCTCTAGGGACTGACTTTACTGCCTTGGGAACTTTTCTGCAGTTCACCCGCAGGCACCTCGTTTCATCTGAGAGGCTTTAACAAAACCCACTGGGCCTACAGCACCTCTCTTGGCAGGCCAGTAGTACCACTCCTGTGTTAGATCTGGCAGCCCCAAACATGTCTGCAGTAGGCCTAGGTAGCCGAGATGTCTCAGATGACACTAGGTCCATCTAGATGGGCAATTATGCTCTAGATTTGTATTACTTCTAACACAGGGGTAAATCCCTACTGCTTAAGTGGAGTTCACAGCTTAGTTATATGCGTCTTAACTGAATCCCAGTCTTGGAGTTAGGCATGTCAGAAGTCATATAAGCTTAAGGTCCATATAACGTCAACAGGAAAAAAAAAAAGAATAAAGAATAAAAGGAAGGCATAAATTAAAACTTCAACTAGTCCTCCCTTTGAGGAAGGTGTCTATAATCAAATATATACTATATAGCTAAAACTGAGTAGAGAGAGAACTTTTAGATATTTTTCAGGAGGTGTCAGCAGGTCTAATTTTAAAAGGGCAGGTCAGACTATAATGGTACAGCTAAGCTTTTATTTTCTCCATAGGAACATTAATACACTTTTAAAAGGTAAGAAAAGAAATAACATGCCATAACCTTTTATCCTTGTCTTTAATTTGACACTAACAAAACCCAAGGAAAGGCAGCCTGCCACCTCCTCTCATCTCACCACGCAGTGCCACATGCTTGGACTTTCCAGAGAGTGGTATCAGCCACAGCCACATGCGAAGAGGTGGACAGGAGCTCCCAGGAGAAGCACGGGCAAACCAGTCCCCTCGCACTGCAAATAAGAAACTGACTCTTGGGAAAGTGGTGGCATGGAAAGAAGGAAATGCCGCTATCGCCTGGCTTAAATATCCTTTGATACTGTCTGTGCTGCTAATGGTCCTGCTATTTGGACTGAAAGATTCAGCGTGCCTGAAAAATTCTAAGCAGGGAGACTGCAAAGCCCTGCTGATCCAGTGACAATATTGCCAGCATAATCCCATCTGTATGCCCTCGTGGAAATTATCCCATCTGCATGGTGACATAGGAGATAAGCAGGTCTATGCCGTGGTCAGATCAATGTAGGAATAAAATAAATAAATAAATAAAAGGGCTGCCATGGAGTAAAACGAAGAGAATTTCATTGGCTTGAATGCCTGTTTCAGTTGGCCGCTCTTTATATATTGGGATTAGGACTTCTGGCAGGATACAGCTATCAAATACTAAAAAGGGATTAAAAAAATAATTGTGGTGCTCAACATCCTCAACAGACGGTGAAACCCACTCTGAAAACTGAAAGTACTCAGTAGAGGTCCAGTAGAATAGAACTCTTTTGCCTCAGAATATAATAAGAACTTGAATGGTGCCACACAGACAAGCCTGGGACTCGGGATGGTACAGCACATGGAAGAGTGGTTTGATCTGGGTTGCCCACCACGAGGTAAACCCCGGGTGCACCACAGCCAAGGACATCACACTGTGGGTGGACTGTAGTCCTCCAATGACCCCATGAGTGCAAAGCCAACCTAACAAAATGACCCCGCAGACTCACACTGTAAGCATCTAGATACTGTGCAACTTTGCATTGGGTTATATGCTGAACACCCCTACTGCTATCCATTGACTATGCGTACTGTGCATACTGTTATCTGTTGACCATGTTGTTGACCACACTGTTATCAGCCAAGGCCATCTGTTCCGTTGTGTAACTGTAGTCTGGCACTGTTAGATTGGATAATAAACTAAGACTGGGGAAGGATAAAAAATAGTTAGCCACAGATCTCTGGTGTGGACTTAGCCTCACCATCATCTGGCCTTCAGACCCAGCGACCTCCCGATCAGTGAGGATGCCTCTGATGACCACTGACAGGGAGAACCTAAGTCATCATCGTGAGAACAATCCAGCGAAAACTATGCCAGAGCAGTGGCCCATGAGGTGAAGGAAAGGGCAGAAAGGGTCATAGTACTGTGCATCTTAGAATCACCATTGTACCATCCATCTGTGGCTTAACCAAAGAGCTCTGTATATTCTATTTTTAGTTCTGTTATATTTCCAGCTTTACGCTGCTTTTTTGCATTGTTGCACTTGCAGATTGTCTGATGTTAATTGTTTAGTGTTGTCCAGCATCTGTCTTTTGTGCAGAACTGCTTTACTCTAATAAAATCTTCTGCTTGACAAATGATGCTCTCTTGAGTTCAGCATAGCTAACCCTGGAATGCAAAAGAATCCCAGATGCCCCTCTAGTGGGACACCCCAGGACTTTTTATATGATTTGGATTTTAATAGATGGACATTAGAGAGCTTAATGTAGTAGAATATTATAATAAAACAAGATGGGTACCAATACAAAAGTACATTAACTCATTTGCTAATGATCAACATCCACCACAGGGACAGCTGCCAGAGCTTTCATGTCCTCTCATCAAAAGGGAGACAGAGTCTATTTAAATGTTTTAATTGTTGGGAGAGAAATGGATTTGCTTTTATCCAATCAATATTACTTTGACCAAGAATCAATTAAACTGACAAGGCTTCTGCTATTGAAGTAAGTAGGGACTTTAATTAAATTCCATTCTATAGTCTACACTAAGCATAGAAAGGGAAGGGGTAGGCCAGGGCTTTCTTCCATTTAGTACACATAGTTTATATTGGTAACTTGGTTTTAGGAGCAAATCATAAATTAAACTGCAAGTACATTAGCATTTTACTTTATATTATACTATAGATCAGCAGAAAGCCACAGATATATACTGATCCCTTCTATTAGAATATATATGTCTATTTTAAATGAACACAAAACGGCATGCTCTGCATGGTATTTTACAGGATAGTGACACAGTACATAAAAGGGCATCCATCTCCTGTTTCCTCAGAAACCATCATTAGTACTAAACAGACTCTTGCTGTCCATTCTCTTTAGACGATTACTGCACAAAGCAGAGACTCTCTAGAATAACAACGGCCTCCTTTTAATTGGTGCAACCCTTCCCCCTTCCTACCAGCCGCACAACTCAATATTCTCTCTGAGGCAAAGGAGTTATTAAAGCATTGCAAATGATACTTTCAAAGTGAATTTTCCTTTTTTCTTATTACCTCTTCAAATCTGAATCACTGGGTGAAACAGGATGCCAAGGGGATGAAAAATAAGCATAATTCCCAGGAAATTATTGAAGATGATGTCATG
Organism: Tinamus guttatus; assembly: GCF_059628265.1. Taxonomy (NCBI): domain Eukaryota; kingdom Metazoa; phylum Chordata; class Aves; order Tinamiformes; family Tinamidae; genus Tinamus; species Tinamus guttatus. The sequence goes on from NW_028288684.1 coordinate 14,711,348, forward strand.
AAATCAAACAGCACTTCAGTATAAAACGTCTTCAGAAAAGAAAATATACTTTAAGTGAACCATCCAGAAGATAAAGTCTTTCTGCAAATAGCAACACCTCCGATCACTTAGCCTGGAGCTTCTGTCCTTCCAGTCTCCTGATGTAGTTTATTTAGTTTATTTTCCTCAGGCTTCATCGCTCACCAAGGCAAGTAATTAGAGTAGCAAATAATAGAACCAGAGTCCCAAATTAACTTTCAATATTATGATCTTGTTGCTAGTGGCTAAAACAATGCTAACATTGGTAAATCTATACAGAGTCTGCTAAACAGCTATCCAAATAAATAATTTGCTAAAAATAATCTTAGGCTTCCTTGTTCTAAAATGCGTCCTTTTAGCGCAATTTAAACACAACTGTAACTACTAGCACATTCCTTTGGTTACATATTTCTCTTAATTGTTCAGAGGCTCAGTCACCTACAGCATCTCTTCTGGCATTAAGCATCTGCAACTTGTGGCGTGCTGCTAGGTTTTCTCTCGATTACAACAGTTTTCAAGGATTGGCTGGCAATTCTTCATGTACTAGGCTATTGATAAAAATAAATAAATAAAGAGGTTTTTTTTTTCTTTCAATGTGTATTCTTTTTTTTTTTTTTTTGGAAAGCGTGATGAAAATTAAGATTATCAAGAATAGCTAGATGTTTCTCAGTGTTATACTTTTCTTTCTATCTCAAGGTCTGATTTTCTAAAAATCAAGATGTTAATTTACTGACCACAAAATATATTTTTGAAAAATATTCAAAAATTACACTATATCTATTTAAAAGTTTATGCAATATTTAATGTTTCATGTTATAATGATGACATATTTATACTAACTCATATACCCAAATGATTCAAACTGAAGCAGAATGTTATCGCCATACTTTTCAACTTGTGTTTCATGATTGACTTTTGTACCTTTGATTTTGCACTTCTGAAAATTCTGCAATGTTGAAATTTCCCACAGAGACATGCTATCTACTGATCATTTTAAAGTGATTACAAAAGTAAAAGCTACAAATATTCATTCCAGTTATGCTGGTATTTATGGCCATGCTTTAATCCCTTTGATACTTTCAAAAAAGAGTGAATAATTTTCTGGAAAACATAAACACAGAAAAAAATCTCTGGAGAAAAAAAGCAAACTGCAAAACATTCTATTCACAAAACTATATCAGAGTAGGATTATGTTCCAATGGGAAGTTCCCAGTACCAACAGCAGCAGATTCTCTAGCAGCAGGATCTGTTACTTATTCAGGAAATGAATTATAGCCACAATGAAGCATTTCTTGCTGTGTGCAGCACCTTTGGGCTGACAGTAAGGAGGAGATTCTTTGACATGTTTGAAACATTTGACACATTTCCTGGTTTTATGCATGGATTACTGTACACAGATCATGAACTCTTTTGGAAAATGTGGCATTTTAAGAACTGCTTTTTAGGACCTTGATACATATTCCTAGGAGCGCACAGACACAACACAATGTCCTCTCTAATAGTATTCATATAGCTGTATGTAAATAAAAAGAGATCATCCGGTAGTGCTCTGGTGCCTAGATCCATTTTCTACTCTAATATCTAGATGATCATTTACTTTTTGAACTGAAATGACACAAAAAAAATCTTAAATGTTGTGTATAAAAACTCTAGCAGCAAAACCACAGTAAAGCATTTTAAAAATAATGAAGAAAATGTATTTCATGTTTTAGGATTTTTTTCTCTCTTAGAAGCAGATTGTTTTGAAGGTATAGTTATCTCTTTAAGAATTAAAAATGGAATGAAAAAGTAAATCTTGAAATTTCATCAAATTTCCTTTGAACAATCTGCCAAGTCTACTTTTTTTTAATTTTCCTTTAAAGGAAAGGTAAACATTGTGTTTGAATGTGCTTCCAGAAACAAATATATTTAAACTGTAGCTACTTCAACATAACTAGCAACCTGTGATTCAACACTTCTCTATTCTTTAACGTTACAGGAAGAAATTTCCTTCCAAAAGAATTTTGGTGCCAGTTTGAATGTTGAAACATTTGGAAGGCTGATGATGTTGTGAAAAAGCTGAATGCATACTCTTCCCCAATATGATGACAACATTTTGTATTATTTCTTTGATTCCCGATAAATTCATTTCATAAGAGATTCATCATTGTTTGTTACCTGCCCCTCTAGCAACAGCCTGCAATACCCAGTTTACAGTCTCATGGCTAAGGTATATTAAGGGCAGTTTTTATTATGGCCATAGCAGAGTTATATGGGCAGTTCTGGTTCTGTTCCTCAGGGTTGTTCTCCCTTCAGATGCTTCCTTTGAAAATAGGTGGAAAAGGGCAACCCACAAAGTTCCAGCACTCCCTTAAAAGCATTAAGGCCATTGGCAGGGCAGGATCAGCAAAGGTGATCACAGATATTTTTTCTTCTTGCACCCACTTAATAACACCAGTTCTATAAACAGCTTGACAAGGAAAAAGCCCTATTTGGCTAATAAATGCTCTGTGACATTGCATTTAATTAACACCATGTTAAAATCACCCTGGAACAGTCGCAACTTATTTAGTAATTAGAGGATCAAGACTCTATGCTTTCATTTGACTGCTATTTCCGTTTCAATAGCTCAAGTTTAGGTATGTGAAGTCAACTGTACAGGAGTTAGCTGCAGAGACGTTAAACATCTCATTCTGTGGCATGAACCAGAGTACAGATTTTAGAGGGTTTTGGAGGGCCAAGGTCCCCTTTGCAGCTACATGAGAGAGATTTCAGAGCGCTGGGGACGGGCATAGGTTGAATCACCTGTCTGGAGCCTGGGATTAGAGGTCAGTGGTGCCTGCAGAACAAGCCTTTGCAGAACTCGCCTGCTGCTGTTCTGCCTAACTCAGCCCCCTGGGGACTAGTGCTCCATCTTACCACATGCTGATGTTTTTCAAGGGCATAGCTAGCAGTCATGGAGCCTTCTTACCTAAAAATACTATTACCACTTGAGGGGGGCAGTGTCTGAAGTAGGTCATGTCATTTGTAACTTCTGTTCTCCAGGTTGTCATTTCCTTATAATTTAATGATAACATAATGATTTTGAGAGGTGACTGTAAAGCTTCTATAACAGCACATGTATTTGATAGGGCTGGAGAAAACATTATTGCATTATGTTTCTCTCTGAGAGGAGAGGCTGTGGAATAAACCTAAGTAGTTTCAGATTCAAGGTTAACTAAGACCAGCAAGTGCTAGTCAGCACACCGGATACCTTGAGTCTTTAGGACATGGGAAAGAAATCAGGATTTTAGTGTTACACAAAGTCTAGATGGAGAACCAGAAATTATATATATATATATATATATACACACACATATGAGATATACATATATATAGGTTTTGAAGAATAGTTTTATTTGGCTTTCCATATTAAATACTTGGTGCATTCATCATTATTTTCTGACCAGCAAAAGATCTTGCTATCATCAGTAACCGATACTGAGAAAAGGAACAGAAGAAAGTGGATCTGGGTTTCCCTGGGTACAGCCATCTTAACCAGATTAAAAGGTTTAATTGCTGGGGTTTGCAAGATTAGCAAAAGAATCTTCAGTTAGAAAAGGAGAGAAGCAGCATATTCAAAATAAAAGCTCTTTTTTTCTTTCCTCAAATACCATCAAAAAAAGCTGCTGGAACATAATCTGCCCAGCCAATTGCTCCCAGTTCAAGCAGTGATTTCACACAGCTCACATCATAGAATCACAAAATGGTTGAGGTTGGCACCTCTATAGATATTCTAGTCCAAACCCCCTGCTCCAGCAGGGACTCCTAGAGCATGTGGCACAGGGTGGCATCCAGGTGGATCTCCAGAAAAGGAGGCATCCAGGTAAGATCTCCAGAAAAGGAGACTCCACAAACCCTCTGAGCAGCCTGTTGCAGGGCTCTGTCACCCCCACAGTCAATAAGTTCTTCCTCATATGGAGATGGAACTTTCTGTGTTTCAGTTTATACCCATTACCCCTTGTCCTGTCATTGGCCACTACGAAGAAGAGTTTGGCCTCAACCTCTTTACATGCTCCCCTCAGGCATTTGTATATACTGATCAGCTCTCCTCTCAATCTTCTCCAAGTTAAACAGGCCCAGATCTTTCCTCCAAGAGCTTAGTCTTTCCTTATAAGATAGATGGTCCAGTCCCTTAATCATCTTTGTTGCTCTATGCTGGACCCTTTCTAGAAGTTCCACATCCCTCTTGTACCGGGTAGCCCAGAACTGCACCCAATACTCCAGGTGCGGCCTCACCAGGGTTGAGTAGAGCGGGAGGATCCCATCTTTCGACTTGCCAGCAACCCTCCTCCCCATCTTTAACTTTCTGTTGCAGCCAGCCCGGTCCCGGTGCCGGCAGCGCCTCCCCGGCACGCGGGGGCTGAGCAGGAGGCGGGAGCTGCAGCCACGCGGCCGGCGCGTGACCAGGCAGCTCATTGGGCGGCCTCGCGCGCGGGCGGCGCGTGATCCCCTCCCTGATTGGCTGGTTGGTTGCCGGGCTCCGCGCGCTGCCGGGCAGGGCGGGGGCTGCTCCGGGCTCGGCCGCTCTGGGAGTTGTGTTTGACCCGGCATAAAGGTCTGGGCTGGGCAGCGCAGAGACCCTGCTCCTCCGTACGGCCACAAATGGCGCCCAACGTGGGCTCGAAGACTCGCTGCCTCTCTGGTTGCACCGCCCAGCTGAACTCCGGGATTCACGCTGAAAGGAAGCGTAAGGATCACGCTGAAAGGAAGCGTCCTTTGTGCATGCACTAAAAGCCTCTTGAAAGGAAAGAGGTAAGCGGCTGGGAACTACAGCTTCATACGTAACCGGGGAACAGAAGGACTGAGTCTGCTCCTTCACAAAGTGCAACAAGTTTCTCCTCTTTCTTTGATACCATATGGCATTTTTTTGCCTTATCATTAGTATTGAGTTTGATAGCTTACTAGATTGTATCATGATGCTGTTTTAATTGGATGATTACATATATGCCTCAGGCCGAATACTACCCTAACGTCTGATGATTTAGCAAACCAAATGATCTGACTTTATTTATTTCTTTTTGTTCCATCTGAAGTATTTTCCAACCTTGCATCTAAAGTGTAATGCTTTCGTGAAACCAATCTAGATCAAAACTTGAAGGTATTGGCACTAGTTGATGCTTTAGGCCGGGGAAAACTCTTTTTTTTGATACACGGTCATGATTTTTTAAAAAAAAAAAAAAAACACTTTAAATATTAATGAAAAGCCACAATTAATTTTTAAAGAGAAGTCCAACATATCTACAGGTTGTAGAAGAACTGCTTGAAAAGGGGGAAAAAGAGGAAAACTAGGGCCTACCAGAAGTTTTGGCATTACAGAAGCTTGCCTGGGGTGATGCACAGTCGATGCTTCCAGGATGGCTGGTGCACATGGACTCTGATCCTCCACGGTTCCCTGGGCAGCACAATCTGCCCTCCTTGCAGCTGCAAAGGGGAGTAACGGAGGATGGAGCAGGGTGAAGGCACCACGGCCAAACTCTGTTGCACTCCCTGTGCTGGGCTGCTGATAACCCGCACAGTGGCTGTCTAATGGGAGATATACGATAACATGTCCTGTGCTGAGCCAGCAAAGGTGGCAAATCACTCCTTTGGATGAACTTTGCTTGAACTTTGCTCATTATAATGTGAAAACCACACCTCCATCCCAAAAGTTACCCGCCTCTGAGGTACGACCACCCATCACTGAGGATGCGCCCTAGATTTTCGATTGACGGTACCTTTAAATGAAAGCGAGAAACTTTTTCACCAATCAATAACAATAATAAATAGGACTATAGTCACTCAAGCTCCACCTGAATGTAAGTAAAAGTATAAAAGGTGAACTAAGGAGGAAGAGAAGTCAGGAAGGAAGAATCCGTAGTAAATCTTGAGTCAGTCAACAGTTTGAACCCCTTCCTCCCCTCAGGTTGGGACACTGCCTAAGGAGACTCAGAAGTGAGAAGAAAGATTCCATCATAAATTTCGGATGAGATGACAGGCTGATCCCCCTTTCCTTAACTTGGGTTGAGATGCTGCCTGAGAAGACTTGAGACAGACAGTCCTCTCCCATCTTCTGAGTGAGTGATGACTACACATTTGTACATCAGAGCGAGCTAAAAACCCCATGCTGTAGAGAATTGCCTATACTGACATCTGAAACCTGCTTTGTAAATGTTGCATTTGAATAAATCATGCTATTTGTGAACTCGACTGCCTGTTTGGAAGGTGATCGGCCCTACAGTTGGCAGACTGTTCATAAATCCGATAATGCCAGAGTCGAGCCTATAGTTGATCATACTGTTTGGGAACTCGATTTGCTCTTAGGAAGGTGATGGGACTTAACGGTCGGCAGACTGTTTGTGAATCCGATACTGCCAGAGTCAGGCCCAATAGCTAACACGGTATTCGGTACCTCCCCTTCCCCCCGGCCTTTCCAACTGCAACACAGATGTGTTGCGTTGCAGGAGGGTATCACAGAATCACAAAAGGATTGAGGTAGGAGGGGACCTCTAGAGATCATCTAGTCCAAACCACCTGCTGAAGCAGGGACACCTACAGCACATGGTGAAGGGTCACATCCAGGTGGGTTTTGAAGATCTACAAAGAAGGAGACTCCACAACCTCTCTGGGGAGCCTGTTTCAGGGCTCTGTCACCCTCACAGTCAAGAAGCTCTTCCTCATATGGAGGTGGAACTTCCTGTGTTTAAAAGGAAGCTTTAATACAAAGCTGCATACCCCTTTTGCAGAAGTTGGTTCAGGATTTCTGTACCAAAGTGTTACATCTACACTGCAAATTTAAAACTCTATTTTTAATTTAAATTATACCCAGAGGCCATTAAAACTGGGCTAACAGGATCAGATAGTAGTGAATTAGAATGGCAGGTTTGGAGCTTGTAATAGATAATACTCTCCTGTGTTTATTTGCAATTTATTTGTAATTATACTTTTTTCTTTTTTTTGGCCACATTGAAACTGTGCCTTGTTCAACTTGTTTCTTCTGTCTTTTCAACTCTGGGGATGTAAAATACTCCAAAACCAGACTACAACCAGGAGGGATTTTTTTCCCTTTTCTTTAAGAACTCTGTACTCTTTTTGATTTTCTAAAAAATAAGCATTTAGGCAATAAAGTTTGTAATGGGTATAGATGTACATTGTACATGTACAATGTAATGGATATAGATGCATAAAGAAATTTACTCACATGGCACAATGAGAAAAGAATTAGCATATCCAGATTTCCAATTGCAATATTAAAGTTCTCTAGAAACATTCTTTAACATGAGCAGAAAGTTTATCAGCCAAAAAATGAGCCTATAACCTTCTGACTGGATGATAAAGTCCACCATCTCAGCCACTGTGAGGATAAAAATTACTGGATTGATAACTTTTTTTTTTATTTGAATGAATAATTACTTTTATTCAACACATAACTGCTTTTGTAGAGCTTTCACCTATGCTCTTCTTGATTTTATTTGATTACAATATTTTTCCCAATAGACAAACCTCTCTGTGAGACAGACATGCTTGACTAAATAGTAGATAATATTTAGATAAGGTACCAATAGCTGGAGGGCATCTGCAGTTATAGGTACAACAATTGTAGGCACAAAACTCCATGTCCTAGTGGGATTCCCACTGAGAATGTGTTTTACGTGGTGCAGAATAATCAAGGACAGAGAAGAACTGCAAATATTCACAAAAGGAAGTTTTCCGCTGCAGAATATTTCACAGGATCCCTTTAAAATAATAGATACCAATGCAAAAGAAGGTTCTTCTCTTGGAAAAACCTGCAAAGCTGTTTCCTATGGTACAGAGACTGTTCTATACCGTAATGGCATCTGTTACTTCTGCTCTACTGATTCCATATTGCTTCTCCCCTGCAGCCTTAAAGGAGAAAAATAAGGTCTTTGTAGCCAGAATGAAAAAACAAAACGAAACAAAGCTCAAGTCAATAAGAGCATTCTTGCTAATTCCGAGTTTGTGTTGTTTCTTGGCCCTCTGCTATGCTGTAACAGAACAAACAGTAAGATATTTTCAGAGATGCCATGCAGGAAGAGGCATCAAGGAAATGACAAAGATTTTTAGGCCCCTGAGTTAGAGAGAAAATTAACCCCTTCTAAAGGACTTGTCTGAACTCTGTAATTGCTTATATGAAAGGTGTATTTAGTAAAATAGTATATTAGTATATTCATACATTTAGTGATCAGTACAGAATCTGTGTCTGCTGCTAAACAGAAACACAGCTGCTAAGCAGGAAAAAATAGCTCCTCAGAGGTTTTTGGTAATGACCCCATTAGACATAATGACCTTGAACACCATTCAGTCTTAGCTTAAAACCCAGAATCTGTAGGCTAGTGTTCTTTTTTTTTTTTTTTTTTTTTTTTTTGATTTATTGAATGCTCAACAGCCTCATGTGTCAGAGAATAAAAGACAAGAATGAATATCTCATGACTGCTTAAATTTAAACAATCAACCTTCATTTATTTGAGTGACTGACATGGGCATTAGATTTAGAATTCTCAGCCAAGATATTAGGAATAGCCAATATGAAATGGAATATTGAATTTTATTATGATACATAATGTGATTGTGAAGGCATGATGATTTCTTACAGTTAAGTAAATATCCTACTAGTTCTGTATTGTGTAGATGTGGTTAATAGTGAAAATTTCCTTGTTTGCTTGTAACTTCATTTTTTTTGTGGTCTGTCATATGTTTATACATAAGAAAGCTTTGCTCACAGGTGCTCTTAATCTAATTCCTGAACACACCCCAAAATGCTTTCTTGAATCCCATAATAAATGAAATTTATGTTAGCTTGGCTGTAGTGGGAGCTGGACTGAATCTTTAGTGCTGCAGCGAAATGCAGGAGCTCAAATTACAATTCCTGGGGTGCCGGACCTAATCACTTAGTTCTGCTCATTCAGCCAAGTTCTACTCATGCAAACTGACTACATAGCAAAGTTGTCCAAGTAGCAGCCTACATCTGGCCCAGGGGGTGATTTAACCTACGTCTTTGGAACAAAACAGCAAAGCTTGCAGGACAGAAGTGGAAGAAGAGACCTGTTAGAATTAGTAGTTTGTTGAAATTGTTTCTGGGAAGAAATGGAAGAAAAAAAAAGATAGGACTCAGTAAGAGTGTCGACACACATGCAGCAGCAAAGGGATCTCCAGAGGACACGGGAGATCTATAGTGAAATTGTAGTTATATGATTAAAAATAGATGAAATGAACACTTGCAGGGGGCGGGTACAGGAAGAAAGTGCTGAAGTAGAAGATCTGCTCAGGTAAGGGAGATGCAAGGTCTTGAAAGTCATGAAAATCTTTTACTTCTTGCATACACTGTAAGTGAAGGCACAAAGAATGACTGTAGACAGTGTGTGGATTGAAGAAACTACAGTCAACATTAAATTCTTCATAGCATCACAAAGCATTTGACTTCATCTCTGTTTTGTTCATCTCTTGATACAAAACTTGTGTTGCCTTAGAAGAACGCAATTACCTCATTCTCATTTTTATAAAATATTGCAGATATAAAATAGCTAACAGAGGTGTAGTTTATATTCCCAAGAGTTGGCAATAAACACTTTTCGGCAAATATATGTAAGTGCATATTTTCCAAAATCCCCAAATTGTCCATTGCTAATGAAGAGCTGTGCTTCACCATAAGACCAAATTTTATTTCATATCTACATACAAGCTGATTAAATAGAAGGAGAATTTAGTTGTTATTCCTAACCACATCAAGGTACATCCAATTAAAATCTACATCACTTTCCACCAAAACTACAACTTGCATTGCTTGTTAAAGGGGCTTTTTCCAGTTTGCTGCATTTCAGACAGGTCCCTCCACAAGACTCTACTCATATTCAGCTCCCTATGTTACTTGCATGATAATATAGCTACATCAGAAAGTCCAAAATTCTCTCAATTTATTTGTGGCAGGAATCCCTTTTAAAATGAGGGAGCTGGGACCTTAGGCAGAAGCCAAATAAATTTTATTTCTAGGCAAGGCACATTAACTATCTAGGCAGTAAACACAAATGAGTAGAAAGTTCAAGTTTTATTCAAAGCAAATTAATAGTTCCACGTTTTCTGTGAAATTTTGATGATGACAGGAAGTCAAAAGTCATCTGAAAGTATAACTTCACAGGTAAGTGTTACATGCACTACTAGTTGGTACTGAGTTATCTTTAGAGAATCTTTGTCAATTAGAAGTTTTCTCTGTGTATTATTTATTTTAATCTATTGTTACATGCAATATATTAAATATGCTGTAAAAGATAGGAAGGGGAAATGTCTCGGTTAGCTGCAACATGTACAAAGTCCTTTTGTTGTGTAGTTAGTGCTAGTGTTCTCTCCTGTCTGTGGTTTTCTCTATTGTTTGCATAGCTCTTTAAAAAGGCAGAGAAACACATGAAAATGAAACACCAAAACCATAGAGCTATCTATTTGCTTATGTGGTTCCTGACTCTATTAGAGTATGCAGCTGATAGGAGCCGGCCTGGGATCTGGCATCCTTTCCGTGCACTGTCTGTGCACTTTGTATTAGATTACTGGGTATAAAAAAGAGCTGATGTTGGGACCAATGTTTTAGTCTGCCGTCTGCTAGCTGACTGCCTTAACCACTTAGCAGCAGAGTCAAGTTTCCAGCTGTTTGTCCTCTTTTTGTCCTCCAGGCTCTTCTGGGGATGGTCACGCAGGGGTTCAGCTTAGAAAGAAGATGAAGCAGGTACCTAACTATGCCTAGCAGTAGCAAGCCTCTGGAAGTGGCAGTTATTTTATCTCTCAACCTAAGAAAAGCCTGAAATATCAATTCCACCATTTTCAAGCAGGGTGATTTGATCTTTGGACTTTAAACAGCATCATCCATAGCATCCTCCTTTTTTTTTTCTGTATTAAAATAAAAGCAATTTTTACTCTATGAGATCTGAACATAAGCTGCTAAGAGATAGGCATGAAAAGCCTATTAAATGCTGTAAAAGCCTTTAGCAAATATTCAGCTCTTTAGAAGACTGAAGAACTGGGTTGCTTGTTTCTGAATGTGTTTTGAAAACTAATATGCACCAAATAGTTAACTTGGCATCTTTAATACAAAATTTTAAATAACTAAATTCCCTAGTAAAAATGGAAGATGTGCAGTATCACATAGTTCCACAAGCCTTCTATGCATTTTTTATCCTGGATTTAGCTGAGAAAATCTTACATAAATACCACATTGCACTTTTTGTTTGTTTTAAGTCCCATATGTAAGCTCTACATCTATACTGAAAACTTAGTCCAGGTAAGATTTTCAATTCGCTCTTACTGGGTAGGGATGTTTGGATGTTTCTGGTCTAAATTTACACCTGTATAACTATATACCTGTGTTGCAGCTTCTTTCACTCATTCATTGTAGTCAGGTACTCTAGCATTACCAGGAAAAATCAGAGAAGAGAGAGAAGCAACAACAACAACAAAAAAGGTGTAGATGTTATGGGCTGTATAAGGTCTAGACTGGTCTAGAGTTCTAGATTTTGAGAGTAAATTTGAATATAGTTAAACTTGAGATAATCATACAGAAACTACTGAAGGCGTTTGATAAGGGAATTCTCATGAGGGAATGGATAAGGGAGTACAGAAAAGCTGTTTCTATGAAGGTGAAAAATCCTACTTGTATCCAAAGCCTAGGTTCTGCAATCTTGTCAGATCTATTAATGAAGAGGAGAAGAATCAGGTTATTTGTATGACTGAAGAGAAAAATGTTGGGTAAAGCACCGTGGTAGTTCTTTGCAGTTGGTAGTTCACCTTCAGTGAATAGGACAGTCTGCCACGCTCAGCTAAACCCACGTTGTATGACTGAGAGAGCTTCGATGTTACCTCTCTATGGTCAGAAATAGTGGGAAGCACAAGGGGGGACTACCAAATTCCCTATGCAGTGTTATTCATATCTTGCTAGATGAGCAATATTTTAGAGAGCATGAAGGGACATGAGTAAACACAAATTTGGGGGCGGGTAGGATACAAATAAAGGTAATGTCACCAATTTGTATGCCAGTTTATACTCACTAGAATCTTAACATAAAGAAGAAGGAAGTGTGGAGGAACTGTGCAATGGGGACCCTAGCTGGGAAAAGCTTTAATCTGCCTATGCTTTACCATCAAACAGTGGTAACACAGCAGGTAATACAAGCTTCCTGAATAGGAAAAATCAGGCACCTGGGGTGACACAGTAATAACAAAGTGGGCTAATGAATCTCCCCACAGTATTCATGTAGACCTCTAGGAGAGATCCTGCACATTTGTCCCCTGATCTTCTCTAAGGTCGCCCAGTAGCCGCTTATTCAGTCCCTGCATGAATCACAGAATGGTTAAGGTTGGAAGGGACCTCTAGAGATCATCTAGTCCAAACCCCCTGCTCAAGCAGGGACAAGAAGATAAGAGTTTGGCCCCATCCTCCCTGCCTTCTCCCCTCAGGTACTTATACATATTGATCAGATCTCTTCTTAGTCTTTTCTAGGCTAAACAGGCCCCCTTGCTTAGTCTTTCCTCATAAGATCCAGCTCCTTAATCATCTTAGTTGCTCTACACTGGACCCTCTCTAGGAGCTCCACGTCCCTCTTGTACTGGCGAGTCCCGAACTGCGCACAAACCATGCTCATGATCAACTTGTCTGCTTTCTGTGCAGTGGAGCTAGCCCCCACGCACTTACAAACCTCTGAGTGCTTTTGGGGAAGGAGCAAAGCCCACCTGTCTCCACTGGGTTTAATCTCCCTGTCAGCAGACTGTTGTATGCAGCAAACCAAGGCACTCTGCAACACGTGTCAGGCAGCAAAGGAACGCATGCATTGCAGACTGCTGACCTTGCCTGTCCTTGCTGGTCAGCACTAATTCCCCCCCGCTCAAAGGGCAAGACGCTCCCTGCAAAGATGCTGGCCACGAGGGACCTGCCTTTTCTTGCTGCCTTCAGAAGACTGGGAGCTGTGGTGCTCTGAGGCCTTTAAAGGCTGCACTATTTTCTCTAGTCTTCTAAAGAGCACATCCCTGTCCCTCCCACAAAGCCACGCTACACTGGCCATTGCGAAGCCACAGCACACTAGAGGATCGTGGCTTTTAAGGGAATTTTCTACTCTGCTGATTTTTTGCAAAAAGGCATTTTGGGGTGAATCATCACAATTTTCCCTCCTTCTCCCCACTCTCACCCTTTTTCTCCACACTCTCTCTGCCATCCCTTGTCATTTGCACATCTAAATAATGAATTTTCTCCCTTGTCTAAGACTGTCATGGTTTTCTAACCCCTTGAATTACACAATTTAAGAACAAAGAGGCTTTTCTTTGAATTGTTCTGCCTTTGTCCAATTTGTTGTACAAGGGTTATTTAAGTGTATGTCTTTGAATGTATTAATGCCAGAGCCATTATTATTTCCTTCCTATTCAGATGATGCACATATTCAGTTAAAAATCAATTGTGTGCCACATCCACAAACATACCCTCAGTCTTACTTCCTCTACTTTATATTTTCCGCTCTTTGGTTGAATAGTTAATCTTCCATTAATGCCACTCAGGACATCGCAATGCTTTTTTAAAAGTTCCATCATTTCACAGTCCAATTGCCATTTGTGGCAAGATGACCCCCTACATGATGTTCATGTAGTTATTTATCCCAAAAAGCTCTAACCTCAATCTATAACGTCCCTTCACTCTTAATTTCATAAATAGATTCTGATAGCTGTTTCAAGTGCAACTCCAAGGCACTTTTCTTCACAAGTTATTCTAAGATTTTATAGTTTTAGAATAATTTGTGAATGTCAGCAGATTTGGAATCCACATATCTATGTTTATACCTGTGTTTAGCTGACACTATTCTCAGGGAGTACTAAAATAATTATATGTCTACCTTTTTCCTTTTGCTAATGCAGTGACATTCACATGCTTTTGCTCTTAAATTTAAGACTTCTTTTCTTCTGTTTGTCTTAATAAATATAATACCACATTCATTGACTCATGTCTGGTTTTTATATACTTTAGAAATGCTTTTGTCTTGACTGGCATCCGGTAAAGCATGAGAGTTTTTCTTCCTGCCAGCTTTGAAGGTGGTAATGGGAATACAAATGTAACAGTAATTCCTTTAGTAGGTCTTCTTTACCTTCTTTTCAGCTAACTGTTCTAACATTTGTTCTCTTTGTTCACTTCAAGACTTAAAGGGTTATTTATAAATTAAATGACAATACAATTAATTACCTTTGCTAGTTTCCTTGTTTATTGAGTCTACACAGGCAGCAGTAGCTGCAAATTCTTGTAGGGTAAGTATCCTCCACTGAACGTACTGGAAATATGACAATTTAACCATGATCAAAAATCTATAGCCGATGTTTTATTTTACTCAAATGAAAGCAAGATTTTTTTTTAAATAGCATTATTATTGATGCTATTGTTATTATTAAATGCTTTTCTCAAAAAAAAAGAACTTGAACACAAAGGCCGCGTGTGTTTTAGTGTTAGCTATGTGCAGTTACATGTTATGCTTAGAACATGTAGATATCTTTGAATTCCTCTGAGACACAGAAAAGAATGAGTTTACAGTTTGAGTCCAAGCAAACAGCAGCTTTAGTTGGTTATTTCTGTAGCCCACTAAAGCATAATAAAAAGTTCAAAAACTTAACATTCAACAAAATTCTTGTTTATTTGCCTGAATATAGCTGAATATTCTCTCTATCTCTGCCACTCTCTTAAATTTATGAAGTTCAGCTGGTTTTAGGTGCAGCTATTCCTATGTTACTGGGTTCTGAGTAAGAAGAATGTTGTACAGTGACAATATATAGCTGGCTTTTCTACTTCAGCCTTTCCTATTTCCCATGAAAACTCTGAAATAGTCACAGTTTCACTGGTAGCAGAGAAAGCAAAGGTTACTGCAGAAGTCACGGGATTCTAGATGCAGTCAGTGAATTTATTGGAGATTGGGAAGGTGTGCATATCCAATAAATTGTTGTTTGAGAAAAAAAAAAGTATTATTAAAAACAAGCAAACAAGAAAACAAAACTTCTGATATTTCCCCACCCCAAAAAAACATTTGTTGTTGTTTTTATTGTTCTTTTTTTCCCTGAAGTCAAGAGCAGTCTGCATACAAAACATATTTTGGGGTGAAAGTATGGGTGTTGCCCACATATTTTCATTAGAATAATTTTGCTGCGCTGGTAGTTTTTAAGCATGAAAATCTGAATTTGAAGAACATGCTAAGCAAACCTTCTGTTTTGGGGTCCCTAATAGGTTTTTAATTGCTGGAGCCTGGAATTCTCCTAGTAGTCTAGGCTAAATTCATTTAAAACTAATAAAAAAGATAGGAGGAGAGACTGAGCCTCTGTTTGAAGAATAAATTATCCTTGTAGCTTCCTTGAATTCTGAATTTGAAGTAAGATAGAGGGAAGATCCTCTGACTGGAAGCTTTCCTATGCTGCTAAGGTGGGAGAGTTTCCTCAAAGTGCAGCTAAAGTAATATCTCAGTCTGCTCATAATTATGTTATCAAATGCTAGCAAATATTTGTTGACCATACTAACATATTTTTTTAAGCAAAGCGATGTTCACTGAAATGATAGAAAAAAAGGGTTTTGTAGAAAGAGAAATATCAGTAAGAGATACCGAGATAGGAAATGAGAGATGCCTCATTATTTTCCATGTAGAATTTCAATCTTCAGGAAACAATTCTTTCAGAAATGTTATTTTCTAGAAGTAAAACTCCTGAAGATAATATTGCTTTGCAGTTGGAACATATGTGCAATTAAGTAATCTTTCTTATTCAACAGCAATTACAAGAGAAGCACAAAATTGCATAACTTCGGGGGAAAAAAATAGTCCTTTTTTTTTCTGAAAAATTAATTTATTTGTACTCACTCAATAAGCTGTTTTCTGCTTACCAGTCCTGGAAAGGTAGGAAGACCATGCAATTACTTCAAGTTCCCCAACTTAAGTATAATATAATTCTTAAAAATGTAAACTCTGTAAAATCTGTAAACTGTTCTGTTACCTGCTTGAATGAGACCTAAAATAGTGCAGTGGGAGGTACTAGCTGCTATAGACCGGTTCCCTTTAACTTGATATCATCATCCCTATCTAACATCAACAAAGATGATGTTTCCTCCACTTGTTAAAATGAACTCCACATTCCATTATTAATAAAAAAGACCTCCTGGGCAGGTTATGCACTACATTAGACATGGCGATAGAGGTAGACATGCTCAAGAACCTATTTCCACCCTGTAAGACACTAATAAGGGATGCAGTTCAGAGCAGTTCTCTATTTGTCTGGATGCTGAATGAGAAACCACTGCTCTGCAGGACAGGTTCAGGACGAGTTCAAAGATACCTCTACACGCTGGACCTTTGCTCCACACAACGTGCCAGCCTTCCACAGTCTGCAATGTGGTGTACATTGTGTTTTAGATTTGACAGTTGTGCAGAATGGATTTACAAATTATCCCTCTCCTCTCCCCCACCTTCTTCCAGTGGCTAAAATGAGAGCCAGAGAGTCTTTGTTGACAAATTTCTGACATTTTAGAATATTTACTAAACCATATTTACTAAAATGTGATTTCTTAACTGAATTGCAAAAACACATGATATATTTGTGAGGACATATATATGTGCAAAGGTTAAACAGCCAAATAATTATTATGTTAAACTGCATCTATTATTTGGAAGTTTCCTGTTCTTTCTCTGCTACTCTTGAATTGAGTATTAAATACAAAATGTTTTATGTATAGAACAGAAACAGATGGATGTGGTCATCTCAATACCTTGTTTACAGTATGTACCTAGGTGAAAGATAGGGAATTGCGCAGCCTGGGAGCTCTCATTCTTCCCTGTACTCTGTAACACTTGTCAATGTGCCTATTCTGAGTTTGTACCTATTCAATTGTTACAGACACATCTGATAATTTTGATAATTTTGACAAAGAATTTTTTGAAATAGAAACATGATTCTGAACCATAAAGTCTTTAATACAACTAAATGAACTTCCCTACTTCTAAAACCTGCTGCTAGCTTAGATCAGTATTGTCTCATCCTGACTTAATCTCAGGGTTCATCCCAAAGATTCGACCATGGCTATAAATCCAAAAGCAACAGTTGTTCTCTGTGATTCCATTCACGAGCACTTCCAAGGGGTCATGTGTGAGGATCAATGTACCAGCTACCCTTCCTGCATCAAAGGAATTTACCCAGGACCTTTTGGTCACAAGTAATTAACTTTCTGAAGTAAGCTTAGGGTATAATTCTGTTATCTAGACTGCTACAAATCTTTTATACTTAACCTTGATCATTAAAGCTGGGAGGTTTTACTGTATGGCGCTGCAGGGCTTTTTTTTTTTTTTTTTTTCTGTACAAGCTTGGCAGAAGTTAGACCACGCCAGCTATACCTATTGAAAAGAATTCATATTGAGTAGAATTCAGATCTAATATTCCACCGGCCTGAGTTTAGAATTTCAAGGCTTACTTTAAGACTTTGTGTAGGAATGCACACAGTGAAACACTGAAAGAATACAATTTTACTACTAAGATGTACAATTTCAATAATGTTTCGATGTTTTGAAACAAACTGATTTTATATTTGTAAAAAAATACAGAACCTTCTTTAACTCCTCTGCAAATAAAAGTTTTAACCATATATGCTTTAAGACTGATCATTAAAAGAGCTAGGTAACAAAACCACACTGTAATTTAAAGTGTCTAGGTCATAAAAGCTTGTGTGATACCCTTAGAGAAATTCAATTTAGGTAATTAAATGATGTAAATCTAGAATTTCCTTTGCTATTTTTATAAAGTCCCCTGCCCCCCCCCCCCCCCCCCAAATAAACTCTTTTTTGTGTTTGCTCTGTACAGGAGCTGCTTGGTCAAAAAACAGATAAAGCCTTATATATAGGTTTATTGTGTTTGATACAGGTTCCTTCTGAATGATGAGGTGCTGGTACATACACATATGTACTACATATGTACCATGTGTATATATACATGTAACTGCATATGCATATGCAACTCTTCAGTGATAAAATATTCAAATAAAATCAATTTTTTAATTCATATTTTTTGTCAAGCAATATAAGATTTCTATATTATTTCAGTTCAAGATGAATAACATTCTGGTATGAGATTTGGAAAGAATTGTTTCTATTGCTGGTTGAAATACTAAATGTAGCATCATATGGTCAGAAACTTGCCAAGTTACCAGCAAGATAGTCCTGGTTCACATTTTCATTGTACTTATTTTAAATAAGTATTACTCTTGTAATTGAGCATCACCTAATTTATTAAAGTGAATATGGAAGCATATACAATCGTTACTTGAACATGTACCCACCAAGAAAGAGGAAAACAAGCCTTTCCTATAACATAAAGCTTAAATAAATAAAGCTCTATATATACATTTGCAGATACAATATCTTAAATTCCCCAGACATCCTGTTGGAACTACATTGTTCATAAATATTTCTGCCACTTGTGGATAGTAGAAGATGCTAGATATTGCTCTGTCTTACTTTAAAAGAAAGAACAAACAAAAAATCATGAGCAAAATACCTGCTGGGCTTGTACTATACCCTGAATAATGCCAGACACACTAAAGCTATAGAACACTATTGATTATTCTTACATGTGAATCATAGAATGAATCTGCACAATCTTGTCTGAAAACATTCTTATCTTAAATTTGTATGACATAAAACATTGTGGATTGAAGCCATTTTGGAGAAAATCCACTGCAGCTAAAAGAATTAAGAGAGAAACTTGCTTGTGATGGTGTTTTCATTTTGTAAGTTAGATTTCTCTGGAGCAAAAGTCATGTGTATCAGGATTTTGTTCAGCAAAAAGCCTATCACTAGTGTGTTACTTAGTTTTTGTCTCAAAGTAGCACTAGTGTTAATTGCATTTTCTCTTTAGAAGCGAAAATAAATTCTATTTAGAAATCAGAAGAACTTCTTTAAATTCACTGCAGCAGAGAAACCACCTTCAACTATCTAATTTGGAAGGGTCAGAAGGCTCATTCTGCTGCATATACAGTACGTTTAATTCATTTCAAAGAAGACTGTAAAACAGAATAAAACTCCAAAAAGAGTGTATGAAACTGCAAAATTCCAATGTTATAAGGAAACCCAAGATGGTAAAAATTGAACCTCGGAAAGTCAAAAAGTAAACTAGCATTTAGCATTAAATTGACAGAAATACCTTTGGTCATGTATTTCTAAAATTATAATATACATTTTTAGCTAAAAGTCTTTCATAGAAGTAAAGAAGAACTAACAATTCCAGTTCCATGAAGCCTGCGATGCTGGGATGTCCATGTCTTCGCTATACACTTTACCTCATTTTATATCAATGTAAGTCATACTCAAATTTTCTGATTAAAAGTGAGAATATATGTGTATATATATATATATGTACTTAATTTTATCAGAAAAAAATCTAGTGAATAGTCAGGTAAATAAAATAATTAAAATCTATATATGTGGCAATGAGTAGTTCTCGGGGAATATGTGTGTATATGCATACATGTGCATATATGTATATGCATATGTATATATATACATATGTACACACTAAATATATTTCATAGTCCTTAATTTCATCATTCTTTTTTCTTTCTTTTTTAATGAGATGTTGTCCAAAGCAAAGACAATAAAGCACCTGTTACAATCATTCTCCAAGCCCGAGTCCCAGATGCAGCTAAAGACCCACATATAAGATAATATTTTTTCTTCTTTATCTTTTTTCTCAGAGACAGACTATTGGTAATCAATGAAGTATAGATAAAGTATGATGAATTTCCTGAGCAGAAAGAATAATAAAATACAGTAAGTCCAAATGTCTGTTATCTTTGTTGGTATATACTTTGTTGGTATTGTTGGTATATATTTCTCTAGTTTATGTAATTGTAGTTGATACATTTCATCTTAATTTCAAAGTCTAAAATAAGTCAGATGAGTTGCTCTCCTGGAAGTGCTTTTTTCTCTCAAATTTTCTTCAACTCACCCATAAGAGAGTCTAGATGAGCTCAGATTTCTACACTCTTGATATCTAAAATGAGGTAAGATACATCACACATCTCAGGTCTCTAAAAAGATATTGCCATTTGTAGAGATGTCTAGATGATAGAATACTATATATTACAGGATACTATTAAAAACTGTGTTCAAGTTCTCAACTGTTAAAGTAATTTCCTTTTCTAATCCAGTCAGACAACATCATTATTATGTAGCTGTCAATACAGAGCTAGAGAACTCATTGTAGCCTTCATGGCATGAGCTTGAACCTCCATGGTAGCCTCAGAAAGTCTGTTATTCTTTGGAAGCCATTTCAGGGAAGAATTTACACACAAGTACATGTTTAGGGCCGAAATCAAGTTCATGTTAGGGCAATTTTTAGGGCTGAAATGAGCAAAAGTGTCAGTCCTGGAAATCTGATAACACAGATTCTGTGAATCCCCTTCCAGTCCAGATTGCCTAGTCTTACAACAGCAGTATTGAGATCTCTTTTCATGATGTCAGCATCAAGCCAAGTGAATCAGAAAGGATAGGTATCAATGTCATAAACTTTCAGTTCTAGCAAAAAATACTATTAAACCTGTCAGTGCTGGATTATTCATCCTTCTTTTAGCTACTGCTTGTATTCCTAGTGATACATTCTCCTGTTCTTCAGATGGTATGGAAGTAGCCACAGGGACTATGTTTATATTAGTGAAGCATTAGTGTGAAGCTGTTTATGTGTATATTGATACCCCTGCAATAGAACTGTTTCTGAGCATTCTTCTGAGATGCTTTTGGGGAAGGACAGCTAATACTCTCCAAGGTAATCCTCAACTTCAAGACTCATTCTTGATGGATTTTTGAAACCCTGTGTTAGTGAGAAGGTAGTTAAATCAGAGATGTTAGCCGTAACATTGTGCTTGCCCTTAGGAATAAGGAATGGACCTTAGCCTTTACATTTACTGGTGTAGGAATAAGCCAGAACACTCAGGTAATAGAACTAAAAGCTGTTTCTAGTTATCAAGATCAAAACTAAATTAATTCATAGAATCATAGAATCATAGAATGCTTAAGGTTGGAAGGGACCTCTAGAGGTCATCCAGTCCAACCCCCCTGCACACGCAGGGTCACCTAGAGCACGTGGCACAGGACTGCATCCAAGCGGGTTTGGAAGATCTCCAGAGAAGGAGACTCCACAACCTCTCTGGGCAGCCTGTTCCAGTGCTCTGTCACTCTCACTGTTAAGAAATTTTTCCTTAAGTTCCTGTGGAACTTTTGGTGCTTCAATTTGTGGCCATTACCTCTAGTTCTGTCAGTGGCCACCACTGAAAAGAGACCAGCACCATCCTCTTCACTCCCTCCCTTGAGGTACTTGTAGACACTGATCAGATCCCCTCTCAGCTTTCTCTTCTCCAGGCTGAACAGCCCCAGCTCCCTCAGCCTCTCCTCATAGGGCAGATGTTCCAGGCCCCTGATCATCCTTGTGGCCCTGGGCTGGACTCTCTCCAGCAGCTCCACATCCCTCTTATACTGTGGAGACCAGAACTGGGCAAAATACTCAGCTAAAATTAAATATTTTACTGGAGAATAGCAGGATGTGCTGTGCAAAGATCAACATAAAATAGTGAAAAAAAAACAGCTTCATCAGAGTTTGTCACCACAATATACTATCAAAGCTTTAGTATTCCTTTAGCTACTTTCAAGTTGCTAAGATATGGCATCATAAGAGAAAGTAAGTATTTTGAAAGATTCTCAAATGCTCCCCCAGCTAGTTCAATAGAATTCCAGATAACTAGCTTTTGATAAGTAGCTTCTTGAACACTGAAGACAATTTAGGTTCTAACATTTCAAATGGGACCTGAAATATCAGTACACTTCAATTCAATCATGATGTAGACTTCACAGGGAGTTATCATGATGTAGACTTCACAGGTAGTTAATGGATAGGAATTGAACAAACTTGCAACATGTACAAGGCCCTGGAACTTGGGGATCAGATAGATGAGGTCATGAACCAAGGCCCATCTAGGGGGCTGTCTACAGAGAGGCAGTCAGGTCCACACCTAGGCTGCTCCCCCTAAGGAGAAAAGGAGCACCCGGAAGAAGCAGCGGGTGATCGTCGTGGGTGACTCCCTGCTGCAGGACACAGAGGCACCGATATGTAGACCGGACCCCTCATCCAGAGAGGTCTGCTGCTTGCCAGGGGCCCGAATAAAGGAATGGCTCCCAAGGCTTGTCCAGCAGTCTATTACCCCCTGATACTGTTTCACGTGGACACAAATGATGCCCTGGGGAAACTGAGGGATATCAAGCGAGATTTCAGAGCCCTACAGATGGCCGTCAAAGGTACGGGAGCCCAGGTAGTGTTCTCCTCTATCCTACCAACGAGGGGAATGGATTCAAAGAGGAGAAGGCGGATATGGCAGATTAACAACTGGCTGTGCCGCTGGGCTTGACAACAGGGTTTTGGCTTCTATGACCATGGGACTCTGTTTTATGACCAGCAGCTAGTAGGGAATGATGGGAACCATTTCAGCAAGAGGGCCACACGTCTCCGCCAAAAGGCTGGCCAGCCTGGTTAGGAGAGCTTTAAACTAGGTGAGAAGGGGAGTGTCGAACAGACAGGGCAATCAGTACCACACAGCCAAAGTCAGATGGCATCTAGCAGGAGTATGGTAGTGGGGAAGTGAGGATAGGATATGATTATAGAGGGTCCTCTTTCACCCTTCCTGGGGAGCTTGCAGGTTCAATTACTTCCCTGAAATGCCTGTACACCAATGCGCGAAGCATGGGGAATAAGCAGGACGAACTGGAGATCTGTGTGCGGTCCCAGCGTCATGATCTCATTGGAATCACAGAGACATGGTGGGATAGCTCACACGACTGGAACGCTGCCATGGGAGGCCATGTGCTCTTCAGGAAGGACAGGCTGGGAAGGCGAGGTGGTGGAGTTGCTCTTTATGTGAGAGAGCAACTGGAATGCATGGAGCTCAACCTGGGAGTGGATGATGAGTGAGTTGAGAGCTTGTGGGTAAGGGCTAAAGGGCAGGCTAATATGGGAGACACTGTGGTGGGTGTCTGCTACAGGCCACCTGACCAGGACAAGGAGGTTGATGAGGCCTTCTATAGTCAGCTGGATATTGCCTCACAGTCACAGGCCCTGGTTCTCATGGGGAACTTCAACTACCCTGACATCAACTGGAAGGACAACACAGCCAGGCACAAACAGTCCTGGAGGTTCCTGCAGTGCGTTGGTGATAACTTTGTGACACAGGTCGAGGAGGAGCCAACGAGAGGTGGGCTACTGGACCTCGTGCTAACAAACAGAGAGGGACTTGTAGGAAATGCGAAGGTGGGGGGTAGCCTCGGCCTCACTGATCATGAATTGGTTGAGTTGAGGATCCAACAAGGAGGAGGCAGGGCTGTAAGTAGCCTTGCAACCAGGGACTTCAGGAGGGCCAATTTTGGCCTCTTCACAGACCTCCTCGGAACAATCCCATGGGCTAGAGCTCTAGAAGGCAGGGGGGCCCAAGAGAGCTGGTTAGTTTTCAAGCAGCCCTTCCTCCACACCCAACAACAGTGCATCCCTGTGTGTAAGAAGTCAGGCAGAGGAGGCAGGAGACCTGCGTGGATGAGCAAGGAGCTTGTGGCAATGCTCAAGCACAAGAAGGCGGTGTACAGAATGTGGAAAAAAAAGACAGGCCCCCTGGGAGAAATACAGGAACATAGTCAGGGAATGCAGAGATGTGACAAGGAAAGCTAAGGCACATCTGAAACACAATCTGGCAAGGGATGTTAAAAATAACAAGAAAAACTTTTTCAAATATATTAACAGCAAAAGGAAGATCAGGGAAAACGTGGGTCCACTGGTGAACGGGATGGGCATTCTGGTTACGAATAACACAGAAAAAGCAGAGTTGCTGAATGCCTTCTTTGCTTCGATGTTTACCAAGGGCAGCCCTTTAGAGCCCCAGATTCTAGGGACAAGAGAAGAAGCCTGGAGAGAGGAAGACTTGCCCTGGGTAGAGGAAGATTGGGTCAGAGAGCACCTAAGGAAACTCGATACCCACAGATCCATGGGCCCTGATGGGGCGCACCCCAGAGTGCTGCGTGAGCTGGCAGAGGTCATAGCTAAGCCGCTCTCCATCATCTTTGAAAGATCCTGGAGAATGAGGGACATGCTGGAGGACTGGAAGAAAGCCAATGTTACACCAGCCTTCAAAAAAGGCAAGAAGGAGGACCCAGGCAACTACAGGCCAGTGAGCCTCACCTCCATCCCCGGAAAAGTGATGGAATGGCTCATACTGGCCGTTGTCTCCAGGCACGTGGAGGACAAGAAGGTGCTCAAGAGTAGTCAGCATGGATTCACCAAGGGGAAATCTTGCTTGACTAACCTGATAGCCTTCTAAGATGGAATGACCAGCTGGGTAGATAAGGGGAGAGCGATGGATGTTATATACATGGATTTCAGCGAGGCTTTTGACACTGTCCCTCACCACATCCTCCTGGGCAAGCTCCGGAAGTGTGGGATAGATGAGTGGACAGTGAGGTGGATTAACAACTGGCTGGATGGCAGAGCCCAGAGGGCGGTGAGTCCGTGGTGTAGACACTAGTTGGAGGCCTGTCGCTAGTGGTGTCCCCTAGGGGTCAGTCCTTGGTCCAGTCCTGTTCAATTTATTCATCAATGACCTGGATGAAGGCACAGAGTGCTCCCTCAGCAAGTTTGCTGATGATACCAAACTGGGAGGAGTAGCTGATATCCCAGAGGGCTGCGCTGCCATCCAGAGGGACCTGAACAGACTGGACAACTGGGCAGTGAAAAAGCTCATGCAATTCAACAAGGCCAAGTGCAAGGTTCTGCACCTGGGGAGGAATAACCCTAGACACCAGTACAGGCTGGGGACTGACCTTCTGGAGAGCTGCTCTGCAGAGAAGGACCTGGGTGTCATGGCTGGACGACAAGTTGACCATGAGGCAGCAGTGTGCCCTTGTGGCCAAGAAGGCCAATGGGATCCTTGGATGCATTAAGAAGAGCGTCTCCAGCAGGTCGAGGGAGGTGATCCTGCCCCTCTGCTAAGCCTTGGTGAGGCCGCATCTGGAGTATTGTGTCCAGTTCTGGGCTCCACAGTACAAGAGGGATCTGGAGCTGCTGGAGAGAGTCCAGCACAGGGCTACAAGGATGATCAGGGGCCTGGAACATCTGCCCTACAAGGAGAGGCTGAGGGAGTTGGGCCTGTTCAGCCTGGAGAAGAGAAGGCTGAGAGGGGAACTAATCAGTGTATATAAATACCTCAAGGGAGGCAGTGAGGAGGATGGTGCTGGCCTCTTTTCAGTGGTGGCCACTGAAAGAACTAGAGGAAACAGCCGGAAACTGAAACACCAAAAGTTCCACAGGAACTTAAGGAAAAATTTCTTAACAGTGAGGGTGACAGAGCTGCCCAGAGAAGTTGTGGAGTCTCCTTCTCTGGAGATCTTCCAAACCCGCTTGGATGCAGTCCTGTGCCCCATGCTCTAGGTGTTTCTGCGTGTGCAGCAGGGTTGGACTAGACGACCTCTAGAGGTCCCTTCCAACCTTAAGCATTCTATGATTCTATGATTCTAAATGATTGCTGTGTTTCAAGTAATACCATGTATCATATTCTGCGTATATAGTTTTTGTCCTGCATACCCCTTTGGCAGCTATTGTGGAATGCTCTCATCAGAAAAATAAATAAATAAATAAAAAGATTAGGTGTAAATAGAGAAACAGTGCAATAAACAGCACCGCATATGCAGTAGGGCAAAGAAACTTTCAAAATTAAGTGAATGAATTAAATGGAAATGACGTGACAGGCTTGAACACTGACTTTGTTTCGCCAAGCTCAGGCATAGGTGACGTGGAAGTATGAGATCAGAATCAAGCCTTCTCAGTCCTAGTTAATAAGGCAAGTGGAAACAGTGGTTTAGGACTCACAGGAGACTGCAGTGATTCTCACAGGGCAGCACAAACAAGGAGTCCGAGGACACTCTTACTCACCGCTCATGCTCTCATTGCCTGGAGAAAAATAAACTCCTACTGTATTGGAAACTTGAATTTATCCATTTATCCGAGATGTCCTAGCAGGACAGTCTCTCCAGATTTCTTGACTACCTCTAAATGTTTAGATTTGTACTCTTGTGTTCCCAGTAATAATTATTTAACTTCTCTGTGAAAAAAGAGGACCTTTTACTAATAGGCTTCACACTGCACATTGACATTTCAGGAGCTTGCTATATTAGTTCTATCATTCAGAGCCATGAATTATTGATTCACCTACACTACTCTCCTTCAAACTACTGAACAGCACCATTGTACTGATGCAAATAGCTAATAAATAAGCAGAATGTAAAATGACTTTATTCTGCTTTAAAAGAATATCATAAAGTTTTAGCATAGCCTGTGCTATTAGTAGTGCAAGCCAGGTAGTAAATTTTGTCTGTGGCTTTCAGGCTGTATCCACCAGACTGCCATCTCCAAATTAGTTTCAGCCCCATATTTCATGGAGATTATACCTTTATTGGTAAGTTCTTTACTGCCTTTCCATTCTTAAACTCACATGCACTGCCCCAGGGATCAAAGCTCTCTTTTTCCTTCCCTTTACTTGCTATAGGATGTAATTCTTTTCTAGGTTACGTTTTCGTAAATAAGGAGAGATTGTGGCAGTAAGTGGAGCTGTACCATGAAAAGAGATGTCTGGGGTACTGTTTATACTCAAAGAAAGCGTTCGTTGTTAAGATGAACAGCTTATATTGACAAAGTGAGGTAATGATGGACCCTCTAAAGCACAGCCCCTGACATTAGCTTTTAAAGGCATGTGCAGTCTGCCGTAAAGGTCGGACACATTGTGCTGGGAATTTCAGATATTCCAGGAGTGCTCTACAATATTTTCTTACATTGGCTTCAAAATACAGATAAAGCAAGAATTGAAAAAAAAATAATAACAAAAAAACTTTTACTGCACAGGATGCTTCTATGGTCAAGATTTTAGTACTAAAAACTTCAAAGGTGTTTAGGCGAGCTGATACTGTTTTCTCTGCTTACTGGACATTATATATATATATTTCTTTTGC
This sequence comes from Tinamus guttatus, assembly GCF_059628265.1. Classification (NCBI taxonomy): domain Eukaryota; kingdom Metazoa; phylum Chordata; class Aves; order Tinamiformes; family Tinamidae; genus Tinamus; species Tinamus guttatus. Next base: position 14,738,443 of record NW_028288684.1, read on the forward strand.
CGCAGGAACTACGATAGATACTGAGATATTGACATAGTGCGTGCACTGCAACGAGAATTACAAGAACAGAAGTCAGTGTCCAAGTGTTTCTTTACTGTCCATTCTCATACTGAAAACACAGCAAAAGTTACACCTAGACCATTTCCTCTGGATATAGTCAATATACTGCAGCACACATTTAAGACTTCTTTGATGAAAGACCATTTTTCAATCACTTTAAATCTTCCGTATATTTTTTGCTTGAAAAGTGTGACTTCTCTTTCAGAAAAAAGAGAGAGAGAGAGAGAGAGAGAGAGAAAGAAAGAAAGAAAGAAAGAAAGAAAGAAAGAAAGAAAGAAAGAAAGAAAGAAAGAAAGAAAGAAAGAAAGAACCTTGCTAAGAATTGTCTACATAAAATATTTTTTCACAGTAAGCCCCACCCCACTTCCAAATCAGCAAGACTATAAAAAATAGATTTTATGGAAAGAATAAAAAATCAGAACTTGCCTATTTTAATATGTGAAAATAGCATTATTTTACAGGTAAAGTATCTTAAAAAGTATCCAAAAGTCTGCAAAGTGGATCTTCTGACTTAGAAATATTAAGGTTCTTACACAGAAGCCACCCAGCTGAGTTTCTTAAAACAAAAGATTAACAACATACCTGCTCAGTAATGGAAACATCTATACAACTTTCAAAATTCCTCTGCTCGAGCAGAGCAGAGACACTGGGCACCAAGGACATGGGGCTCTAGGAAAATCTGAGTACACCAAGGATGAGACGTACATGTGGGCAGAGTGGCTCGAGCCTCTCACCTGCATGGAGCTGATGGAGTCAAAGGTACACTGATCCACCTGGAGGCACCTGGGCTGCAGGCCTTGCTACCTCTTTGGGTGGACTTAACTGCTTCCTTGATTAAAGTAAGCTCAGGTAAACCTACAGAATAGTCCAGCTATGTCTGTGGCTGCAGTGCAGAAATACCTGTATTTTTATCCACTGCAGGAAGCTTTTATGCTTTGCTCATAACTAGAGGTGGAGAAAAATTACCTCATCCATAGTTGTTAGTTGCCCTAATTACTTTCTTCAGATGAAATGATTCTTCCAGGAAAAAAAAAAGGGGATGCTTTTTGAAGCTCGTATCAGCTTAGAGCTGAAAGACATGTGTATAGATTATAATTCATTCCACTTTAAAAAACTAGGTAATTTCTCAATAGGATCTACAAATCACTTCAGTGCAGCATCATCTCACTTAAATCTCAGAAGAAAAGTGATCTAAAATCTTTAAAGTAGGAAATTGTGTGTTTGTTCACTGGAGTAATTCCAACCCCTAATTTCTCTTGTTCAAGTCTTGATCTTTATCCAATTTCTTCAAAGAATATTCGAAACACTCCACCTGTTCTATGTCTAAGGGCCACATGTATTTTTCTATGCTGCAACCCTCTCTGTTAATTTAAATTTCAAGTTTTTGTTGTTGATAGTGGTTTTTTTTTTTTTTTTTTTTTGGTTTGTTTGTTTTTTTTTCCACCAGCTCCCTGTTTGTAAAAGACAGAATCACAGAATGCTTAAGGTTGGAAGGGACCATCTAGTTGGAAGGGATCATCTAGTCCAACCCCCCTGCTCCAACAGGGCACCTAGAGTGTGAGGCACATGGTGGCAGCCAGGCGGGTTTGGAAGATCTCCAGAGAAGGAGACTCCACAACCTCTCTGGGCAACCTGTTCCAGGGTTCTGTCACCCTCACAGGAAAGAAGTTCTTCCTCATATGGAGATGGAACTTCCTGTGTTTCAACTTACACCCACTACCCCTCCTCCTGGCACTGGCCATCATGGAGAAAAGGCTGGCCCCATCTTCCCTCTAATCACCCCTCAGGTACTTGAACATATTAATCAAATCTCCTCTCAGCCATCTTTTCTCCAGACTAAACAGGCCCAGCTCGCCTAGTCTTTCCTCATATGACAAGCGCTGCAGTCCCTTAATCATCTTTGTTGCTCTCCGCTGGACCCTCTCTAGAAGCTCAATGACAGACGTAGGATAGAGCATTTATTAATAATTTCTAGAAACAACATCAGACTCGGGACTGAAGGTTAATCTTTTGTGTATTAGTTTGGCGTTATCAGAAGGTAGACTGAGTGTCTGTATTCATCTCACTGCACTTAAAAATCACCAAAAATTAAGGTCTCTATAGGCCAAACAGGACACATTTCAAAATAATGAAGCTTTGCTGATGCAAAAGTAAGTTCTACATTTACAGGGACTGTTTCAGTTTACAGCACCATAATGTGCTCTTTGTAGTGATGAAGTGAATCATCTGAATCAGGTGATGAGTGCCAGGCTCCACAGCTTGTGTGTTTATTTATACATGACATATAGCCTGCATATTTCAGTTGGTGTAAAGTTTAGCATGCCAAAGAAGCTCTGATACCATTTTTTTAAAAAAAATGTAGTCTAATACCCTATGAAAACATAACTCTTTAAGCAACATAATAAAATTCAAAAGCCATATATTTAACCATAAATTTTTTTTTCAGATTTAATTAAGATCATTCCACAGCTTTAAAAATACCATTAATAATGATAATAAAAAAGAATCACTCTCACTGAAACAAAGACAAACTTATTTTTAGCTATGAATTTAGCAATGCAGAACATAGTCCCTGTTAAATGTGTTTCAGCACATATTGCTCATTGCAAAAATGAGGATCTACATGGCCATAAGCTATGGTGCTTTATTACAAAGTGTTAATGGCCCATGGTGACCAAAGCCATGTTATTTCCCTTAGACTCCCTGAAAACATCACCTGAAATCACCTTGAAATACTGAATGAATAGGCTGTGTTTACCATTTATGTGAAGAACTATTATGTGATAAGCGGTCTCATTTTGTCATTATCTCTTATTAAGAGGCCACAGGCTTGCAGGGCTTTCCATTAACATGTCCACAATAATGCTGACATAGGAAGATAAATAATGTTAGAAGAGGTTATCTTGATATGTTAATGTGGCCACTTGGAAGACAGTCAAATGCCAGACCTGTCACAGCGACTCCTTGGCAGGTAGTGGTGCCATTAGCAGTCCCATTCGGCAGAAAGACAGTGTCAGCTAAACTGGGTAAAATGCGGCGTCTGTGATACAATTATTACACTACTGATTACTTCAGACTTTACTGAGTTAATCCATGAGGTATCAATGTACTGCTCTAACTGTACAAAACAGAATCTAGTGGCTTACCCCTCGGAGGGCTGTCACTGTAATTATTCCATATGGTGCCGCCAGCAATGTTTTCTTGTGCACCTTTCCGGGAGAACTGAAATTAGGCTATTTCTGAGAAATATCTTCCCCAGAAAGAAAGAACTTCATACCACACTGGAGCACTGTGGAATTGAGAAATTCACTCTTAAAGAAAAAATCCTAATTTAGAAATATTCCTGTACTTCAAATAGAAAAAAGACCCAAATTTTTTAAAATTATTTATAGAGGAAAATTCTAAAACATTGTTTTGATCAAGCGGAATGCTATTTATATATATAAATACTGATATAGATACATCGACATCACATACATCAACATGTATTATGAATAGAAAAAGTAATTAAAGCATTTGTTTAAAAATATTGAACTGGGCCATCTCAATTCTGTATGACCTGATATTATTTTTGGAAACTATGTTCTTATTCCTCCATGACATTATATTCAGGTTTGCTTAACATTTGATATCTACTAGTATACAATTGACCCCTTCTTGCATCTAGTTGCAATTTTAAAAATTCAGAAAGAGACACCATTGCCTAGATTTTGCGCAAATTTGTAAATATTTGATGTTTGTACAAAAACAACAAATAGGCAAATAAATGACAAATTAAATATAAAACTGAAGGAATTGACCTGGAAAATATTTCAGACAGGTCAGTTCAGATATCTTTCCAAATTACAGGTAGAATAAATAAATAAATAAGATGTTACCAGAGTAAGTAGGAAAATGAGCAATCCAGAGCATACGTTAATATCTCCGTATAAATCAATGCTACAAACTCATTTGATTATTTTACATGAAATACCTGTAAACCACTTATTAAAGAAGAGAGAGAGAAATACAGAAAAGAGCAATGAGGCTGAAGGAAGGCATAGAGTTCATTCACAAGAAGAAAGACCAACATGATAAGGACTGTGATAATATACTTATATTATAAAAAAGTATATGAGTATGGTCATTATTATGTCAAATTAATTTTTTCAGCTATGCTTATTACTGCGACTACCACTGAATGGATTTTGGGAAAGCCACTTTACGGATTATACATATCTATGCATAGATAGAACTCCACTGCTTCTTTTCTGGCTGTATTGAAAGAATTTTTCTTTTCAGACTGCAAACTAAGACCTTCAGCTTTCCCCGCTGCTGACAAGCTTTAGATAACATTGCTCATTTTTCCTTTGTGGCTCGTGTGAGCTGTTCCTTCTTTTGACACATCAGAACATTGTTGTGTTGATGAATGAATGTGGTCCCTTTGATCTGGAGGCCTTTTGAAAGCAGTTAGTAAAACACTGCAGAGCAGCAAAATAATGTGTGTTAACCAGTATTTTCTTTCTTGATTTTTTCTTTTTTAAAAGCAAAATAGTCCTTCTCAGAAATAGCCTCTCTTGGTGGTTGTCTTTAATCACTGCTTACATATGCACCTTAATCACGTTTCAAACGTTCAATGCGTTTCAAACTACATTGGGCCAAAATTTAAAAAAATGTATCTTGAAATGCCTACAGAGTAATTTCTGCTTTCCATTGCTTAAATGTTTTAGAGAGATATTTCATTAACCAAACTTAGCTGTCTTAGATGCATGCCTGCATCTAAGCTTGCAGTGGATTTCAGTGTCCCTTTTAGGATTTTAGTGTCCCTTTATAGTCAGAGGAGTGAAAAAGGTGCTTGCTAGATGGAAATTTTATCGTCCTAAAGAAGATCCACTCAATGAATCCTGCTATAAAGGCATCTGATTCTTTCCTTTAATTATAAAAGGACTCTGAGGACTCTGATTAGCACTGTCCGTTCTGCACAGCTATTGATGTGTATGCTGCACATGGCTGAGATTAGTGGGATAAAACGCTGGCTTTCCCCTCACTTCTGGGCTTTTCCATTTGAGTATCACTTCAATAAATCATCTATGTCTTGGAAAAGACTCCAAAGCCTTGGTATTATCCTCTAAATTTCATATTACTGGCATTTTAAATACTGATTTAAGAAATTCTGAACTCAAGGAATAAAAAATAATTCCTTCTTAACATCCACTGAAAAAAATGAATGTGAAACAAAAATTCTGATCTCTCACATGACAGAAACAATACAGAGCTGCTTAGTCAGCAATGAGACTTAAATTCTGAGGATTCTGAGATGGAGCTAAAATAAAATAAAATAAAATAAAATAAAATAAAATAAAATAAAATAAAATAAAATAAAATAAAATATATGTCTGAGTGACATTGGTGCTCTGGTGCATTTTTCATCCAAATCCTCAGAATGAAAAAAAAAAAAAAAAAAAACACCTTCTCAGTACTTTCAAGCTATAATTGTGTAATTGGAATCAGAACTTGTAATGCTTAGGGCATGGTGCAACTTAGGTAAAAGAAGAAGTAGAATTTAAAACCAACAAGAAAAAAGTATGTGAGTATTTCAAAAAGAGAATACTCATCAGATGGATTAAATACATTGCTGTATTTCAGGCAGTCATCTACCCAGATGGAAACTCATTGAACTGTTGGATCAATAATTCTCTGACTGTTAGCAAGAAGTGAATATATTCTTTAGAGAAAAAAAAAAAAAGGAAACTGAATATTTCTCAAATATCCTGATATAATACATTGCAAATTGAAATCGGCTGCATATTCTGAAACAAAGTAAGTCCACGGTCAAATACTGTTGTGCCAGATGCAGAAGCTGTGTATGACATTGATGATGTGTCTGCAGAGTATGCTGCAGGCTACTTACGTTACTTAAGGGGATGAAGAGAGGGATACAAGTGTGAAAGAAAGTGTATTCATTGCCATAGTTTAGCAAATTTACCTAATTCCCCTCTTTGCTCAATTCTATTTTTTTGCTTTTTTCAATCATGCACAAATTTATGCTTCAACAGATGTTGATAAATTATTTGCAATGATCAAATTATTCTGTCAAGATTTTTTTTAAACTAAAATAAAGACATGGAAGGAGAAAATTATCTTTTGTGTATTTGTGTATCTCTATTTGTATGTTTTTCTCTATGTAACTCTGCGTGTATATATATCGAAATGTTCGTGTGAGTTGAGTGCATTCAATAATACTCTAAGGTCTGTGAGGGATTTCAAAACTTCTAGATTATCATTTGAGAAAACAGACAAGTGAAATATTACTATTAATTTTGCAACACTATAAATATCTGGATTAATGATATGACAGAGTCTAGTGCTTAGTATGTGATGTTAGCTGCATGAAGCATAAAAGAAATAATCAAATTGTGATTATTTGTTCCTTAGTAGGAATTGTCTTCCTCTCTGCCAGAGATTGTCTTAAACCCTGAAATATAGATCATAATATACCTTCCAAATTTGTGATAATTATGATAATTCTGTTAGATACTTTTATATCTATTCAATTACTCACTTCCTTTTTGAATCATTTTCAATTTGTGGTTTCAATGACATCCTACAGCAGTGTGTTTCACGTCTTGCATATTAAACAAACTGTAATAAAAATACCAACCAATATATCAAACAACCCTCAATGATTTTGAACACTGACTTAATTGAAAATATATTAATGCTCACATACAATGAGACAGGAGAAACAAGAGCTCCCATCTTTCATTTTCAGACTGTTATCATGACCTGTTATCGCGTTTCAGACTGACCATCATGGCCACTCTCACTTGTTCTCTTTTTGTAGCCCAGCTGTTTTTGTAAGAAACAATCCTCTCAATCTCATCACCATTTCCCCCACTGCTCTCTATCTTACTACTTATTCATCTTGATTTTGATGGTTTTGTGATTAGAGATTTTCCAAGAGCAGAGACCAACTTACTTTAAACTTAATTCTAACAAACTTAAAATTAAAGTGTCTCCCTGCAGAAACAAAGCAAACAAGATAAACTTCCTCTTAGGGATCCCATGAGCTGATGCCTGACATAGAATAGACAGGACTGACTGATAAAAGAGAAGAATTGATTAAAATCCTAAAAGCTACTTTCCTTCAGAGCATGCTGCCTATCTTCCCCCTTAAGCTTGTTTATTTTTATATATTAGCAATTTTGGAATATTTTACACCAATAGCCACTTTAATCACTGTGATTCAATAATATAGCATTTGAGTGACATATGATTGAACACATGGAACTATATTAAGAAAAAAACAAAACCGAAAAGTTACTTCTCTTTGCTGTATTCTTTTTATAAACATTTATTAATTTGACTCCAGTAATTATGCACTTTCAGGTTACGAGATGATATATATCTTCCAATGTGCACAAAGTAGCTTTATGTTTTTCAAATTCCAAAATGCTGATCTTAGTACGTGTAACAAGTGAAGATTCATTGAGAATGGGAATACACTGTCTTTACTACAACGCACCAACAGGCTTTGATGCAGGTAGGACAACCCTTTTGTAACAAGAGTCCCCTACAGTTGCACCTTTTTGTGTCCACTGCAATGATGGCTTGGCTCTTTTAATATGGCACCAGTGGAAATGTACTACATTAGAAATTCTGGGTGTTGATAAAAGACTATTTGGCCCGAATTGAACAACTGTGCCTACTTTGGAAGGGATTTTCAACACATTCTGAATGACGTGCTTCCTGGAACAGACTATTACTGACACCAGGGAACAGTGTTCTTTAACTGATTAAATGTAGGTCTAAGCATGCTTGTTATCAGAAAGCCAGGTACACATTGTTCACATGTGTATGAATTTATCACAGTAAGTGGACTATCACAGAATCACAGAATGGTTGAGGCTGGAAGGGACCTCTAGAGATTATCTAGTCCAACCCCCCTGCTCAAGAAGAGCAGGGGGCACAGGGTGGCATCCAGGCAGGTTTGGAAGATCTCCAGAGAAGGAGACTCCACAACCTCTCTGGGCAGCCTGTTCCAGGGCTCTGTCACCCTCACAGGAAAGAAGTTCTTCCTCACATGGAGATGGAACTGCCTGTGTTTTAATTTATGCCCATTACCGCTCGTCCTGCTGCTGGCCAGCACCAAGAAGAGTTTGGCCCCATCTTCTTTACATCCTCCCCTCAGGTATTTTCATGTGTTGATCAGATCCCCTCTCAATCTTCTCTTCTCCAGGCTAAAGAGGCCCAGCTCACTTAATTTCCCATTCAGCCAGTCATCCCAGCCATGACTATGTGAGCCTTCAGCAGCTCTACCGTTTTGCTGTTTTCCCTCTCCAGGCTTTAGGCATCCTTTGCTGGCTCTAGAATTAGGCTGGTGTGAGTGACATGGTAGGTCATTCCATACCTTGTCACAGCTTCCCTGATGATATCGCACTGCCCTGTCAAATCTAATTTAAAGCCTTATCAATGAGCCCTGCTAGCTCATCACCAACAACCCTTGTCCCCCTTTAGGATAGATTATTCCCATCAGATACCAGCATGCCTGGTGCCATGTAAGGCTTCCTATTGACAAAAAAAAAACAAAGTTGTGGCGATGACACCTGCTGTGGTGATGACACTAGCCAGACTAGAAACAGCAGTGATGGAAGAATGGATGATGAGAGATTACAAAAAAAGCAAAGCATTTATGAGTATTTTAGCATAACCTGCCTCTATGCAAAAACTCAAACAGCCAAAATGATTTACGAATTAAGATTCAATGTCTTTTAAATTGAAGAGCAGTTTTAAGTTAACTACAGATTTCAAGCTTGAGGGAACTAAAATCACAGACATACACAAATTATCCACAGCATGTAAAGGAAATACTGGACCTCTGGGGACAAGTAATGCACTTTCATACTGTGATTAAGAAACATTGATCATGAGAAATATTTCTAGAAAGTAATGTATGAGGACTCCAAAATAATAATAAAAAAAAAAACAATGGAAGACTATTTACCATGGCACATAGTTGTTAAGCAAAGGAAATGCATACCAAATGCTTTTCTTCTGTTTAATCTTCAATATAGCACATCCAGCCTGGACAAATTTATTGGAAGTCGTGTACAGTATATGCAAATACTTCTGTGGAGAACTGTGAAGTGTTTATACACATAGCTTCTGTTCTATCATGCCACTTTGTCACTTTTCCTAAGATCACTTTATCTGTATAAAGTTTTTCTCTCTACTTTTTTCTCTCTATTTGCATATTGCTTTTAGAGATTACTTTTGCCAACAGATCATCATCCATCTCAGTTACTGCCAGCTCACAATTCTGTGCAGATAAATAAGAAATAGATAAAGCTGAGAATCTTTAATCTGCATATTCTGAAAACAGTAAGAGACTTAACATGCCCTGATATGGTTACTCTTCTAGAAAACATGCAAGTTTACCTTAATTCCTCCAAACGAAAAGCATGAAATAAATTGTTTGGTGGTTATGCTTTGGTGTTATTTCAAACACCTTTCAAACGTCTTCTCAGCATCCAACAATACAGGGCCACGGCCTCTAGATACTACTGAAGTATGAATAGCAACTACCAATAATAGCTCCAAGTTTAATACCAATAAGGTACACTCTTACGGGTTTTGAAATGTAACAATAATTCAGTCTCGATTTATAGAAACCTATGAAATTATTGCACTTATTCCCACAAAGGAATAGGAGAGCTTCAAGAGATTTGCCTGCTGCTCTGTTCCATTGGTTTTATGCCAGTAACAATATGAGAAAACCAAGTGCATTCATGTTGCTTAGAGTTCATTAAGGAGAGGTTACTTCAGTGGCAATCCAGTTTGCATACCAGCACAGGCTACTCAGTGTTGAAATCTTCAGTATTACAATCTGAAATGGCTGTTAATGGGAACTGAAGTGGGTTACAGTGATTAGAAAAGCTCATAAATGAAGTCTGTTTCAGTACCCAATCTGCAATCGGTTAAGATAGGTCTATATAAAGGCAGCATAGCTCTTATCTGTGTACACTGCTGCTCCAACACAGAAATTTTGTGATCATGTTAGTGATGCTCTAAGTCAAGTATATATATCCGGACTACTCTCAGAAACCAGCAACTTAAGCTTACTCTATCACCACACAGCACTTTGATAGCTTGGAACATAGGCAGATTACACACATATTTCTCCTCAGATGATTATTAGTAGCAATTTCCTCCTCCTATGTCTACAGAAAACACTGCAGTAGCTTAGTGGGTAAACTGGCTAATCTTCACCAGAGCCTATGTAAAAAGAAAAATAACTTTTTTTGCAGCACCTCTTCTTCTTTATGTTTTTTTAGCTCCCTTAGGCAATTTTATACTGCCTAATCCATGTTTTAGTTATCTATGCTATAAATCTAATCTGAAGGCATCAATTTCTAATTTTTCCAGTAGGGCCTTTTTTCAAAGGACAAAAGACTGATAGCAAATTAATTTCCTCCTTTTCCTCATCTTTCTTGCACACACTCACACACACACAAAAACAAACAAACAAACAAACAAATAAAAAAACACAGCTGGAACATAACCTGTGTTAGAAAAGAGGTGATTTGTTCATTTGATGAACAAATGAAATGAATAATTGTTCATTTATCAGAACATTTCCATAGACTGAAAACCAGGCTCTTCCTAATATTTGATATGGCCAGTAAGGGGACAGCTTTTATCTCTAACGGCTTAACTGAGGTCAAAAGGAGCAAAGTAGCTGTTCCAAAATTGAAAAATTGTTTGAGAACAGAAAGGAAAGAGCTCTTTCTTGAATTCCCAGTTACATCAATGCCCTGCAGGAGTGAATCTGAGTGGTTGTGTTGCCTGTTTTTTGAGACTTTCTCTCCCTCTGCGACATGACTTCTCTTGACACTGTTGCAATGCACCCATGCATTAATGTACTGTGAGCGTGCTTTACTTTTTGCCTTCCAAAAATATTTGGATTCTGTAGTAGCAAAATCTCTAAAAGCTTTCCAGGGTAGTTCTTCTCTAAAAAACAACTCCAGCAGAAAGCATCCAAGTATTCTACCATTGTCCCTTGGTGATATACCCATCAGCTGTACTCTATTTACAAGGAAAACAACCTCTCTCTCAAAAAAGCATTTCCTGAAAACTCACTTTACATCAGGCAAGATTTGTACATACCTAACTCCTTATACTCCTTAACCACTGCATTGTCATTCTTTTTGGACTGTACTCTCAATCAGTGGTGTTGTGTCTTCTGACTATAGTTGGGAATTTAGATTTTGCAAGACTGGCTCAGACCTAAGAACCTCAACCTTTTACTCAATAACAGTCAGTAGCAGATAGCCTAGGAGTTGAAAAAAAAAGTCCCGATTTCAATATGGGATGATCTGACATCATGTCTCTCATCCTAAGCTGTCAAAATTAGAAATCACCGGAAATCTGGAAGTATGAGGTTATAAATTATTCATGAAATGCATATCCTGAGTTTTGATAATAGTAGATAGTTGTTTTATTCATTATCAGTCACTTCCTGAGATGTGTTAAAATTCCTGTCCTCTAAAGGACTCTTCTTTCAAAGAATTATTATTCACAGTTTATAGAGAAAACATTAACTATCAGATCTAGGCATCATTTTTTTTTCCTGAAATATATTGACTTCTGTGATTAAAGTACACTAAAAGCATTTGTAGATTATACCACATAGAAGAGTTTATAAGTACTCTAGGACAGGATAGGATTTCAGCATGATTTTGATAAATTGAAGAAATGGCTCAAAATCAACCGGACAAAATTCAATAAAGAAAAATGCAAAGTACTGCTGTTAGAAAGAAGAAAACAAATAAACAGATACAAAGCGGGAAATAAACAGATAGTAACCATATGATACAGAAGGATGTGGGAGTTATGATGGATCACAAATTTAATATGAGTAAGTGATGTCTTACAGATTCAGAAAAGGCTGGTTTGTCTTTCCAGAAATTACTTAGATAACAAAGCAAAGAGAAGATAATTCAAATTCTAGCTGATTCTGGCAACCCCCAAATTTAGGACCATGCTATACTGTGGGGACCACACTTTAATAAAGATATAAAGAAAATATTAAGAAGGCCAGATAAAAATGAGTGAATTAAAAAAGGGCTTAGAATATACATCTATCAGAAAAGCAGAAAGAATGTGAGTTTGATTACTATCATAAAGAAAAGGTTTAAGAACATATAAAGAGAGTATTCCAATTTCTAAAACAATGTCAAACAAAGGATGATTTTATTTTCTTTTTAATTTTCAGCAAACAGTAATTGGATTAGATGATAGGGATAAAATTCTGGGGATATTTGAGTGCTCAAAGAGGAATTTTCCATTAGCAGAGACTTGTAAGACATTATTATATATTGAAAATATGAGTTACTTCTCTGTTTGATTAAGGGATAAAGACAAGATAACCAAAAACCAGGTAAATTTTAATAAGTTGGAAATAATTACATATTTATTTGATATATCTGTTATATAGATAGCTAAAGGTCTTATAAACATGAACTCTTTGGGAAGAAATGACAATTACAAAAAAAGTGATTAATCCTTTGTAAAGTAATCACGAACGCAGAATCAGCCTTTGATAATACAGACAGATATATTAGCAGGTATAGTGTAAGCATATATCTCCAGATATATGAAATATTTAAACTTATGCTTTATCTTTCATTTATTGCTAGTGAGGCTATTCTAAAAGGATCTCAAAGGGTACCGGGCTGATTTTGTTAGTCATTACTCTTTTATTATTTTGTCTTATTCTAGTATAAGGAGGCCTCCTTTGGCGCACAGGATATTCCAGGATCACAAGGGGCAGGACAAGTATAAATGAGCTTAGCAGAGAAGATTTAAGTTAGATACTAGAAACATATGTACAATTATACAGAACTAAAGTGCTGAAAGCAGTAACCTGGGGAAAACACAAAATTTTCTTTCCATGAGAGCAAAGGCAGTCCCTTGGACAGCAAAGCTTATAAGGATGGCATATATTTGCCATATGTGCACAACTTTGTTTCCGTGGATAATATACAATGCATAGAACCACAGGACCAGAAAAAACCTAGGTCTGGCAGGTAGCTGAAATGATGGTTTAATTCACAACAGAATAACCTATACTTCTAATCTTTCTAATGTTAGCTTGTCCAAACTGTTCTTAAAAGCCTTCAGCAATGGCAATTCTGCAGCCTCCTTAGGCAATATCTGCTTCATTTTCTAAGAGTGCATACGTACAAATCCCTGCTGAATCAAAGTCTCTCAGAAAATTCAAAGACAAATGAATCAAAACACTACAGGGAAGGGGGTAAAAATACTATCAGTAACTTCTGAGGTTATTTTGGACACAATAGGTACTTATTTTGGACATGATAAGTACTTCAGAAATGTCGCTGCTAACAGAAATTATTGGCTTAATTTCTACAATACTTGCCATACTAAATCCTGAATCCCACAAAAGGGAATAATCTCAGCAACATAAAATTGCACAACCCTAATTTGCAATCTAATCTAACTCGTTACTACAGACAGAGCTCATGGTGAGCTGGCAGATTGCCTGAGCTGTGAATGGGAGATTGGCCACTGTCTGGTATCCTGCAAACAGGCATTCTAAAAGAAGCATGAAAATGTAACTTTCTGCAAGAATACACAGTTTTTAAAGGCTTACTCCTTATTGCCAATTAAGAGAGCAATGAACTGTCATTGGTGGGAGATAAAACAAAAATAACTTGTTAAGAAAAAAAAAAAACAAAGACGCAATTCATTTGTTCTTAAAGCATGAAAAGTTAGCGGAATATAATTTATGTTACACCAATGACAAAAGTAAGTGTCAGTAACATATGGCTTTTTTTTTTTTTTTTTGTGCTTTGGTGCTGATGATAAAAGTATACATCTGTTTCAAACAGATGCACTGCAATATTACCTTTAAATAAATGCAATAGTGTTTGTCTGTAAAAGGAAGAGCCGATAAGCAAAAGCGCCCGTTTCAGAATTCATAGCATCAAGGGAATTTATTTCAGAGTGTGAATTTTTAAAATATGTAGCATAAAGCATAATGTTGAGACTGACATTGATTTTACAAGTAACTCGTTCAATACAAAGGATTAATACCATATGCACTAATGCAAAAGATGTTAAGAGCAGCTGTTTTCTTTAATAATGTTTTCAAAGTAAAATTACATCCTACAAAGATGAATGTTCATTGCACACATACATGACTGAATTTAAATAATCTCATTTTAATTGACTTTCAATTCAGTGAATAAATAATAATAAAAAATACAATATCTAACTGTTTAAGAACAGTTAGATCAGTCTTGCATATCCAGTACTTTCTTTCCTTCTTTTTTAACCCTCAGCCAGACAGATTGAAGTGGGAAAAAGAAACAGAGCCAGAAAATATTTAAACCATACAGGTTTCCTGATTATTGTAGAAGTATCCCAAGTTGTATTTATTCTAGCATTTCATCACAGTCACACACACATAAATGGTATTAATGATACATATTTCAAAACTGCATTGTAATGAAAGATACCATTCTTACTGAAGTTCATTAGTCACCAATTACACTATAGTACTAGCTAATCTTAGAAAAAACCATCAGATTATATTAAAATAAACAAATGAATAGAAGTTTCTGAATCCGTTGCCACTCTGGTAACTCAGGAAATCTCTGTACCAGAGCAACGACAAGAACTATATTAATTATTTGAAAAAGGAAAAAGAATAATTGTTCTTTTACCTTATTTGCTTGTATCAATATTATACATAGGTAATAAGGTAAAACACTGTTGCCTATTGCACCAAGAAAAATGGAAAAGTTATAACTATTTCCTAGAAGCTGGAAAACAAGATCCCAGTATGCTAGGTGCTGATCATGCACACACGCACACACACAAAATGAGCTAGATAGTGGGAGTATTAACACCTTGGTCTTCACATGGGGAAATGAAACCATCTTTACTTAGCCTAAAAAAGGACCATGTGCTGCGAAGCACGGATTTTCTGCTGAATGGGTGCAAGGCTGCCCATGGTTTGATCTGGTAGTCTAGGTAGTCCTTCCGAGCTGCAAACATGTGGTAGCATTCTCAGAGGTCTAAGCAGATTTGGCTAAGAATATGCAACCAGTCCTGCTTGTTGAACCTCCTAAATGCTCATGCTGGTGACTTAAAGAAAAAAAAAAAAAAAAAAGAGAGAGAGGAGAAGAGGAAGAAGAAGAATTCAAGATGAATTCGTCCTCTGCTGTTTATTTAAGCTGTAGATGAGAAGCACACTGAGCATTTCTGAAGAAAGTGTGCATAAAATGCAGAAGACATCTATCCAATTTTGTGTCTATTTAAAAATAAGAAAACAATCTGAAAATCCCGTCCTGAAATTCTGAGGGATGCTTTTAACTGTATTAAAATTAAGCTTAAAGAGCATAATAATATCATTATAGGCAATCTGTTCTCTCCCTTGGAGACAAAGGATGATGAGGGAACTCAGAAGAGTGTAAATTGTAAGGCCAGAAGGCAAAGCTATAAATATCCAAACTACCATCCTGGAAAAAGGAATATAACATGAGATTAATTACTAGCCTTTCTGCTTAAGCAAATAAATATCCAAAATTATTCTTTTGAGACTCCATGTATTCTAAATGTCATTGTTGCTCTGGATGGATGAAATAATTAACTGAGAGGAAACAATATATTTTAGTTTGTTTTAGTTTGCATTTTGTTTATGGGAGGAGGTACCAGTTACTATCTTCTGTCATATATAAATAATTACTTAAATTAAAAGTATTGTGGAAAATGAAACATGTTAGCTAAGGGCATTTTATCAACTAAAGAAAAAAATAAGGATCTCAAAAATGTGATATTTAAATATAAGCATATATATATATATATGCACACACACATACTTTTCAGGACTTCTGATTTTTGGTACTCCTAAGTTTAAAGGGTTGACTCCAGGCTGTTATAGTGGTATGAAATTTCCTATGATGTTGATGGAGTTATCAGGAGCCATGAAAGCAAGATTCCTTTCATGATTGCCTGGTTGCCCTGTCTCATATAGGAAATTTGTCCACACTTCAGGAAAACTTAGATGTGTATTATTAATTTTGGAAATAATGACAATAAGAATTTTACGAATTGCTGGAAGAGAAAACATATTCGTCTCTATTCTTTTTTTTCTTTCCTTTAATTTACTTTAGTGTGTTACAAAACTATTTTTCTTACTATATCCGTTGTGAGATAAGCTACAGGCACAGTCCTATAGATTCTTTTCATAGGCATGGATGCTTCTAATAAGAGAAGCGGTAAAAGATCTGTCTTGTGCTGGATTGTCCTTCTTAAAAAAGAAAAAAAAAAAAAAAGCCATGCAGCATTGTTATCTATCTCAGAAGTCCAGGGTACTATGCTTCTGAATTGTATAATTAATAACTAAGAAAGAAAAGTACTAATGTATTGAGTTGAAGCATTTATTCACATATACTATAAATTGTTGATACTGAGAGTAAATTAATTCTTTGATCTTGATATCTCTTAAATTATAAAATTTCTTCATGATAGTTTTTATATATATAATAAAGAGAACTAAAATATTTTACTGGCATTAATTAGTAAATAGGCATCTGCTTAAGGAAAGGTTAAATATCATCAAGGTCTGACCATTTTTTAATGAACAAGATTAATCAATGTATTAATCAATGCCTCTGTTGGTCTCTCTGTGACAGATTTATAGCAGCATAGCCTAGAGAGCCCTATGGTAGACATCTACAGCAGAGCAACTCCACTAGGCTCCCTTCATAGTCAAGAGAGTGAAGTAATCACTTTCAGAGAATAAATTATCGTATTCTAGACAGATAAAAAGCAATCTACAAATGCTTATTTATTTCTTAGAACCATCAAGAGATCCTACAATGAATAGATTGGGTGTAGATGTTTATATCTGGTCAGAGAATAAAAGAATCTTTAATCTTCCCAGATCCACAGAGATACAAAATACTAGCAATTATATGGGATGGATGGGTTTCGGAAGAATTTAGTTCCCTCTAAAAATGGGAAAGAAACACAAGGGAATCTTACAGAAGTGATTAAGACTCTATTGCCTATTGACAGACAAAAGAAATTATCAAGAGCTATACAGAGAAGCAATAACAGGCAGCTGTGTAATTTTCCTTTCTTTTCGGCAGAACCAAAATTTTATGTGGAATTCAATTTTGTTGAAATTTTTCTCAAAGAAACTTTCCAGTCAACTCCACAGAGAATTAAAAAAAAAAAAGTACTTTTGATTTATTAAAGTGGTTTTACTGTATTCAATATTTTAGGAAGCAAATGAAAAGTAAAGGTCATTGCTGTTATTTGCTGCTAGGGTTCAGAGAGCACTTCCCTGGTTTGAGCTGTGTGTGCTCAGGGGAAGCTCTCTTATAAAACCTATTGCGAAGAAAAAGCTGGAAGTAGCCATGTTGGCTTCTTGAGCATGGAACTATTTTAAGTGAGGCTCGCTCTCCCCTAGTGATATACCCTGCAGCTGCTTTGCAGCTGCATCTGTTTCTGGTGCCACACCTGCCCGTGCTGACACACGCTGACTTCACCTTCTTATTCACATCCCTTCCAACCTCAACATTTCTGGGACATGTGACCCTAATAACAGGTCACAAAGCCTCATTTTCTTCAAGACTCAGTGGTGTGGCTTGGAATTACGTTTTTTTTCACAGCCTCCTCCAGTGAAGAGTTTTGTGTATATTTATTTGTAAACACAATTACACAATTTGTTCATCTGGAATACAATACAGAAGAATATCTAACAGTAGAGCAATATGTCTGTGAGCTTTTTGATTAAAATACTGGGACAACTAATAGCTATAGGAACATAAGATTAGACAGTTATAGATATCACATCTATTTTTAAGTTTAGGAACAATGTCTTGTTTATATATCTAGTACTGATTTTCACTAAGCTAGCACAAATCTGCACACACAGGCTTCACTGATTTCAAAATCAGCCCTAAATATCTTGTGGAGCTCTCTCTAAATACTTTAGTTCTATCTCTGTGAAATAGATATAAATATGAACTTACCTAAAAAACTACAGATTGTGAAATGCTAAAGTAACATGATGGTATATTTACTGTTTTCTATAAATGTTCTGTATTTAGGGATGTCCCATAGCATCCAGCAAGATTCAACTTCAATTCCAAATTCAGAGGTCAACAGTAAAAACTTGAAGAAATCATGAGGACTCCCTTTATGATGTGTAGAGAGAAGAGGTTGCTGCTAGAATGCAGTAATGCCAGCATAAAGAAGATATTTAAAGTACGTGATATGAATCATGAGCTGTGAGTTCCTTTTTTTTCTTATTTTTTCTTCTTATTATTTTTAACCAGTGTCTAGATAGCTTGCATCTACACTGAGTACAGCAAAGTTCTTGATACTTTTGTCTTCTAGGCAGTCCTCTGGCCTGAGCTTGTGCTATTAAAATGCATCTGCTCTTATGTCTGGCAATATCAGACCACTGAAATGACTCCAGGATAGGACCTTGCTCTTCTTAGCTGTGTTACATCAAAACTACAAGAAAGATAAGATATTTAATCACGGGAAACATTCTCTATGCAACCCAAAACTTACTTTTTTTTCTTCTACTAATGACCATTTCACAGCAGTGAAAATGTAACCATAGATTTAATAGCCAACAAATGAAAAAAAAAAAAAGGTTTCTAATGCAAATACTTAGACAATCACTTTGTGAAGAAATTAGGAAGTCTCTCTGCCTTGGAGAAGCACAGTAAGCTGTTTAAGGAAAAGGCTGCAGAGGTGATCTCAGTAAGCAAACAGGATTCAAGGATTTTAGAGTCATCACCATATTGTGTCCATCTCTACTTTTCTCCTTTCTGCAAATGAGTGATTCTTTCTTTCATCATTTGCAATGGAGCTTATCATCTGATCTATGGCAGTAAAACTACAGCTCTTGATAGAGTATTTAGATTTCCTGAATAACTCATTATGACATTTCTTTTTACTTTTGTTTCCTAAATAATCTATCACAATTGACTGTAATTGTAACCCAAGAATTGATTTTGAGTCATTATCATCCATTGTACAGTCAGTAAACACTTCAAATTCTGTTCAAGTTGTATGTACATTCTTAACAATGACTTCTGTAATGCAAATGTGGAGAAGGCAATTTTAAAAGATGCTCTGAATGACTGCATTATTACTACGTATGTAATTCTCTAAGCACTGGCCTTAAAAGCAGTTGGGAGACAGAAAATCATTCCCTATTAAACAAAAATTTAATTTCCTAAGGACGCTTAAAAATTATGTACAGAGTTTGCTATTCTATGTTCTGTTGAGTGTATCAACATCATTATTATACTCACATTTTTAAAATAATTCCAGATAAAAGGGAAATCATTGGTAGATTACACAGATTGACAGATCGTTTGGCCATTATGGGCTACTAATTTCTATGTGAGAGACTGTTTAAACTTATTTAGTAAACTAAGCACATTATTTTGCATTTCTTGACTATTTGGGACTAAGACCATGAAGTTAGGGTTATCGGAATAAGAAGCAAGTGTTCTGTTGTAGAGACAACTATCACGTATTTCTGAATTCTGGACAGAAGTTTTCTACTTATTGCTTTGAGACAGGACTAACTTTCATTCCATATCTTTTAGTCTACAGAAGAAGCTTGCCTGCAAGTAGAAGCTTGTCACTAACATGGAAAAAATATCTTTGAGGAAAATGTTCAGCTACAAATTCAATATACTTTGATTACACTGAAGTGTATGTGGGACAAATACAGTTGGTTTTGTCAAGACTATTTTATCCTACAAAAAACTACATACTTAAATATGGATAGAATTATTATTTCCTCTATGGCAAATTCATTGTTCAGACTATCTGAGTGACAGAAAGAAAAAGAAAGGAAAGAAAATCACGTTTCTAGCTTTCAGCCTCCAATAAACTTTGCATTTATCCCTACATTGCCTTTCCAGACTAACAAAATTTTGAGCTTAGAAAGACCCTATTATCCAAGCACCAGATCTCTAGCATGTATTTAGAACAGATGGGAAGTAGGGTGGCTGCAACAGTAGTTTCAATAGATAACAATGTTAAAATCATTCAAAATATAGTGTGCAGGCAAATATCTACAAGCTGATATTCTCTTTAGATTATTGTACTTATCTACATAATCATTGGACAGAGCTGTTGATATGACCTAGTTTCGCACTTACATCCTTCCACTCAGCTTGGCGTTGTTAGTAATACATTCTTAATCCGATTCTTAATCCATGGTAAATAGCTAGAATTAAATTTTCTCATAAATGCATAGGTCTTATCTGAGTTTTAGGGAGTGTGTTTATCAACCTCACAAAAGAGAGCCTGTGCAAAAAGATATGCACATGCTATAGCAATGGTGCAGAACCATTTTTAGATTTCTGTGTGGGTAAATCTATGCCCAAACACTCAGTACTGTAAATAGAAAAGTTTTTCTACAGTTCTGTCAATCCACCCTTATTTTAGTTAGGGACTTTTCCTACCTCTGTCTGCAGAGAATCTGAATAACAGCTGAAAGACTCAAATCTATGTTCACGGAGATGCACTGTAAAGTTTCGTACCAACTGTATTTTTTAAAGTGCTGTGGCTCAGCGTTACTGGTACCAGGCTAAATCTCTACAGGTACCAGTTTCAGTGATCTACGAGCAGCACTGTGCCAGGAAAAAAAAAAAAAAAAAAAAAAAGAAAAAATAGAGAGGTTTGATTGGAATTTTTCCCCAGGAAGAATCAATTCAGAGACTGGAACATCTTTGATCAGAGCAGTATTTTGGATATTTCCATTTTTATCTCCCCCAGCAAGGGAGTTAGCTGTCCAAAAAGGTAGAGAAAAAATGCTGGGTATGTTTTTACATATCATGTTAGCACTTACTGCTCCCTGAGAGATAGAAATAAACAACTGTCATCTTTCCTGAGCCGCCAGTGTATGTCTAGCTGGCACGTGATGTTAAATGTGTGTGCCTTTGAAGTCTTTTAGTCCTACAAAATCCTTACAGTGATTTTCTATTGGTTCTAGCCTCACCTACATCGTCCTTAAGTTTAGCTGCTGCTTGTCCTGCAGCTTTGCTCTTCCAGGCAGTGGAATGTGGATGATGGTGCTTTCTCTTCCTTGATATATCTATATATACAGCTATTCACTGTCAGCATATGGTAGGCATTTAAGCCTGTAGCATTTTATAATGTTGCTGACTGGATTAATACATATGTTGAACAAAAAGATCAGTCTTTTTTGAAACTCTAAAGGGAAAACAGCATTTCATTTTAAGAGTATTGGCACAATTGAGATTTATCTAGGAGAAAGGAGCATAATCATGGGATATCAGTTCTTTTCATTTCTGTTGAGTATTTCACATAATCCTGCACTGCATCAAGGAAGATAATGTTACAAACAATGGATAGATATGGGAGGAATAGCTTGAGTGTCTTTGTGCTGTGTTTGGCTAGGAAAAGAGAATTTATCAGTAAAAATGTCTCTGTCTCTGTAGCAATAGTTAAATATGAAACCTGGTTCTAGATGTGCGAAATGGTGGAAGGCAAACGCTGCAGGACATAGGTAGCAAGCGTTGTCATAAGTCAGGTATGACCAGAGATTAAGCCAGCAGAATGACTAAGTGTCAGCTCTAAAGAGCTACAGAATGCCTGTGCTGGCACTCAGAATGCTCTAAAATATCTTTATAAAGTCTAGTGCTTGCTAATCTATTTTTTGTCCAATGACAAAAGGCAGGCATTTATTATTTACACTGGAGTGTCCCTTAAAAGATTATTACACTACTATTTCACTTCATGATCATGTTTTTAGATGCATACTTAAAATGCATAGGGCTTTTTATAAAGAATTCCTTTAAAAAAAAACAAAAACTCTCTCACTGTGAGACAAACAAGCCCTCCTAAGTTATTCATTTGTCACTGAGCAGCTTGCATTTATTAGCAGTAATGGTATCACAACTATTTGACTCTCTTTGGAGGAACTTAATGTATATTTTATTTTATTCAAAACATGAATCCTGCAAAGTCAACTATGCAAAGAAAAGCTAAACTCCTTCCTTTAATATGTGTCAGCTACACAGTTCCATATCTGTAAGTAAGTATTTCTTTTGATCTCTTAATGTAGCTTGCTTGAACAGTAATGACACATGGAGGATGGTGAAGAGTTACCATTAAGCAATTTTACATTTTTTTTGTGATATTTCAACATAACAATGGAATAATTATACTCTATATTCAATACAAAATTTTAACAGCTCCTCCTAAACAAGGCCAAATTGGGTTCTAGCCAGGCTTTCAACAACAGCAGCAACAACAAAAAAAGCATGGCTAGATTTACTTCAGTGTAGTTTAGTTTGGGTAATCAAAGAATCTGACCTTTAATATTTCTTACTTTTTTTCTTCTTCCTTTTTTTTTTTTTCCTTGTCCAAGGAAACACCTAGAATGCTCTTCTTTATCCTCCAGAGACATTGCGTAGCCTGGCCTTGTACTGATGCCCTATGAGCAAAGCCTCTCTTTGAGACTCTCACTGTGGAAAGGTGAGAGGTAACTGCATGTCTCTGTACAGCTCTTTCTGTACAGCGCTTCACCAAGCAGAGGATGCTTCAGATGAAGCTAATGAAAAGGCCACTGGTTTGAAATAAATACTTTTTCACACATTTTATCACTAGAAGTGAAGAGATAATAGCTTTGAAATCTTCAGGAGAAATAATAGCTACTGTGCTGACTAACTGTAGCCACATGAAATTAATTAAAAAGTATTTTTAAAAGCGGTAGTTGGACATCATGTTTTGTATATGTGTCTGATAATTGATTATATCACATACTAAAATCTAGAAAAATTGCAGCAACAAAAAGGATTTTAAAGGTATATAACATCTGTACATACGCAACTGCTATCACAAGATTCAAGTTCTTCTTGAGACAGGTGGTAGGACAGAAATAAATATGCAGTTCACAGTACTGAACTATAATTCAACTGTGAGAAGAAATGAGCTAATGTTGCTGTGTTGTTTCCTTTAAATAACTCTGAAACTCAGTTCATTTGATGAACGCAACTTGTTGTGGCTAGCGAGTTAGGCTCTCAAGAGGAATGCAAAAAGCATTCCTCATTCCCAGTTTTTATTTAACCTACCAAGTGCAGCTATGAGCAGTTTTTCATGTAGCATCTCAAGGCTTGCAAAGAGGAGAGAAGGCAACAGAATCACAGAAGACCAAACTTCATAAATTGCTGCCGAATCTGGAAAGGAATCAGATTCCAGTGCTCTCATTTTTTTTCCTGTGACAGCAAGTAGCTCACTACATTATTAGTTATTAGCCTTGATATATATATATATATATATATATATGCACACATACACACACATATGTATCTATATATTAACATATATGTTTTGACACTTGGCAAAGATTAAAAAAAAAAAAAAAGAATAGCTATTTATTAGCTAAAAGACAGTGAGTTGCTTTCTTTGTGCCAAATTCAATCATGACGCAAATGCTTATATAACAAATAACACCCCTATATTGGCATTGAATTCTTGCTTAGTTGCTGTGTAAACTGTTCTCTGGCAGACCAAACTGTAATTCCCTGTGTTGAATTCATTGAAGGCTAAACCTTCCAAACAAGCATGAAGACCAAGACACAAAATTACCATTAATTTTGGAGAAAGTGGTAGGGAAAATGTTAAAGCAGTTTTGAAAGCTATGAGGGGCAATGCTATATACGGCTTTAAAATAAAAGG
Organism: Tinamus guttatus; assembly: GCF_059628265.1. Lineage (NCBI taxonomy): Eukaryota > Metazoa > Chordata > Aves > Tinamiformes > Tinamidae > Tinamus > Tinamus guttatus. Next base: position 14,762,260 of record NW_028288684.1, read on the forward strand.
AGATTTCAGGTCAAACATAGACATAATGCAAACTATTTTTACAAGATTTTTTACATGATCTTGGGGAATAGTAATTGGACCTAGGAGCTCAAAATAAAATGCTTGCATTTCAAATAATGGCTTAGATGACATGAAATGAAAACAAAGACATGGTTCACGTCAGTGATCTTTCATGTTTATTTACAGAAGTTGCTGCTGCTTGCATTTTGTTATATCAACCTTTTCTCATATGTTTACTGCTTGATGGTTATAAAAACAGCAAAGAAACTAAACTGCTACTTTGAAACCTGTTATTTTTACTTTTTCATCTTCTCTTTTTTCAGACTTCTCTCTTTCTGTGGTCAGGAGCTTTGAAGACAGTAGGATTTTTAATTATTATTTTAAAACTATTATTTTAGGGAAGAATAAAGAAAAAGTATTCTTCAATGGTGCTTTAAAACTCTAGAATGGGCAGATGAGATTTCTTCTGGGGCAAATTTACTTTCTCAGCTGAGGCATACGTAGCCCCTTGCTCACGGCTAATGGAAGGAGAGTGGGAAGAACAGATGGAGAGTAGGAGATAGGGGGAGCCAAGTCTGTGCCACGGTGAGGCCTGCCAAGCAGCAATTTGGTCTGCTCCATGAACTGCTAATTAGCAAACAATTAAAACAACAATATACACAGCGGTGTCAGTAATTTCACAGTTATGGGAGTTATCTCATGATCTAGTAAGATTAAATGAGAATTTTTTTCTGTTAACTATTTTATCTGTCATGAAGAAAATAGCCTTATGCTATTGCTGCATTCAATAAATCTTTCAAGATCTTGCTTTTACTGGGTTTTGCTTAGGGAGAAGTGTGAGTGTGTGTCACTTTGCAAAACATGCTGAATGACTAATGCCTCTTTCAACCTGCAATGGAAGTAAATATATATAGAGAGAGCGGAAAACACATAATGTGAAGTCAGAAAAAGAAATGAGAAACATGAGACAGGAAAGAAGAGGATTATAAAGAAGTATTTGGAAGAGAAACATGCTAATGAGTGCCTGCAGAGCAGAGGAATCTCTGCAGTGTTAAGTGCCTTTAACACTTGTGTGAAGAGATTGATGAGGCAGGAAGAGTTCAAACCCAGTGCAGGAGCGCTGTTGTGTGGTAAGGCTACACGAAGAAGAACCACCATGGTGCTAACGAGGAGCCTGGGTGCCTGCCTACATTCCACAGCCTTCCCTTGTGCCCGGGGTTGGTTCTGCATATCAATTCCTCCACGAAGAAGAAAAGCAAAAGGGTGGTTGACTATAAAGGGAAACTACACCTTGGATCCATCCCACATACAACATTGCTGTTCTCCACCAAGAACAGGTGACCTTAGTTCCCTCCACCTCACAGACTGACAGATGATTATTTCAGAGACAGAAGAACTGAAAAATAAAGATTTAGGTTCAGAAAGTTTCTGGCGCTTCATAGAAAATATATTTTCATACTTCCTGTTTTCTCTTCAACTTTTTCTACCAGATTTCACAGATTAAGTCCTGCTCACTGTAAAAATGAATCTTAGAAGATGGAAAACATGGTCCTTATGCATATCCTCTTCATTAATTTTGGCATTCCAGCCCAGACCTTTTCAGGCAATTTGATCTGTGTTTTCAGCAAATGTTTACCCAGTTTACATTTATCCATGCTTACAAAGTGCTTGTCAGAAACACTGAAGTACCATCAATTCTCCACAAAACCTGGCAAAGATCAAGGTAAAATAAGAGCTTCTCCAAACCCTGCTGTGTTAGCATTCATAATCTGGTAAATATCTGTTAGTCTGAGGCTATATCAGGCCCAGTGAAACACTTTACAGGATTTATTGATTTCAGTGAAAGAAGTATCAATTTATGTACAACTTCATAAAGCAGTAAGTGTAGAAATTTACATTTTAAAATACACATGATCTGCATTTTTTACATGACAGATGAAAAGAAAAAGAAATACTTTATTCTTATCTAGCTAATATTTAATGCTAAACATAGACATTTCTATATGCACATACTACATTTTGGCTTTACTTTACAATTTTCTATGAAGAGACAGAGAGAAGAAAGAAGAATTACACCCAAAGCTCCATTTAGTCCTTCTATCCTTTAATACAGGCATTGAAATAGGTACTAATCCAACCCCAGACCATTTATCCAGTATGAAACACATCTATGTGCATAAACTGGCAGTAACTTTGCTTTAATTGAACATGGAGAAGTCTTCTGGGTCAGCATTACTGCCCTGCTGTACCTGGTTAGCAAAGCAAGACAGCTTGCTGTGACGTTTCTGGAACTGGGTCTTCGTGCCAAGTATAACAGGAAATCATGGGATTTGATTAGAATTAAATGTTAATTACTCAGCAATACTGAAGAAAAATCATCTGAAGTACTTAAGCTTATTAGTTATGTAAAAGTCATAAAGGAGGTCTACTTATTAAGAGAATTAATTAAGCAAACAGGCCTTCAGGCCAAAGTCAGCTTTCCAGTTTCATGGAACAACAGTCCCTAGCAATGATTTTTCTGGGTGTGCTTAGTTTGCTTCCTGTTCAGTTTTGACTCTTTATTCAGTAAAGAAGTCAGGAATGTGCCAAAGCATCTAAGGGGCTTAATCAAACTCATCGAGACTTAAATTTAGGTGCATATTAAGTACCCTGCCAAGCAAGAACTAAGCGATGTAGTCAGGCTGATGTTTAACAGCTGGGGGTATGATTCAACCTTAGTTTTAAGCAGTTGCTTGAATCCAATAAACTTCAAATGTGACAAAAAGACCTGCTATGTTATTAAGAAACTTATGTGGTTATATTACTGTTGTATCTGAGCACCTTATAATCTCTAATATATTCCTCAGAGAGAATAGCGTTAAACCCATTGTAGAACTAAGGCATAGGGAGATTGAAGATGAAAGGCACGTCTTGCTGACTTGGAGGAATTCTTATTCCAGGGTTAAGTGCCCAACATCCTTGTACAGGATATTATAAGATTTAGGAGCCTAGAGAGAGATTCACAAAAAGCATCAAGCAATCCAGTGAACAGTTAAGGAGAGAATGACATTCACTGGATTATGTACTGAAGCCCGATTTCCCAGAAGACAGTACCTACCATTACCCTAACATTTTACATAAAATGGACCAAATTCAGCAGTCTTGAGGCACATTTCAGAATATGTAACAGTGGCTGAGGCACTATTATGGGATATTCAATTTAAATCAGGGAGCTTTGGGTTCAGCCACAAGGAAGGACTTGAATTTCAATGAATGTCAGGAAAGTATATAGTATGTGGTTAAAAGAAAGATGTGCCTGTTCCCTCCCCTCATGTATCCACCCCCACCTGGTGGCATCTCATCAGAAATAAGTGAGAAAAGACCTTTTAAAAGCTAGGTTGTTACCAAATTTATGGTGACACTATTCCTGCAGTTTTGGGCACCAACCATAGCAGAGTTGTCCAAGGACTCCACCATGAGAAGTGTCACACAGTGGCAGAGATCCTGTAGCAACAGAGCTTTTTGGATGTAAAATGTTGACTCTAAATTACATCTCATTAGTCTAGCCTTGAGTAACTTTGCACAGATTGTTAGTCAATTTATTTGCCAAACCTCAAAATAATGCATTTAAACTGAGGCATAAGAATTCCCAAACTGACTCAGGCTAAAGCTATTTTGCCCTTTAGAAATCCTTTGTGTCATTCCATAACGGTTCCAAAAATTTTTATTAGACTTATGTAATGCTGTTATCATGTTCAAAAGAGAATCAGGCAGGTGCGCTTTACAGAGAAGAGGTAGCTTTAGAGCATGCTTAATATTAAGAATTTGTTTTACAGCCTCCCTATTCATGGGAAAACTAAATATTTAGGTAATACTGACATTTGGTTAAAAAAAAAAATCTTCATCACCCAGATCTAAGGGAAAAATAAGCTATTCTGAGTTATCTAAACTGTTTCATACTGTGAGTAATGTCATGGGCCATCTATTTCTCATTAACGCTTTTAACAGCACAGTCCAGTGAAAATGATTCATACATAGACAGTAAATTAAAGGAGAAAAATAAAGAAGCAGATAAGTTTCCAGAGTAAATTATTATATCATGACTGATTTAAATGAAGTTGATATTTATTCATATCCTTAAACACTTGTCTGAATCCAGATTAAAAGTAATATAATTGCTATATAAATAATGGATAAAACCAGCTATACTATTAAATGAAAATAAGGAAAGGGGAATTTTTAAGGGAAAATACTCAGTTTCATCTAAATTGTCAAATACTCCAAACTAAAGCAACAGTTCCACTTTCTCAGATAATGCTCTGAATAGCTTGAGGCCAAATTATGTTCAGCTTAAAAAAAAAAGAGGGAATTGAAAGTTTATCATCATCAAGCAGAAAGCTGCTTTCTGTTCCAACAGATATTCTAAACTCCAAAGTTAATCTCTCTTTGCAAATTGCAGCATATTTCACATGCTGATTTTTTTGCTAGCAAAATTGCACTCCAGCATAGCTCTAATAGAAGTGCAGCATCATGGAGCTACAGGACCTGTGTAGATAACAACCTAAAATAGGGTTTGGTGGGTCTTGACACAGGATTCTGACACCTGCAATATGAAAAGCTGGGTTTGATCATCAAGGACTTGACGACCACAAATGAACAAAAAAGCATAATATCCTGCTTATGAACAAAATGCAAACAAACAACAACAACAAAAAAACAGTTACAGAAAAAATAAAAGCTTGAATAATAATAATAATAATAATAATAATAAATATTCTAAGGAATTAAGTATATTAAATATTTGCAGTAGTGAAAATGATTTAAGGTAGTCCACATATACTGCTGAAGAGGGTTTCAGCTACCAAACAAGGTGAAAGGTAACTGCAGAGTAATCCAGACTTCAATAAAAAGTTAGTGTAAGAATTTTAATAGCGTCTTGGTTATCAGAAATGAAAAGAGAAAACGGAAATATTGATTTTTGCTGAGAGGACTATTAAAAAAAGAGAGTATTGCGATTCCAGTTTATATTTTCATACCAAAGAAATGCCACTTGGAGAGACTGAATATGACAGGGCTATTAAATAATAAAACTACTAAGACAAGTAAATACTCCTTAGAGAGTTTTACCATACAAAACACCAGCAGAGCTTGGATTTGAATGTTTGCAGCATCGTTAATGCCCTTCTATTTCATAAATAAAAGCACATTATATTTGGCTTGTATATAATGGATATAAAAACAAGCACTAATAATATTCATGATTCTGCTTCTAAATCTCTGAAGTTAAGACAAACCATGCTGTGTGATCAGGTTAGGCAATGTTATCTGGTGTGTCACACTATCAAATTCTGCATTTTTCTACAGAAGAATGAACTTTATACATGAAAATTCTTCATATGGATAATTCCTCTGCTATTCTACCTTTTAGGAAGTGTTGGAGAAGTGTCTAGGCCAGGCTGATGGAAGTTTATTTTAAGATTCCTATACATAGAAGGACATTGATCTTCTAGAAACTGCCCAGCAGAGAGCCACGAAGATGAGTAAGGGACTGGAGCATTTGTCCTACGAGGAAAGACTAAGCGAGCTGGGCCTGTTTAGTCTGGAGAAAAGAAGGCTGAGAGGAGATTTGATTAATATGTTCAAGTACCTGAGGGGTGATTGTAGGGAGGATGGGGCCAGGCTCCTCTCTGTGGTGGCCGATGACAAGACGAGAGGTAATGGGTATAAGTTGAAACACAGGAAGTTCCATTTCCATGTGAGGAAGAACAACTTTCCTGTGAAGGTGACAGAGCCCTGGAACAGGCTGCCCAGAGAGGTTGTGGAGTCTCCTTCTCTGGAGATCTTCCAAACCCACCTGGATGCCGCCCTGTGCCACGTGCTCTGGGTGTCCCTGCTGGAGCAGAGGGGTTGGACTAGATGATCTCTAGAGGTCCCTTCTAACCCTAAGCATTCTGTGATTCTGTGATATTGGAAATTTCAAATGATATACTTTTAGATTTGCAAAGGAATCTGAACATAGAACTATCACTGACTAAAGATGAGTGACAGGTTGTGATTTAAAGCTGATATTTACATGTTTATATGACATTTAAAAATTCTGTGGTGGCATGTTCCAAAAAAATGCAGATTGCTGTTGCTTTTTCCTGAATGAAACAGTCACAGTTGCTACATGTTTTCAGACTTGGTAACAAGAATACCTCATTCTGAAAACAAATTATTTCATCAGTTTTGCCCTTTGGAACAATTCCTGTTTGTATTAGGAGGTAGTAGCAGAGGATTTGATCCTGAAGTTCTACAGCTCTATAGTCTCAAGGGTGGGCACTGAAAATAACATTTCACAATTTTGCACCTAAATTGCACTTTGTGAAAAACTAATTTAATCTTATCCGATTTATACGCAGCAAACCTGTGCAGGTTTTCAGTCCTGCTTCCATTGTTTTCAGGTGACAGTGTTTATACCCATTTACTTCCTTGGTTTGATTAATATATTTTAAGTGAGCAGGCATTCTGTTTTTCTTTTATAACTATCAAAGAGGAAATAGTAATAAGATTTGAAGTACTTTTCCTTAGTTTTACAAGTGAATGAGAGGATAACTTGAAGATATACCGAGGAAGGCACAACTTAAACATGTAAGGGTGCCAGTAGCAACATGGATATAAATCCTCACAGTCAATAACCTACAAGAGTGAGAAAGTAAGAAGTGACATGCACATTTATATAAAAGCTGAAATATACACAGTCCTGGTATCGCAGCATTATAAAAGGAGCTGTTTAAAAATAACAACACTATTCTACAACACTAAACTTCTACGAAACTATCTTATCTTATCCTAGTCTTGACATTTTGCCGTGTATCTATTTTGCTTGTTTATTTTCCATTATTTTAATTTGCAAAACATATGCAGCATTTTAGGAGTTACTTTGCAATATGTGCCAATGACAAAGAAGGAGGTTGCCTGAATGTTTCTACATACTGCATAGATTTTCCTTCTTCTTTCACTTGTGAAATATATCAGAAAAAAACTTGGAATCATGGAATCATACAATCATAGAATGCTTAAGGTTGGAAGGGACCTCTAGAGGCCATCTAGTCCAACTCTCCTGCATACACAGGGTCACCTAGAGCAGAGGACTGCATCCAGGCGGGTTTTGAAGACCTCCAGAGAAGGAGACTCCACAACTTATCTGGGCAGCCTGTTCCAGTGCTCTGTCATCCTCACTGTGGAACTTCTGATGCTTCAGTTTGTGGCCATTTCCTCTAGTTCTGTTGGTGCCCACCATGGAGAAGAGGCCAGCACCATCCTCTTCACTCCCTCCCTTGAGGTACTTATAGACACTGATTAGATCCCCTCTCAGCCTTCTCTTCTCCAGGCTGAACATTCCCTGACTACGTTCCTGTATTTCTCCCAGGGGGCTTTTTTTTCCACATTCTGTATACCGCCACCTTCTGCTTGAGCATTGCCACAAGCTCCTTGCTCATCCACGTAGGTCTCCTGCCCCCGCTGCCTTCCTACACACAGGGATGCACTGTTGCTGGACGTGAAGGAAGTGCCACTTGAAAACTAACCAGCTCTCTTGGGCCCCCCTTCCTTCTAGAGCTCTAGCCATGGGATTCTTCTGAGGAGGTCTCTGAAGAGGCCAAAGTTGGCCCTCCTGAAGTCCTCCTGGTTGCAAGGCTACTTACAGCCCTGCCTCCTCCTCGTTGGATCCTGAACTCCACCAACTCATGATCAGTGAGGCCGAGGCTACCCCCACCTTCACATCTCTTACAAGTCCCACTTCGTTTGCTAGTACGAGGTCCAGTACCCCACCTCTCCTTGTTGGCTCCTCCACAACCTGCGTCATATAGTTATCATCAACGCACTGTAGGAACCTCCAGGACTGTTTGTGCCTGGCTGTGTTGTCCTTCCAGTTGATGTCAGGGTAGTTGAAGTTCCCCATAAGAACCAAGGCCTGTGACTGTAAGGCAACATCCAGCTAATTATAGAAGCTCTCATCAACTTCCTCATCCTGGTCAGGTGGCCTGTAGCAGACACCCACCACAGTGTCTCCCATGTTAACCTGCCCTTTAACCCTTGCCCACAAGCTCTCAACTCACTCATCATCCACTCCCAGGTTGAGCTCCATGCATTCCAGTTGCTCTCTCACATAAAGAGCAACTCCACCACCTCGCCTTCCCAGCCTGTCCTTCCTAAAGAGCACATAGCCTTCCATGGCAGCGCTCCAGTCGTGTGAGCTATCCCACCATGTCTCTGTGATTCCGATGAGATCATGACGCTGGGACCGCACACAGATCTCCAGTTCGTCCTGCTTATTCCCCATGCTTCGTGCATTTGTGTACAGGCATTTCAGGGAAGTAACCGAGCCTGCAGGTTCCCCGGGAAGGGCGAAGGAGGACCCTCTATAATCGTATCCTATCCTCACTTCCCCACTACCATACTCCTGCTGGATGCCATCTGGCTTTGGCTGTGTGGTACTGATTGCCCTGTCTGTGTGACACCCCCCTTTCCCCTTTAATATTTGAATACTTAGTATATTCAAATATTTGAATGTTTAGTATCTACACCAGAAAGATGAAGCAGCAAACTGACAAGCTATAACTCTTAGGACCACATTTAAATGCTTAGGACCAAATTTAAATGCTACAGCTATCATTAATACTGGCCTTAGGACAGAAAAACGTATGACATATTTAGAAGCAATTATCACTGAAAATATTGAGTTTTTTAATTGAGTAGTGTCCTTGCAGAAATACTGAGTAAAAATGTAACATCATGCTTTAAGGTTTGTGTATAAATATGTACATGTGCACAGACTCTGATGCTGTTTAAAAACCTCTCCTGATCTTTACTTCTTGAACATGAAAGTCTGTATGCAAGATTAGTTTGACATAAGCTAGTTAAGTGAATCTCTCAAACTGCCATAGTGTTGTAGATATTTTCCTATAGAGATCTTACTAGCACTTCTCTAAGATGGGGAATGTTATCCACATTGTAGAGGTGGAAAGTTTGAAGACTAAAAAGGTTAAAAGCCTGCCTAAGGTAGCTGAGCGAGTCAATAGCAAACCTGGGAATCGATTCTATACTTGTGCACTATTTCCTGCTGGATGGTAACTTTCTAATAGGAAAATAATATATATATAACCCTATAACACTCAGAATATCTTTTTCTTGTTCACCTAGAATATTTAACTAAGAACGAATGAAGCTGTTTTTAAAACAACTAATCATTTTAGCTCAGCCTTTGAAATGAACTGATTAATAAATAATAACAGATATTTAATGTGATTTTCAATTAAGGATAAGAAACCATTGTGGAGCTAGACTTAAAAGGCGAAGGAGAGAAATGTAATTAGGAGATCTCTGCTTGCTCTAAGACCGAAAATGATGATTAAAATTGCTGAAAGCAAGAACTGCTTCAGGAAAGGAGCCTGGGTAAGATATTGGGAATGGAAAACAGAAGTACGTATTGAACTAGCACAAAGAGCAGAATCATAAAAATTTTCTGTCTGGTGGATTCTGGTTTCCTAACAGGGTCAAAACCAATATTTTAAATATTTTGAAGCCTCCAAATAATTCACATCTGAGAGATTTTACAGGAAATTTACACTTCTTAATTTCCTTTTATTCACGTAGATCAATCTATCCAAAATACAACAGAAACAAAGCATGGAAAACGAAATCTCTTTCTGCACATCAGTGCACAAAGCTATAGAGCTGAGGGTACCAGTCACGTGTATGGGCAAGTGCTTTTTCCAGAGCTGCTCCTGGTCTCGCGCAGGTTGACACCCATCAGGGCAGTGGCTGAGCCACAAGCTGAGTTCTGTGCAGTGGATCCAAGCTTGTAGTTTGTTGAGGTGTCACAGTCCTCTTCAGGAGAAGATGCTATACATGGTAAATAGTGTGCTGGTAGTGACCTCTAGTGACTGCGAACGGTGTCCTCCAGGGGCTGCACCGTGTCCCTATTATTTTCAGCTTCAAGGATTGACCTTGGTTCCTTGGTAACTGCTGTCATGGTTGTGATATTTTCCTCTGTTAAGGATATTAAAATGTTTGTAAGTGGATGTTTCAGGTGCATCCATTAGAATATTTTGCGCTGCATCTTGGTATCTCTAGGTTCTCACCTCCCATGCCCAGAACATCAGGGTGAATGCTCAGAGACCTTTATCTGCTTGAGAGCACGATGGACAGAGAAGACTCATGGCGCCTCTGCCCAGTACTGAAAGCTATGTGGGCTCCAACATGAGTGCATAAATATGTAGTTAAACTATACAGTTGTAGAATTTAACATAGTAAGGTAAAAATCCCTCACAGCGAGGACGACAATTTGGTCAAATACAAAGTTATAGTCTTTCTATAAACTCTCTAATGCTCACTGTATCCTTTCAGATATTATAATTAAAGCTTTTTTTCCAGTCCAAGCTTTGTTCAAAATGATAATATCTTGTTGTTCAAGATGTTAACATCACGTGCTACTCACGTTTCTGCTCTTCTCACATTACAGCTTCACCACATCTGTTAGAATCCTGTTCATATTTCCTGACATTTTCTATCGTTACGTAATGAAACTTCACTTTTAATGAAGATGTGATGAAAATTGTGCAAGACACTAATTTAACTACAGCATTAGTTTTGTCACCAGAACCTAACTCACGTTTGATGGAAATGTAGATTTAAGGATATCTCATTCTGCATCACCAAAGAAATATTTTCATAATTTGATAGTTGGATGAATAATAATAGATGAATCTCTGCCTTGTAATTTACAAGAAGTCTTGTAATACAGATGATGTAGGATAAAGCAATATATTTTAATGCATGGTAGGTCTATGTACCATGAACACTTGGAAGTATACCACAGGAAACAAAAATGCTTTCCCAAACTTGGATTTTTAAATATGAAATCAAGAAATATGAAACGGAGTAGAATTCAACATATTTTTGCTATTACCACAAGATTTTTGAACAGTAAAACTGAAGTTAAAATTACACCAGGACAATAAATGCCTTAATTTCATTTGGCATGTAATTAATCTAAATCTAAATTAGATTAAAATGTAAAGTAGGGTGTCATGCCTTACATATATCTGTAGACAGTTTCTTTCTACTTGCAATGAAGAAAGCAATCAGTAATGACATTAGATGGGGATAGCTAGGTGTGTACGAGCACAGCATGGTCTACCAAGTGATACTGAAATTAATTGTATATCTAAAAATTACTAAGCGATCTGTAACTTGTGAGGCCCGCTCAGTGTCCCATGATAGAGATACTTAAAACACAGCACAAGAATATGAAAACAATGCAAATTGAAGTTTGGTTACTATTTAAGTATTTTAGCCTGTGTTTTCTTAATTATGAGTGATTTTAAAAGGTTTATGTTCTGAATAAGATGCAATTTGGTCATTTTCACAGAGAAAATCACTTATGTAATGTAGACTATTTGTAACAATTTTAAACTCAAAGTTTTATTTACGCTGACATTAATAATTAGGAAGCTATGCCTCTAAAATTATTTTAGGCATTTACTTTCCATAAATTACACTAAGTAATAATTTCTGCTAAAATTGACATATGACTACCTTAAAATCTTGGATGCACTTTTACTAAGTCTATAAAGACAAATGCTCATAAAGATTTCACTTAAGAATGAAAAATAAATGTTGCCATTACTATGGCCAATAATCATAAATCTTCTTGTTAGGAATATGAGAGTAAATCAGGAAGAGATCTCTGTGTCCCATGCAGGAGTCTTTAATTAAATAAGAAATATAGCAATGCTTTTCAAATCAGAGGAAAATATTACCACATGGAATCGATACATGCTCCATTCTACTCATGTTCATTCTGAAATGGTGACATCCAAGTAATAATTTTAACAGTGTTAAATGTAAAAAATAAAGTTACATGATCATAAAGTACACAGCAAATCTGAGTGGGATGCAGAAAAATTAGGTCCTCTCCATGGTAATTTGCAGTCATTGTAAAAATTACTCAGAGACATTAAATTGATCCTTATTACTTTGTATTCCCATTAGTATTTATCTTACCTAATTGGAACGTAAGTTCTCCAGGGCAGGGAGCAGTATTAACTCAGTGTCTGTGAATATTCTAATGGAGTAGAATCCCAATCTCCATTAGTACATTTCAGTGCTATGTGCATATACTAATACTGTAAGGGCAGGGGGGGAGGAGAAAAAAAAAGAAAAAAATAGTTTATTCAAATAAACTTTGCTTTCTATTATAAACACTAAAAAAGAGCAAAAAAAAGAGAGTTCCCTAACAGCTACTTCTCTTTGATTCATCCCAAATTTCTCCAATTATCACCACAGAGACAGTCATTTTTTAAGATCTCTCACTTAATATTATTGATACGCAAAAATCCAAGCATACTTACAATGCAAAACTATCAAGGCAGTGCCTAAAAGATACAAAGAAATAAATTATCTCATATTATAGTTCTTGTTCTGCTTCTGCCTTTGAAGGCTTTTAAATTTTGTAGTTTGTTCTTGTCCTGAACACTAAATTGGTCAATCTATCTAAACTGGATATACATAAGTAATCAAGATTCTGGCAGCTATCTTTAGCTTTCTTTCTGAGTTGTCACTGGACTCCAAATAGACTGTTTGTTTGTCTGTTTGGTTTATTTTCATATTTAATCATTGATTAGTTAAAAATAAAAAATTTCAAAATAAACAAAGGAGGCTTTCAGATGCAGAACCTTCACTTACCGTATTTCAGCTACATCTTCAGCCTCCCTATTTCACCAACAAATCCATCAAGGATTAAATTTGTCAGGTTTAGTTTGCTGTGAAGATTTATTGAGTCTGATAACCCCTCTTCAACTCACCACATGGTTGCTTCCCTTTGTATAGAACTTTTTTCATGCTTTTAAATTACGTTTCAAAGCAACTGAAAGAGCTGCTAGAACTTCCCCATGTCTTGAGTCCTCCCTTCTCTCCACAGCTGAGCTAATGAGTCAAAGCTGTATTATCCTGAAGCATTTACTATACATTTCTCTCTCTCAGATCAGCCCAATAGATGCCTTTTCATGTTCTTCTCTAAGGTTTCTTTTTGTGCCTGAACATATGTCTGCAAAGGTTTTGTCATCATGGCACATCACTCACAGTTCCCAATTACACACAGACCTTTGCAAGTTCTTACCTCTTTCTGTCCCTCCCCTCTCCAAAATAAAAATACAGTGCTTTGTGAGCAGCAATGCTTTGTAGAGATAGCAAAATTTCCTGTCCAAAGTTAACTCACTAACTGACTAAACTTTTTTTTGTCCAAACTTCTAAACCAAATCTGAGCCCTAGGTTTTCTTCCACTTCCTTCTCTCATAATAATCATCTTAGCATATCAGAATCTTTCCATAAGTTACCATATCTTCCATATCAGGATCAATGCCCCTCCCTTCATAACTGACCTACATCAGTATCTTCTTTCCTTATTCCTTCCACATTTTCCACTTTCTACAGCAGAAAGCTGGTGTAAATGTCAGTGTTCCTTGACGGACCAAGGATAGCTTATCCTGTTCTTTTTTTCCTTATGTCTCTAGCTGTTGAGTCCTGATTTAGTTTTTCTGGTTACTGGGCTAACCATGTTAAGTTCCTCATGAATCCAATGGGAACTAAAGTTTCTGGGTACCTTGTGGTGCCAAACTGATGCTGATCTTTTTGGTAGAGATCGTAGTCTATAATGTGATAATTATTTTTGCATGCACAAAGGAATCCTCAATCAGAGAATCACTGTGCAGACACTATCTTTTTTTCTTAGTGCACTTTCACATTGTCCTCAGCTTATTCCAAGACATTATAAGTTATTACAACTCTTGTAACCAGTTATTACCTAAAACAAAATGCTATAGATCAAGAGCCCTCATCTCTTTTCCTCAACCAGATGATTACCATACAGTAGAGGCACATAATTTATATGAAGCCCATCTGGAAAGAGAAATTTATGTTGTACTAGTTCATTTTTTTCATTATTTCATTATTTCCAACTAGTATATATTATCATCTTCTTATAGTGTTAACCTGCAGTTCAATATTTTTAAATTGATGAATTCACCAGAGGAAACAGAAGGTGCTTGTTTGTTTGAAGGAAATTAGGGTAATTTACAAAGAAAAAATCTTTTATCATTCAATCTTTATAGCATTTAAATGCTTATTTGGGGCTGTTTATTCTTCATTACACTCATCAAATGCATCAATACATCTGCATTAGGGACTCACTGGTTGCTTTGCTTTCCACCATGCCAGAAAATTCGTTTTTTTTCCTTTGTAGACAGCTTAAATCCAGTGTATTGACAAATGCATCTCAAAGAAAGGAAAACTCTTGCAACACTATAATGCAAGGGTTTTGAAGATCTTTTTAATTCTTATCTAAGTATGTAAGAGGAATCTGATGCAAAATGAAGCTTTTACCACTTCTCAAGAACTAAGTTTTTATAGAATTCAATTCAAAACAGCATTTGCATGCTTCTTATATAGGTATGTAAAATATAAAATTGAAGTTTTTTTTATTAGAACTCTCCATTTCAAGAAAAATGATGGGATAAACAGAACTATGTGGAAAAAAGATATTTTTTCCCCTTTATAGTTAATCAAGTTAAACAGACTGAGGTAGATAGAAATGGTGTTTTTTTGTTTCCTTGTTTTCTTGTTTTATGTTTTATTTTTCACTTTTTTTTGGCCTCCAATCACTTTTATTTTCTTAATTATTCTTACTTCCAAAAAATCCAGGCTATAGTATTAGTAAGAAATTTGGAGTGTAGAGTTCTCCCACTTTCAGATTCCTGAAATCTTTCTAAAGATTTGGGAGTGGTTTAAATCAGCTACTTTTGAAAATATCTAGACTTACTGAAATAAACCTTTATCACAAGGCAGAAACAAGTAAGGAATTTAGGCACATGCTAAAATGTTATCATGTGAAAATTCCACTGAAGTCTGTGGGAAGACCAAGCTTAAATTTAGATATCCTGTAAAATGTCTTGCTAGATGAGCGTTTATATAAAATTTTTAGTGCATTAATAAACAAGTTCATCAATCTACTGAATATCCCCTCTTCCAATATGATCTTCCTTGTATAAGCAATACAGAAAACAAATCTGCAGGCTTCAGTTTTAAAACATTTCATCATATGCTTGTATACATTGAAACAAATTATATGCAGTACATTTCTGAGAAGTATTAAGGCTGAACAAGGGCAATTTAATTTAAAACTATGTCCTAAAATCCTCTAAATCATCCTTGATCTCCTACTCCAATACTTACAAGAATATTTTTAGAGTTTCATTAGATATAAGTGCTAAACAGACAGGCAAAGTTGCAGGAAAGATAACTTGACTAATTCCTCTGATTATATGTGCGGTTAGTTTCTATTTACAACTCACATGAGAAAATGAAACTTCCTTAAATCCAGTTGCCTTTTTTCAGTTTCATGCAAAAGCCTCAGGGATATTTAGATAGTCCAAATATGTAAACTGGCTAAATATTTCTGGCTCAAAACATTGTGATGTGAGCAACAAAGTGAATGTTATGTCAAGTCTACAGTTACAACTTCACATTTGTATAATACATTGCGCTCAGATTCCCATTGGCTCAAAATCAGCTCATTTTGTTGAGATCATAGAATCATAGAATCATTAAGGTTGGAAAGGACCTGTAGAGATCATCTGGCCCAATCCCCCTGCACACGCAGAGTTACCTAGAGCACGTGGCACAGGACTGCATCCAAGCGGGTTTTGAAGATCTCCAGAGAAGGAGACTCCACAACTTCTCTGGGCAGCCTGTTCCAGTGCTCTGTCACTCTCACTGTCAAGAAATTTTTCCTTAAGATCCTATGGAACTTTTGATGCTTCAGTTTCTGGCCATTTCCTTGAGTTCTGTTGGTGGCCACTATGGAAAAGAGGCTGTCCCCATCCTTTACACTATCTCCCTTGAGATATTTATATACCCTCATCAGATCCCCTCTCAGCCTTCTCTTCTCCAGGCTGAACAGGCCCAGCTCCCTCAGTCTCTCCTCATAGGGCAGATGTTCCAGGCCCCTGATCATCCTTTTGGCCCTGCGCTGGACTCTCTCCAGCAGTTCCACATCCCTCTTGTACTGTGGAGCCCAGAACACAATACTCCAGATGTGGCCTCACCAGGGCTGAGTAGAGGAGCAGGATCACCTCCCTCCACCTGCTGGAGACGCTCTTCTTAATGCACCCCAGGATCCCATTGGCCTTCTTGGCCACAAGGTCACACTGCTGCCTCATGGTCAATTTGTCGTCCACCATGACGCCCAAGTCCTTCTCTGCAGAGCTGCTCTCCAGAAGGTCAGTCCCCAGCCTGTACTGGTGTCTGGGGTTATTCCTCCCCAGGTCCAAGACCTTGCACTTGGCCTTGTTGAATTTCATGAGGTTTTTCACTGCCCAGTTGTCCAGTCTGCCCAGATCCCTCTGGATGGCACCTCTAGGGTATCAGCTACTCCTCCCAGTTTGGTATCACCAGCAAACTTGCTGAGGGAGCACTCTGTGCCTTCATCCAGGTCACTGATGAATAAATTGAACAGGACTGGACCGAGGATTGGCCCTGGGGGACACCACTAGCTACAGGCCTCCAACTAGACTCTACACCACGGACTCACCACCTTCTGAGCGCTGCCATCCAGTCAGTTCCTAATCCACCTCAGCATCCACTCCTCTATCCCACACTTCCGCTGCTTGCCCAGGAGGATGTGGTGAGGGTCAGTGTCAAAAGCTTTGCTGAAATCCATGTATATAACATCCACTGCTCTCCCCTTATTTACCCAGCTGGTCATTCCATCATAGAAGGCTATCAGGTTAGTCAAGTATGATTTCCCCTTGGTGAATCCATGCTGATTACTCCTGAGCACCTTCTTATCCTCCACATATTTGGAGACAACAGCCAGGATGAGCTGGCCGACTTTTCCAGAGATGGATGTGAGCCTGACTGGCCTGTAGCTGCCTGGGTCCTCCTTCTTGCCTTTTTTGAAGACTGGCGTGATATTGGCTTTCTTCCAGTCTTCTGGCACCTCCCCCATTCTCCAGGACCTTTCGAAGATGATGGAGAGCAGCTTAGCAATAACATCTGCCAGCTCACGCAGCACTCTGGGGTGCATCCCATCAGGGCCCATGGATTTGTGGATGTCAAGTTTCCCTAAGAGCTCTCTGACCAATCTTCCTCTGCCCAGGGCAAGTCTTCCTCTCTCCAGGCACTTTCTCTGGTTTGTAAGGTCTAGGATTCCAGAGGGCTGCCCTTGGTAAACACTGAAACGAAGAAGGCATTCAGCAATTCTTCTTTTTAGTGTTTTTCATAACCAGGACACCCACGCTTTGCCTAATCTTCCTTTTACCATTGATATATTTGAAAAAGCTCTTCTTATTATTTTTAACATCTCTTGCCAGTTTTAATTCCAATTGTGCCTTAGCTTTCCTCATCACATCCCTGCATTCCCTGACAACATTCCTATATTCCTTCCGAGGAGCCTGTCCTTTTTTCCACTTTCTGTATAGTGCCTTTTTCTGCTTAAGTTTTGCCAGCAGCTCCTTGCTCATCCACGCAGGCCTCCTGCCCCCTCTGCCTGACTTCTTACACACAGGGATGCACGGCTCCTGAGCGTGGAGGAAGTGCTGCTTGAATACTGACGAGCTCTCTTGGACCCCGCTTCCTTCTAGAGCTCTAGCCCATGAGATTCTTCCGAGGAGGTCTCTGAAGAGGCTAAAGTTGGCCCTCCTGAAGTCCATGGTTGCAAGGCTACTTACAGCCCTGCCTCCTCCTTCCTGAACTCAACCAACTCATGGTCACTGCAATCAAGGCTACCCGCCACCTTCACATCTCCAACAAGTTCCTCTGTGTTTGTTAGCATAAGGTCCAGTACCCCACGTCTCTTCGTTGGCTCCTTCATAATCTGTGTTAAAAAGTTACCATCAATGCTCTGCAGAAACCTCCAGGACTGTTTGTGCCTGCCTATGTTGTTTTTCCAGTTGATCTCAGGATAGTTGAAGTCCCCCATGAGAACCAAGGCCTGTGACCGTGAGGCAACATCCAGCTGACTATAGAAGGCCTCATCAACTTCCTCGTCCAAATCAGGTGGCCTGTAGCAGACACCCACCACAGTGCCTCCCACATTAGCCTGCCCTTTAACCCTTACCCACAAGCTCTCAACTCGCTCATCATCCACTCTCAGGTTGAGCTCCGTGCATTCCAGTTGCTCTCTCACATAAAGAGCAACTCCACCCCCTCGCCTTCCCAGCCTGTCCTTCCTAAAGAGCACAGAGCCTTCCATGGCAGCGCTCCAGTTGTGCGAGCTATCCCACCATGTCTCTGTGATTCCAATGAGATCATGATGCTGGGACTGCACACAGATCTCCAATTCATCCTGCTTATTCCCCATGCTACGTACATTGGTGTGTTAAAGAAATATTTCTTTGATATACATTCTCTATTTCATTTTGTAGAGAATGCATATCAAAATAAATAATTGCATATATTTTCCAGTTTACTTAAATAGTTAATATAAATATCACCATCTGCTGGCAGAAAAAGACATGTAGCATTGTTCACAAGTCTGTAGGATCAATAAAGTTAAACATGCAAATAGATTCCAGTTTATACAACTAAAACTTCAGAAATATTAACTTCCTCACTGTCTGGCAGTGTCTCCAGATTTTTCTCAAGTACTAGATGCAGCTAGAGGTGGCTTGCTGAGCACCTTCACACCCTGTAATAAAATTACCCTGTAAGATCAAGATGCTCATTCTCACTTGACAAGAATAATTCTAATTTGATTTTATCAGCTATTTCACCCTCATTATGCTCTCTGCTCCAAACACAAAGAATATTATTTTATTTCTCTGATTTATTGTTTTCAACTGTAGTGGTACTTTTTGCCCCATATTTTTCATATTAGTGCAAATTTATTTATTTATTTATTTTTCCATGTGGAAGTATATCTTGGATGTGGAAGTGTTGCTGAGATAGGAGTTCTCTTATTTTCTTCAATATGAGACTAGTTTTCTTGGTGATGGAAACATGGGGAAAAACTGCTAGCAGAATGATATCCCAGGTTTTGTTTGTCTTTTGGTATCTGAGTCCTTAATATGCTCTTCCTTTGTGTATTCAGGCTTTTTGTGTAACCCTGAGGGCTAAGCTTTTAGTAATTTTCATAAAAGCTCAGTTTCTTGTTCTCAGTTGCCTTCAGGAAATGACGCTTTAAATAAAACATTAAATATCACAAGACTTGTGGTAAAATTGTGAAAGTTTGATGTTGTGAAAGTCAAATAATGACTTGAGCAGGGATGAAACAAATACAGTAGTTGTGAATAGAAGGATATCAAGAGAAAAAGAAGTATCAAAATTCTACCACAAATGATTGGTTAATAGAAGACAAGAGAGAAACAAAAGTAAAACCTCACATTCAGAACCAAATAGTAGGAGGAATGGAAAGGGTGTAAGTGGAGAATAGAGATAGTAGAGTAGATTTTAGAGAAGAGATTCATAGCCCAGGAGACATAAAAGTGTCCTCTCCATAAGGGAAAATGAAAAGGAAAACCAGGGAGAGCAATGTCATGAAAGTCAGGAAAGCACAGGATGTTGAGGGGAAAATGTTGATGGACAAAGACTGGGGACGGTGAGGTTAAGGTGGAAACCTAGAATTTTGGCTAGAATCTGCACATTGGTATAGGTTGTAGCAAGACTAATAGAGCAAGACTAAATAGAGCAATTAACTGATAAACTATTTGAAAGGAGCAAGATCACAGTGTAAATGTTGAACCTCAAACAGGTTTATAACCACAAACTAATACCTTCATATTAGAATATGCAGAAAGAATAGAAGCTGAAGTTGGTAAGAATATCTGTTGTCACAATGTTACTGATTACTGTTACTGTAATGGACAAAAGATGGCTCAGCAATACAGTCCAGAAACTGTTTGACATGGAGCTGAGTATGAAGGAGATCAGAGGTGATATCTTCAAGGCCAGCAATGTATGTGGCATTTCTTTGCACGGTGGGTGCAAGAAATGGCATGGTCTGCTGACAGCAGGGAAGAAGTCAGCAGAAAGGAAAAGCTTTTGAAAAGATATGTGAAAAGATGCCAGAAGTTCAGAAGGGAAGGACTGAGAAATAACAAGGCTCTTTTTATGCCTTAAATCACTTTTTAATCACAAGGTCACCTTTTCGCAGGTTTGAACTGTGCCTTTAACACCTGCAAACACAGAGTGCACAGCTCATGTTCAGGGAACATAATAAGCAGAGATAAATGCTTGCGCTAGGAATTTGTCTTAAGGTGATGTCCTAAGGCACTGACTCAGAGTAGCCAGAGTAGCCACTTACTGTTCTGTGTTGTTAGAGATATAAATTGTCCTCTTCTGCTTTCCCCTTCCTCCTCCTCATTCCTTTGGTACCCATCTCTATTTTTACTTCTTTAGCCAGAGGAGCACTTTGGAACAACCTCAGAGCTTGTAACAGATTCTTCCTGACAACTGCATTAGTACTAAATGGCCTGAGATGAGGATGTCTAATGGAACTGACAAACTCATCACTAGTCTTTTTGGCAAAGGGGTAGGCAGATGTTTTCACAACACTGAATAAAAACACACAGAAATAACTACTCTTCCCAGAAAATCCAAACAAAACTTTTTTTTTTTTCAAACAAACCTTTTGCTCTTTAGTACACAAAGCATTGAAGATCAGTGTCCTTGTATCAATTTACTATTGATGCTGCCTATTTTTATTACAGACTTGCCCTTGAGAAAATAGCCATGTGAAAAGACTCATCACAATCCCCACCTGAGTCCAAGGTAACTGGCAAATTCCTCACTGAAAGGAATTCAGCATCCCATGTGGTTAAATCCACTTTTTCCCTATTTTAGTGAAGGATTGCTGAATGTAGAAGTCAGAAAAAAAGAACTATTACCAACTTTTTTTAAAAAAAAACTTTTCCAAGCTATACAATGAATGTGTCATAAAAGCCACAGAGATGTTCAGGGCACAACCTTGCATGATGCCAGCAGATTCCCAGGGCTTTACTCTAACTCCTTAAAGATTACAGAGTCTCTCCTTCTGTAGCACATGAATCAGTCTCACATCCAAAACTCATTTTCATGCCACCTCTCAGTATAAGGAAGAAAGTATGATGTCTAGCTCACTGATGAGGAAAGAAGCAAAGAAGTGATGCCTGCATTACTTTGAAGCCGTTTTCTATTTGTACCTACACCCCATATCTGGCTTTATGCTCTTACTGCAGTCGGGAATGAGCCAACTCACTTTCTACACAGAGAAATCCAGGCTCAGTTGACTTACACTTGAATTTTACCTTGAAAGTCAGCATGGAGGCATCTCACTTAAGCCATTTGCCTCAGAGAAATTAATCCAAATCTTTTACACAGAGGTAGTATAGACATATACCTCTCTATATCCCAATAACATGGCCAGAGATGTCTCAGCTCATCAGCCTAGAATCCTTCTATAAACAAAGGAGACAAGTAGGTATTTTTACCATTTGATTCTCTTGAATTATTTTGGATTTACAAGTTATGATGAAATGATTTCTGCCCCACAACCCCTCAGCCACAATTCAGAGAGACAAAGTGAGGGTCTTAAGAGCTGGACTACCCATTCTTTCTTTAAATTTTGGACCAATATGGAGTGTGTGACCTATATAATCAGATGATAAGCACCTGACAGGGTCAAACTCTGGTATATTAAGTGGTTGACCAAAAATCTAAATTGTGGGGTTTTTTTTGTTTGTTTGATTGTTTTTCCAACTTACAACCCTCCCGAGGGCAAGCGCAAAAAGTACCCCTGAGCAGTAGCACACCCCCTGAGGAGTAGTATAGTAGCTTTATATAATAAGTCATAAACATGCTCTTTTAACATCATGATAGGACTTTTTTTGGCTTTTTTTTTCCTCCTCTGACTGAAACTCTTGCTGTCTTACCACAAAAAATATCCAACACCATCAAAAATAGAACAAATATTTCTGCAGTATTCCAGAAAGACAATTTATTCTTTACATCTATCAAACAAATGAATAGGAGTGTCAAGCAGCTACCCAGCATGTTGTATAATGCTGTATCCTCTGGAAGCTCCTTAGATGCTGTAGACTTTCAGGCTCCTTTGCCAATGTTAATTGACCAGAATGGTGATTGGAAGACATAGTGAAGGGCTATTGTGGATGTCCTTATTGACTATAATACACAGTTGTAATCATTTTACTCATGGTACAATGCCATTTTAAATATGCTTTGTACTACTTAAAGTTCTAAATAAATTTGTAAATATGATATTGTTTTGCTCATTCTCCTAACTGCAGTCATAGTAAATTAATCATACAGTCTGTAGTAGAAAATATCAGCTAATGTCCAAACACTGACTGCTTGACATTACTGTCAACTTAATGTCTTTAATATTTTTACAGAGTGCAATGAATGGTTGGTTGAATGGGCATTAATGGCCTTTGAAGACATCTTCAAAATGGATAGAAAAAAAAACGGTTGCCTGTACACAGCCCTTCCACCAGAAAACATGTATTTACACAGCTGAATGACTGCAATTTATCTACCTGGGAGAATTTAAATTATCAAAATTAAAACACTGCTGTTACATTGGAGGCTATAAAATGACAATTGCTACTTTTTATCATTAATTACATTTATAAAACACTTACGGTATGGAAAAAATGCCCTGCCTACACACACACATACAAACACACACATATTGAATCCTATAAATACCATCAGAGTTCCACCATTTTCCACCACACATTGTAAGAGCTTATCTATTTTTGTCAGATTCTACCATCACTTGTGGGCTTTGCTGATTATAACTTTTCCACAGCATTAAAAATCCTGTTATAAAAAGAATAAAGGTTTTGACAATTAATTACCAGCAGTTACCTGCTGTATTACTATCTGTTTGAGAACATTAACACGGCAATCATCGCTACAGTCTTCTGAACAAAATAACCATAAAATGCATGAAATCAGACATACATAGAGTGAATCACCAGTGGAAATGCATGTCTATTGGCTCAGTAAGATATATGATCAAAAGGATGATCTAGACAGAGCCACCAACTCAGCAGAGCCTGAAAGTTGAAAAAGCAAAAGAGCCAGATGTGATTGAGCTAAGAATGACAAAGCAGCTAAACCTGCAGAGATGGAAGGGCAAATTATAACACTCTCATAAAAGTATAATCACCTGTCAGTTATAACAGCATCTGCCAAGCCTGTTTCAAAGACTTTAAAGAAACAAATAAAAACGGTCAGAACAAGATAATGTGTTAATTGCTATGTGGATCTAGATTAAGACTATAGTAACTGCAGCCAAAGCTAGAAATAGCCTTTGTTACTATAAAAGTTCTGTGTAATCTTTTAATTTTTCTTTTGGGCCCTTAAGCTAAAGAAATGTCTTCTCTTGGCCTATTCATTTCTCTTCAGCTGAGCTGCAAACTATTTAAGCATACCTTGTGCATTGCTTACACCTGCAGCCGTATTTTGAATATGGAACAGAAATCACAGTCACGGTCACTGTCCTTAAAGGTGGTTTTGTATTGCTGCCAGAAGACTGCCCTATAAATGACGGGAGCCAGAGATGTGCTCGGAGCTCGGGCTGCGCAGGAGCCCTGCTGGCCCCGTGCATGTTGCTCCAGTCTGTAGCACCCTCTCTCTGTGCTCCTTCCCTTCCTACTGGCATGTGTGGAGCATCCTATGAGGGCTGCACTGCTGCACTGCATGTACATTTTTCAGAAAGGCACAGTTGTTGCCTTGCAAAGCTTTGGCACTCATTACAGAAAATGCCTTTTTTGTGTGTGTATGCTGCAAAGGAAGGTTCTTCAGAAAGAAGAAAGAATATTTTTGCCTCTGTGCAAACAATCTGGTACACTCTTTTTTTCCACAGGATCTTGTTTCATTAAACACATGGGGAATGTCTGGCTGTTCAGGTTTCCTATGTTTATCCTTCACAGTGTGACCCTTGCCTCCCAAAACATGCATCATCCAGACCATGCACAAAGCACTGAGTAAATTTTTGCTTCCTAAGTCTTATACTACAGCCATACCATCTCCAACTAACTCAAAATGTTGTCAAGTTTTCTTGTCCATCATTACACCTCCACTAGGAAAAAAAGAAAATTTTTCGCTCATTACTTTATACTTGGGGAGCTAAAGGCAAGGAAGCTTAGCATGGGCAAGAGAAATCAGACACAGGAAATATTTTTTTTTCTATTTTGTGAAATGTCAAAAAAAAAAGTTTCCTTTCTGTGTTGAAATTTACTGTGTTTTTTAAAAAATTACTCATGGGTGGCATGGGAAATTCTGAGAATGAGAGGAAAGCAGAAAGGAAGAGTGATCATCTCAAATAAACAAAGCTTAGACTCCCTTTGGAGATGGATAAGCCATGTTTAACTCTCTGTATCTTCTAAGCCTCCAAATAGTTTATTGCATATTTTGTTAAGTAAAAATTAAGCATTCATCTGTGCTTTGGTAGTACCAGATTAGAGGATTTGTGTTCCAGGGTCTGTTTTTACCTTTCATGCCTTTTGTGGAACTCTATCCTGTAATACAGAAAAATTTATTCTTGGAAATTTCCCAGAAAACTCTATTTGTGGCTGGTACCTCATAGTGCTGTTGATTCATTCAGAAATCCCTGCCAGAGGTGCTGAGCAGAAGAACTTGGCCTGACAAACATAAATAGCTCCAACAAAGACACTTTTCATATGACAGTACATAAAAAAATGAACTGTGAATCACTGGAATGGTTAGACTGTTTTGTGATTGCTGTGAAGTTTTAATAATCATGATGGTGCAGACAAAGGAGGGTGAGAAAGAATCAGAATAAACATAGGCAGGAGAACATTAAATGCTACTTCCACCCACACCCCAGAAACCAGCATCTTTCTCTTTTCTCTTAGTCCCAGCTATATCTGACTTCAGCACCCACCTAAGGATACATGTAATTTTCCACTGCTTATAAGGTAATGCAATTTAGTATCATTATAGATTGCTACCTGGTTAGCAGATTCTTTCTTTGAACTTATACATATGAATTACTCGTAGTGTTGTTCCTGCTTTTTTTTTTTTTTTTCATAATTATGTGCATAGTATAAAAAATCACTGGACAGGAATGTAAATAGCACAACTTTTTTCATAGTTTTGGCAGCAAAGCACTTTCTATGTTTATGGATGTCTGAGGAAAACAGACTGTGCTGGTCTTGTTCAACTTTGTATGTCCAGATCCCCAGATGATTATACAGGTTTGAGTTTTCATCCAAGTTTAATTGGATTCTTGCGAATTTTGCATCTCTTTAAGATTACAGAAGTCATCCATGAAGGACTAAAAAAGCATACTTAATTTTTAAAGCTAGAGCTCTTCAGCAAGCAGTCTTGCTGATAAGTAGATTGAGCTCTGAGCTCAGGATTTAAAATTAAGCATATCTTAAATTCACTGAAGAAGCAGGCTATCTGTGTCTGAACTCATCTAAAATGACCATTTTGAGAATTTGTCTACAAAGCACTGTGTGAAAGTATGAAAAAGAAGCTATAAATTAGAGGGTAATCCTTGCACAGCCATCTTCTTGGTTTCCAAGCCGGTAAAGGGAAGGTCCCTTTAAGAGAGTGTGATATCATTGCACAAAATAGTCTGCAAAAATCGCAGAAATTACTGATTACTGACAATCTAATCTATTTCCACAATTGAGACATTTCTTTGCAATCAGAAGACACCTGTCTGTTGATCATATAATTCATTAATTTTTAGCAAACATCACCAAGTCTGTCAGTCCATAATCAATATATATACATACACACATACATGCACAAATCCATATACATACATATACATATTTCTATCTTTTACACTTGAAAACAGTATAACAAGTGCAGCATATGCCCAGGCTGCCACAGTGGTCAGTCCATTGTACAGTCTCACTATCAGCTGCCAAAGTTGTATTATATACATTGTTGTATACAAAGTTGAATTAAACTACCATTGCATTATAAAACATTTTTTTTCTTGCCAAAGTAGAATATTCAGATAACTGTCTTCTTAGTCCCTCAGCTACCACCCTATTTATTCAATAGTCATTAGCATATTCCCCCTCGATTATTTAGATATTTATCTCATTCTTTTGAGGTTATTCTTTATTATATGGCAATAACTGTGGAACATGATGGATGATCAATTGACTCTGAACTCCACTCAGACCTCAGGAGCATGTGCTAGTTGAAATGTTAAAACAATTGTATAATCAATGTTTGAAATAAGTCATTGTGCCATTAAACTAAGCCATAAAATTAAGGCAATTGCTAATTAAGCAGCAAAATGGGTTGGGAAGGAGAGATTAAATGGTTTAAAAGTAGGCCATTAATAAACAGTTTAAGAATAAAAAGACTTAGAGTTATCGCAAAAAAATATTCATCAAACTATCAATTGATGCATAGTCAAATAGTGAATACCGACTTAGAAGAATGATAGTTATTAGAATAAACTTCCCTTTAGCTAAACTTCAAACAGTTAATAGAACAAAACTTGAATGTTAACTTCCAGACTTAGCCATCTTTTAATTTTACACCAATCTCCTGTACCTAATGACTATAAATATAAATATTTATATCTTATCACAAATTAAATTCCCAATTAAAATAGTGAGAATTAGAACTGAGAGAGTATCTGGGAAAAGGTAAGTGTGTAACTTTAAAATATACGCTTTGTACTTCTGCAGATATTCGAGCTTTTGAAGTATATATGGACACATATTAAAGGAAATAAAATGTTCATCTCCAAAGCTCAAATAATTGATGAGAATAATATCAACATACATAGTCAGTCCTATAGCGGAAAGCTGATAGTTTGTTTGTTAGCTTCCATATGCTATTGATTTTGTTCCCTCTACAACTAATTAATATATTTATCTAACTGACTTAAAGAGACCCTTGACTGCAAGTACTTATTCATGTGCTCAGATAAAAGCACATAAATAGTTCTGTCAAAATAAATTGGATTTAACATAGCTTAGAATTAAAACTAAAGTGTTTGCAGAATCAAAATAACTCACATGTGACATTTTATTTATGAGATTAAATAGCAGAAATTGTAAATTAAGATTATTTTCAATAAAAATACTTGAAAAAAAACAGTGGCACATTTTTTTGTCCAGCGACAACTCGCTGTGGAAATTGAATCATAATTTTGAATTATTTTGGAGAGTTAGTGATCTGTTTGCAGCTAGCATGGTACTAATAGAAATTCTAATTATAACAATAAATTATTCAGCAGATTTTTTTTTCAGTCTGATCAGAATACATCATGCAAGCTTATACATACAAACACCTAGCACAAAATACAGAATGTTTAGTGCTATGGAAAGCAATCATGAATCTAAATTTCCTTTATGAGCCTTTAATTAAAAGCCCTTAGTTTCTTCATAAACCTTTTGATTTTAAGTTAATTCTGAAATAGAGCTGTGCTTAAGTTACGTGAGCTGATAGGAACTGCAGCATTTTTTTTTTCTATTCAGATCCTGCAGGTGGATGATTGATACATTACTTTTATCACGGGTAGTGCTTCTTTCTATTACAGGATATAAATGAAGATGGTTCATTTCAATCAGAAAGGCTACAGCTGTAAGTGAATTTTCATGTCTATTAGTGATTTTGACTGTCAGTTTTGGCAAGGGAAGGAAAAATGGAAATAAAAAATGGTAACAGCAAGTTTGTGCTTTGCCAAATGTGCCCATATAGCAAAGAATACATACTGATATATACGTGCATTATTTAGCTGGATGTGTCTCAGAGCTTTGGCATTGTACAGCCAACCCGCAGCACTTTTAATGGGATGTAGCTTTCACTCCCTAAAGTTCAAGATGCTTTAAAGGTTCCTTAAATTAGTCAGCCAAAATCATTAATCTCTTTAGAAAATCTTGGCAAAACACTGAATTCATATTGACAAGAGGACTAGATGGTAGCAGACTCAATTAATGAAACCATTTCTCTCCTCTGATGGCCTTGCTCTTTCTCTCTGAAATCACCAGGGTAACACAGACTCTATCATGAGCACAGAGAATGAGCTAACCTCTTAGGAAGGGGGAACAAAAAGGTATTGTTAGCATGAGTGCTGAGCCAATCCTGAACCCAAATTCCATCCCAACCCCTGAAACACAAATTCCATCTGCTTCCCAGTGCAGGGGAGTTGCATCCTCCTCCTGAACCTGGTGCTGAGCACCTACAGATGGAAGCAGAGGTTGGTTCGGGTTTGCTCCACTCGAACCTGTTCACCCCTCTGCACTTGGCTGCAGGTGTGGAAGGGCTCAGTGTCCTCAGCTGCTTGTCACTATCTCTTTGCTAAGGTAGGAGTGTTGACTAAAAAAGCAAAGTCTTCCAAGGGCATGTAATGTCCAGGAGCTACCAAGAGATGGTGGGACACTGCTCTGACTTCTGGTACTGTAAAAACCAGCAGCCGGCTAAATATTAACATTGCCATTAACCACATTATTGAGAAGAAAAGCAGTGATTACAATTTACCTGCTACTTACCAGATATCACAGTGGCTGGTATCAAAGCAATCTCCACAAATAAAACAAGCAGTCCTTTTCAGCATTTACTTTATAGGCTATAAAAATGATTGGACAAGTAGTTTACCTTATAGGCTATAAAAATGATTGGACAAGTAATATCCTGTTTCCCCATTCAAAATGTTTTTCACTTGCAATACAGTTGATTCTCACACCTACTTACTCATAAAACTGGCCCTGCAAATGGCCCCAATGGGACAAATAAGGTCCTTATTACTCAGCCGGAACAAAAATGGCCAAGTTTGATGGTTTTCATTTTTTTTACACCATCTGTTTTATAGTTCGTAACTTTCATAACCCTTTGCTCACTCACTGTTTTGAACTGAACCTAAACAAATGCTGAAGCAAAGAGAACAATAAGTTTCTATCTTATCTGTCACATTGCGTCATTAAAATCCGTCCATCAGATATGCGACCCACTAACGGGTATATTCTAAGGGCATATTTTCTATGTAAGTTCATTATCTCTCTTCAGTTTTAGTGGATGTTTTGGGCATGTTTAAAATAAATAAAAGGATACAACATGTACCTTGGCTCATTGGGATGCATTTTGTATACTGTACCTTATCCAAAAATAAAAATGAAGATAGAGATGGAGGTCTGTGCAATATCAATGCAAGACAACATCAAACTTTCACTGAAGTCCATGTATAATCAAAAAGTCTCTTTACATCTGTAGCTTGCGGAATCAGAAACGTAGAAGCAACCATAATATTCAAATATTTGCTTCATATCATCTCATCAGCTATGGTAAATGGTCTTATAATATTTCCATGCATCTTCTCATACTTTCAAAACCAAACTTTGATGTGTAAAGTTGCTTAGATGAAATTTGTTCCTACTGTGTATTTAAACTTATCTCCATGTTCATGTGCTATTGACATAGGATTTTCAGCACTTCAGAAAATTAAACCAATCCCTTACATGTGGTTTTAATACATAATATTAGACAATGAATTTGGAACAGGCATCTTCCTGCATATGCATATTTAGGTCTTTATATATACAACTATATGTGGCATGTGTAGGCATTTGTGTATATAAGCAATCAGCTTCTTCATCCACAAAATGGAGATAATCATTCTTTCCTTACAAGTGTCTTGAGGTTTAACTTAATAATTTCTGGCAATTGGTGTGAGAAACTCTTAATGAATAACTACATATGGAAAGTGGTAAGGTTAATTATTCTGCTATGGCAGAAATCAATCACTATTAAATCCTTTCTAGCTAGATAATGAGGCAATCTCAAATTTTTTGATTTGGCTAAAACTACTTGACAGAGTCACATTGCTACCATATGTTAGAAACCCAGGAGACTCTCTTGGAGATTACAATGTAGCTCACAGAAATCCCTGTGCATGTTCCAAAGGACTGAAATAGAATATAACAATTAACTTTTTTTTTTTTTGGGGGGGGGGCATTATGCTTTCATTTGATTCTGTAATGTAACTCCAGAAAAATATTTAATAACCATATTCACAGAATAAACTCATGTTTTTCTCATTGAGTGTTGTTGTGAGATGGAAAAAAATGATTATTGAACTGCTTGCTTGAAATAACAAAAAGAAAAAAAAAATTCATAAACCCAAGATTTATATTTGACTATAGCATTAGTATTCTACCCATAGTAATGATTAAGATTCAGAACTTGTTGAGTTTCTTCAGGCCCATTATTCAGCACCATTTATCTTTGTTATTTAAGTAGGAGGGCACTTAAGGAGATAGGCAGGAAAGCTAGTAAATGAAGAGTGATTTGGGAAGCAGAAAGTTTATATACTTGAATGCCTGCATTGCTCCTACACAGGCAATATACCTGTAGTTCTCTTGAAAGATTCCGTTTACTGATTCTACCACTCTGTTTTAATGACATGAAACACACAGCAGTATTGAGTGGTGTTCGTGGATGGCTGGATATGCCAGCCTCTTCTAAGTATGGAACACAGACTTTCACAAAATAGCAAGTTTGGGCTTTCACATCATTAGTGGAGTTTTAGACCATATGGTGCCAAGCTCAAAGGTAGCCAGGCTGAGCTTTCTGTGTCAAACTCATTATCTCTTAAAACAAATGCAGTCTCATGCCTTCTGCAAACAGGAGATGAAAGTCTCAGCTTTCAGTCAAGGTCTGGTGTGTTCATAATTAGGCCCTATAACTGTGAAACAGTGTCTTTTTTAACCCCGTCCTTTTTTGCCCATTTAATCAAGGATCTTTCAAGTTTTTCTCTCATTCTTGACATTTTCTTGCCAGCAGTTACATGTGTACAACAGCTCTAAGAGTAAGGAGAAACCTCTCTGGAAGACAGTTGTTTTCATCTGATTGCCATTATGCAATGTTTGAATTTCTCTCTGCATGCTATCATCATAAAACAGTTTCAGATTCATGAAAAATTTAGTTGAACACGGAGCAGATTCCACTTTAGGTTAGATGCATTTATAGCAAAATGTGATGGCCTCAGAAATGAAGAAAGACAACCCTCTCCCCAAAGTCAGCTTTTCTTCCTCCCCAGCTCTTGTACCTGGTTGTATTCTATCATCTGTTTTGCTGTTTTACTACCTGAGATTCTCCCTATCTTTCCTTTTACTTTTTTTCTTCTTTTTTTATTAATCCAACTATATTAACTTCACAAGCAAGGTCAGTACCATCTGAATAGGCCAGCAACATACCTGACCCTGCAGTCAACATTCCCCTTAGCAGCCATAAGCGCTTTTCAAAGCTGCAAATGTTTGTGTACTGAACTGAATAGCCGCACATTTCTTGCTGATAAACTTTTCTTTTTTCTTAACATGTTTGTCCTAACACAGATTGTCATCCTCAGCAGTGTTAAGTCATCATTAATCAGAAGAAATGTGAAATTCATGATAGTGTGACTAAGTGGACTAGCAGGGGGGAATCATCACTGTTTTGATTTTCAAGAAAAAATATCTTTAGTTCAAGAATTTTATACAGCACTCTAGCTATATTAAAAAGCTGATTTAATAAGACATAAGCTTCTAAGTACCTGTGTCATTTTAGCAGTACATCTTAGCAGCCTAAATATTTAAGTACTACAACACTTGAATGATAACTAAATAACTGTAAATTCTGGGGCTCAACATTCTTTCATAGACCAGGACTTTCAGTCCCAGTCAAGGGCCTGGTGTCACTTACTGTTCATCTTCTAACTATATTTTTTATTTTAAACCCAGTCGAGACTATGAACACTATTTCTTAAGAACCCTAATTCATACATAAGTGAATTCTACACTAACACATATGGACCAAGACTTATACTCGATGTAATTCACTGTCAAAAGAAGTTATGAAATGCTTTGACTTTTTTTTAAAGGATATCTGTGAATAATTTAATTTGTGAATATAAATGGATATGGGGATTTTCAAAGGCTAATTTTAGCCTATGCTGGATAATCTCCTTGAGTTCCTACTGTAATCAGCAGAGGAAGAGAGTGGCTCATCCGAAGGATGTCAAAATAGGCACTTTTCTCTCTGCTAACTTAGAAGGCACCAGGGAGAATTACGTTTGCATGGACAGAAAAAAACTCTCATGAACAATTAAGACTAACTATGGTGAACTCTGAAATACCAAGATAGAATTCTTGTGCATGTCTATTATTTAACTAGTGCAATAGCAGAAAAATATGTATAGATAGATACACATACCACAGAGCAAACTACAATTTCCAATAATAAATTTCAACTTGATGTAGTGCCCTCCAGGATAGGGGACACCTTTATTTATTTTTATTTTTTTAAGATGCAGTCTTTCTGGAAACCAAGGTAGTTTCTTCCTAAAACTCATATCTATTATATGATGTGCTTATTTTAAGAGATTTTCCCTTTTTTGCCTGGAAAATTCAGCATCTAAAAGAGACAGCCACATGTCAACAAGGGAAAACATTCTTAACTAATCTATTAGTCTTCTACGATGGAATGACTGACTGGGTAGATGAGGAGAGAGCCATGGATGTTGTCTACCTTAATTTCAGCAAAGCTTTTGACAGCATTTCCCATAAAATCCTCCCAGGCAAGTTCAGGAAGTCTGGGATACATGAGTGGACAATGAGATGGCTTAAGAACTGGCTGAATGGCAGAGCTCAGAGGGTTGTGATCAGTTGTGGAGGCCTGTAGCTAGTTTTATCCCCACCAGGGTCACAGTATTTGAAGAATTTGCTGCTGAGATCTCTGCATTTCTTTTTGGTAAGACTTTATGCAGATTATATCAATACTCATGCTGCCAATCACTCAACAAGAGTATTCAGTGAAAAAATCTTATACAATCTCTTTTTTTCCTTTCACTGTTATTTATTTACTTCACCCGTAACATGCAATGACTTCTTTTCCTTTCTTCTTCCTTTCTCTTCTTTTTTCCGTTATAAAATAATTCCCAAAACTGCAGCCTAAATCTGATTAATATACAGAGGAAGGAGGCAGAGCCCTATAGCACAAGGAAAAGTAAAACTTTTTGGGGTGCAAAATCATGTTTAAACAGTGCTTGGAGCTAGAAAATCACCTCAACCATGACAGTGCATTTAAAAGCCATTTAGCTCTGAGGCAAAGAGGGTGGCCATCGCCTGATGCAGGCTCACTTCTCCCAGAAGAAAAATCCAGTTCATAGTGTGAGATATGAGGATATAAGAAAAGGTCTTTAGAGAAGTTATAAAACTGTTCCCTGCTGGAGGGGAAATCTTTTAGGATGAGTAAACTTCACTAATTTAATTTAAAATTTTATTCCATTATAGAACACCTCTAGAAAAGATCTGTACAGAATTCTTTCTTTTAAGAATCTCACTTCAAACATCTATATTTTGTATATAAGGTGTGTATCTGCCTCAAAAACTTTCATTTAATCCGATCTGTAAAAGAGACAAACAGCTCTTGCTTCTTACTCAAAGAAAGTCTTTATGAAAAAGCTCTGGCCTAGCCTCAAAGTCATACAACAGACTTCATTGTCTCCTAAAGAAAGACTTTCTAATATCCACTGAAAGTGAATTTTAAACCCAAGGCGTTAAACAAGTCATGACTACCCTTCCATTGTAAGTAAAAAATTCCAAAGCTTTCTTTCACATTGTAAAACTGCTCTACAAAACAACAAAAACTGCTATGTAATTACTAAAACAAAAAGCAAAATTAGTAAAGTTTTGCATAAAGGTTTTGTATAGTGACTCTTAAAGAAGTTGTTATGGCTGTGCCTAGGTATAGCAGAGAACTTCATACATCATGTTTGATATTTAGGGAGTGTTCCCTATAGCACTACAGAGTCTCACGGTTTTGTAAGTATAATTAATTGTGTTTACATATTATATATCAGCTTTATAACAGAAGCAGATCTAATCAAGATAAAGTTAATTAGTTTTCTCCAGATATCTTCTTTTGAGGAAGTTGTACAGTGAGTGTCTCTAAATATAGAGCATTAGGACGAAAGATTGCTCTCTGCTTCTATCACAGCTTCACTTGAAAACTCTGATCTAAAAGCCCTTTGCTTTTATGGTTAAGAAAAAAAACTTGCAATGAAATGGCACCATTTGATGATCTCTGACACATAAATGCCGTTTCATAGAGGCTTTGTATAGAAAACAAAAATACTTTAAAATGCCACCTCTAGCTGGTTTCTGAAAGAGCACATATTTCAGGTTTGAAGAATGAAATTGTTTTTCCACATATAAACATTCACTTAGGTCCCACTCCCACACGGCAAACTCCTCCAATAAAGAGTATGACTCACTGCCGGTGAAGGATATTGACTTTTCCTTCCAGTACTAAACATCAGACAACAAGAAGAGCACAGAGTTAATAACTAAGGCAAAGCCCAAACTAGTATCCACTGACTTCAGGGTAGTCTCAGTACTGAGCTCCATGTGCTCTTTGGGTGAAGCACTCATTTTTATATTTGCAGGAGATCTATCAATCTCTAAAGCAACATGTTAAGCCTCCTAAATTCTATCTGAAGCCCTTATTAATTAAATGCAAATTAGGCAAAATAACAGCTTTCCTCTGTTTATATAACTTACAGAAACTTTTACTTCTGAGGCCCTTCTACAAGAGTGTGTCTAGCAGTAATATCCTTTTCTCCTTCAACCACAGATATTTCCGTTCCTTTCCACAGATATTTCTATTCCTTTCCACACTATCATCTCTCATTTTTTTTTCTGTTGTTCTGTTTTGTTTTAATCACTGGCTTTTTGAACTGTCACCTAGTCTTTAGCCTATGCCACAAATAACCAGGATGCCGGGACATCTCTTCCTACTCTTACAACAGCCTGACTCACATCTGGTTTACTCTGCTCTCTGTGTGTCACAACTATGTCTATAATCATCTAACCAATCATGATGCATATCCAAGTGCTTCTTGTTTTGTTTGTTTACATTACTAAAAAAGACGAATACATGTTCAGATTATTTCATACTATAGCTTTAGCCATAATTCCAAGCAAAAAATCCTAAAATGGTGCCTTTGTCCTACCAACAGTGCATCCATGCTTGTGTTGGTGCTCTTACTCTCACAGATGGCCAGACCTGTATTTGTAATATTAAAAGGGAGAAAACCTGTGCAGTGATTTCCAGGCATTTGGAAGCCTCATCCCAGGTGCGCTGAGGACAAGGAACATCGCAGCTGTTACCTTGCCAGGGAAGGTCTCCTAACGAAACAGAATTGCAGCCAAGCATTGCAAGTGAATAAAGGACTGTGGTACCTCTGCAGCTACAGCGCAACAGTCTGACAGGAGAAGTGATAGTTATAAAACACTGACCTGGGGGACTCAGATGGAGAGCTGCGCCTAATTAAAGTAACTAGAGTCACACACACATTTCAAACAACAACATCTGTTAGGAAACAAAACAAGCGAAAAAAAACAAACAATCAAAAAAAATCATTTATTATTACACTGAGTTGTAGGAGAAATTCACTTCAGGCAGGTTGACTGTGTGTTTGTCACATAGCTCCCAGGCATCTTTTCTTCTGCACTTTGCTAATAGCAAGGTGGGATACTTACAGGATACTTAAATATGAAGTGTCTTAAACAAAGGCGTTTGGGCCATTCCTGGAGAGCCAGCTGTGGTTATTCCTGTGTTGCTAGGACAGATGCTTAGATCAGAATTGGAACAAGTCATGTTCCCTCTGAACCCTGCTGTTTGGCTTCTTTAACTAAAAGTTGTTTTCTCTAAAACGGGAAGAGGCGTACAGTATCACAGTATCTTCCAACTGTGAGAATGACAATTCAAATCATGCACTGGAAGAACTTTGTTGGCAGTAGGAAATTCGTTGCACAGCTTTTCATTCCCATTCTTTTTTAATCCATTTTTTCCCTCTTCAGAGACACATGGACACAAGATCCAGCGAGTCAGACCACAAGTCCTGCAGCACTTAGGCAGCGATTCACTGACTCCCACGGGCTTCAATGAGCTGCTGATCCTGCTGTGAACAACCTTCCCCTTTGTCACAGTTACCTCCTTTTAGATATACACACAAATGTATATTTATATCTGTGTGTGTGCATGCGTGGTATATGTGTGTGTGTCTATACAAATGCGCATATACATATACTCCTGTGTGTGTGTGTAAGATATATGTATGCACAGAGCGAGGGAATATTCAAGAAATGTATGATGGCTTCCCTCAGGAATTTTCCCACTGTCAATTCATATTTAGTCTTAAAAATTAGAATGAAAGATATTCTCCTCCTTCCCTTCTCTGTGATTGACACCCAAGAATACTGCAGAAGTATGTTTAATGACTTTGAGTTATTAGATTTGCTTTTACAAATCGAAATGATGGTAAGTGCTTATATCCTAATTAACTCTATCCCTGGTTATGTAACAAAGAAGTATCAGTTGACTATGCTAGCTTTGTTGCAGGAAAGCTCAAAAAAAGAACAAAAAAAGCAAAGTTCAGACAGTGAATCATTTTAGATTAGAATGAATAGAAAAACATCTGCAAGCAAAAAAATGAGGAGGGCTCAAGTAACCTTAATTTATGTCATTAACATACTAATATATTACACACAAGTAAAGGCTGTTTTATGATCTTTTTGTAGCAAATAATTTCCTTCTGAAACTTCTGAAACATTGTTTTCATCTCATCAAAAGGCTTTTATTTTTTCCCAAAATGTTAGTCACATACTCATTCAATATTATATGCACAAAAAAGAAAAAGACACTCAAGGTTAAAATCTTTAAAGGTAAACTGTTCAGAGCTTAATAAAGGATAACAAAGAACTGAAAAAATATCCAAGATTATGTTTTTTTTTTCTTTATGATAGCTTTTATTTTCATGCACTTGGAAGAGGTTTTTGTCACATTTCTTTATCTTCTTTTTACAAAATTGCAAAGTCTTTTGATGGCCCAACAATAATCTTTTGATATGGCATTATCTGTTTTGAAATGTTGAATATGACTGTAGAGAAAAAGTCTGGATAGTTTTATATAATCCATTTTATTAATAACTTTAATCTCTAAATTTTAAGACCTGGAGGAAATCTAGACCAGAGGTTACTACTTCAAGAATGTTTTCTGTTTTCCATTTCTCCTTTTTTTATTTAATGAACAAAAATACATATTGTATTCTCTTTAATACCAAATGTTGTGAGGCATTTGGCTGAAGGACAACCAGGATGTGCTAAATGCTAAATGAACTGATAAACTGAGTCACTATCGAAAATATATATGTTATCACCAAACACACATACACTCATTTCCTGCTCTTTACTCTTTAAAACTAATGAATAGTTCCCTGAACTTAAAAAGACATTGACTCTAAGCTTTGTATTATTTATTTATTTAATAGACATTGGATATGAGATCAGTTGAGTTAAGTGGGAGTCCATCTTGCATATGTAGATACCGTGTCAGCTTACAGCAAAGTTAGACAATTCATGTCCATTTTGGCCCAGACCACGCAGGTGAACCTCAGATGGGCAATGGGGTGGGGAATGCTGAAGGAGACAAGGTGATGTGGGGTTCAGCACTAAGCGAAGAACCTGAGCTGCGCTGCTTGTCAAAACCTCTGTGCAGGTCAGACAGCACCCCTCACAAAGGCAAAGGCTGGAACAGCTCTTGGAGAAGTTTCTAGATTCATGAAACTTGGAATAAATGGAATATATGTTTCTGTTATTCTTTGTGGTTTTAAAAATTAACAGAAATCAATCACCAAAGAAACACTGACTAGTTAAGATACTACCTGGGTATATCTAGCTGTGCAGAAGTTGTCTTTTAATTGCTTTGACTAACAACAAAATGTTGCAATTAAATGCTGAGTATGTAGTTTTCTGACTTTGCGCAGATGTGTCCTTTTATATGTCTGCTGAAAAATCATCTGCCAAGCATTATTGGTTTCTTCTTTCCAGTTAACCCATGACATGATTTCTTTCAACCATGACATGGCTTTTCTAGCTAGGGAGAATGTGGCCAAACTCTTCTCGGTGGTGGCCAGTGACAGGACAAGGGAGAACGGGTACAAGTTGAAACACAGAAGTTCCATCTCCATGTGAGGGAGAACTTCTTGACTGTGAGGGTGACAGAAGCCTGGAACAGGCTGCCCAGAGAGGCTGTGGAGTCTCCTTCTCTGGAGATCTCCCAAACCTGCCTGGATGCCACCCTGTGCCACGTGCTCTGGGTGTCCCTGCTGGAGCAGGGGGTTGGACTAGATGATCCCTAGAGGTCCCTTCCAACCTCAACCATTCTGTGATTCTGTGATTTTCTCCATTTGAAGATTTGGGAAATAATCACGACAGGAGTTATCCCTGTTAACTTCTACTGCCCATCACCTGTAAAACAGCTACAAATGCCTTCTAAATTCTCATTAGTTGTATATGGTGAAAGATTTGCAAAGTGAATGAAAAAATCCTACTAAATCAAACTGGTGTAGCTAGA
This sequence comes from Tinamus guttatus, assembly GCF_059628265.1. Classification (NCBI taxonomy): domain Eukaryota; kingdom Metazoa; phylum Chordata; class Aves; order Tinamiformes; family Tinamidae; genus Tinamus; species Tinamus guttatus. The sequence goes on from NW_028288684.1 coordinate 14,800,675, forward strand.
ATGCAGTGAAATTCAGAGACTCAAAACATTTAAGCTCTCAAAAAATATAAAATTTTACTTAATTTTTACAGAAATGAATTCTGAATAAGTTTGCTTCAAAAGAAAAACATTTCATTAAGGCATCTCTGGTCATGTAAGAGTTCTCCAAATCAAAATGCTTATTTTTTTTCTTGATACACTGTCCTGTTAAATTTCATCAGAAATCAGCCTAATATTAAACTGCATTTTAAATGTCACATTGCTAAGAGTATTTTTTACTGATGTTTTGATATCTTTGTTTTTCATCTTTTGCAGTACACAAGAATTTTATTTCTGATTATACATCACACACCTCTCTGATAGAGATCTACTGCATGCAATTGAGAGATACAGTATTTCTGCTGGCTTAAAGAAAAAATAAAAAAGATCACAAAAACTGAGAATGACTTTCAGTATCTGTAGGACAGAAGACTGGTAAGAAAATTCAGTTTTAATTTTTGATGTGTTCCAAAATTAAATACCCTGCCCTTTTCAAAAAAAAAAAAGTACGATGTTCTTGGTTTTGACTGATCAGCATATGACATTTGATTATTTCCCCATTAATGACCTGATTTTGAGAAAACTGCAGCTCTTTTCAGGCAAAGAAACGAGTAAAATACCTATTTGTGATGTTTGGTTCCTAACTCGTTAAACCAGTCACATTTTACTGATTTACTGTACTGTTACTGTTAACTATTCCCGTTAACTGGCACAGCCTGTCAAAGGGGTACAAGGCAGTATATAACAGCCTAACTCTGCTAATGGGAGCACGCGCTTTGTGGCGGGAGCAGCAAGCAGCGAGCCCCGTTTTCCAGCAGCCTGTTCCGCCGTGTCTGTTCCCGGCTGTGGTGCCTGTCTGGACGGCGCTCGGCAGCTTCCCCACGTTACGGAGGCCGCAGCGGCTCCGCGCAGAGCGCGCTGCTCTGCAGCCCGTCTGCGCAGCACAGGAGATCCGTAACACTGCCCAGCGCGCCGCAACACGCTCCGCTACCCCAGTACTGGTGGTTTCTAAATAGAACCCTGAGATAATGATGTTTACTCTCCACTTTTAGATCCTAGTAAGTTAACGCCTGTCTAGACAGATGGCTATCCAGACTGTGCAAGCAGGGACAGCTGAGAGGCGAGGAATCAGGCTGGGGAGCAGCATCCTTTGGTTACTGTGCCTTGCTCGATCCTGGTAGTCCCACTGAAATCGAGGTGCTGAAAGTACTCTGGAGAGAAGGAGTGGTGGGTACAGCTGAGTGAGGTGTGAACAAATGGAGGTCCTAGTTGCAGGAACGGTGAGACAAAAAAAAAAAAAAAAAAAAAAAAAAGCCCTTGCTGGGAATATATACTTGAAATTAATCTGCCTTTTTTTTTTTTTATCTGTAATTATACCTCCAGGATTACCTGAGGAAACACTTGAGCTCCGTCTTCATTTTTGGCAATATTTTAGGATGAATTCAACATGCTGCCTTTGAAAAATTTGACTGTAGCTCATTCAAGTTAATTCTCTATCTATATAAAGGGACAACTTTCTGTGTGATCAAAATAAGCAAACTGATTTTTACTGTTTTAGGCTGCTGGCTTAAGATTCCCAGTGTACCCTTACCGATATTAGGTACCAATGAACTAAAAAAGGAATTGGAAAATATGCTTGATTTAACATAGGAACAACTGTCTGTAGAGATAATACAAAGTTTCTTTTTAGGTGCATGTTTGGTAACTAGACTCTGCAATGGACTATTTATCCTTGTTCAAACTCCTACCAGAGATAATAAGATGTTGAGTGAGAGAGCAGAAAGAGTTTAATAGCGGTCAGGGTGTATGATTAGTGCCCCTCTGGCAGCATACATGAACACCTTGCATGGATTGCTCTTGGCTAGCATGCCACTGTGACTCATCTCTTTGCTCTATCTCTTGCCTACTTGGCCTTGATCTGTGATACCTCCTGTTCTGCTTCTGTCTTCTTGTCCCTGTTATCTCCCGTTTTCTATTATACATCTATCTTCTGATATACTGAAGAATAACCGCCAGCCTTGCTTCTGATTTCATTTCCAGGATGCTGAGCTTGCGGGAGCTCATAAACTCCTCTGACTCATAACTTGTGAATTTGTGTCTCCAACAACGGTTCCAGCCTCATCCTAACCATTAGGACTAATGGTTCAGTTTCCTAGTAAGATGAACCAGGTACAACAAGATTTTGGTATGCAGTGATAAATCAGGAGGAGGAACCAAACAAAGCAAATGTTTTCAAGTCCAGAAATACACTGCCCCAATTTCGTATCATAGCTAGTGTAGATCTTAAAGTAAGAGGCAGATGAGAGATTCTGTAGCATTTGATTACCTCTTAGAGTAATCCAGTTTGCTTGGAAAACCGGTGTACTATTCTTTTAAAAATTTTATCACTAGAACTGGTAGCACTGTACTGCGCAGAACTTGCCTGTTCTAGACCCACCGATGGTCTTCCCCTGTATGTGTGTGTTTCAAGGTGTCTGACATGATACAGCAAGGGCTGAGTCGTGATCCACAGAAAATATTGTTTCTACAGCACAATGATAAAGCTGTACTGTATGCCCTGAGGCATGAGATAACATTAAATAAAAATATATGAAGGAACAAGGGCAGTGTTGAATGATGTTGGAAGATCAATGAATGGAGCATGGCTAAGAGAGAAACATATGGAATTGTTCCCTAAAAGAGGATAAAGTGGAAGGCAGTAAACCATAGTAAAAACAGAACAGGGTACATGTCTTTCTCCCAGCCCTTTGAGTATTGTATGCTGCAGCAGATTAGAGGAAAAGCTTGCCCTCTTCTTTTGCCAATACAGGAACTTCTACTCTTTTCAGCTCTTTCTGCTCTGCAGAGGAGGAAGAGAAGGCATCTCAAAGACTTTCTCATGATTTACATGCCTTAGACAGGCAAGATCTGACCTTTAATTTGGTTAGGTGTGCATTGATTAAGAGTGAATCTTATTAAGACACAATCTACTGGGGCGGTGCAAGATAAAATATAATATTGATTAAAAAATAAAATAATCCTCCCCTTTCTCTCCCTCCTGACTGCTTTGGTTCATAATTAGCCTTCCCATCTTGCTTGCCTCCTACGTACTATGTAGCTGTTGGTCTGACAGGAAGCAAGATCATTAGAATACAATTAGAAATTTCAAATTAGCAGTCAAGCACAGACAAGGGTTACGAGAACCTGCATCATGCCCAGCATGTTGTTTGACTGAGGCTTGATTGCAATAGCATGAGCTGAAGATTTTTAATTCAAAATAAAAACATGCATTCTACTGTTTGGGAATTGCATAAGGTCTTTCTTATGCAGAAAGGCCAAGAGGATCAACTGATATGCAATAGTTATAAATGCAGTCATTTTCTCCTAAAATAAATAAATAAATAAATAAAATAAAATAAATAAATAATAAATAAATAAATAAAATAAATAAATAAATAAATAAATAAAAGAGTGAAAGTACTAGTGCATAGTGTACTAGGGAATACTTTGGGAAAGACTTAAAACAGCAACTTGGCTAACTAGCTCTCTGTTAACGTAGCAGAAAGAGACTGAATTGGAAGGGGTAATATTCTCCTCCCTCTCTGCTCATGCTCCCTTTAGAATCAATGCTTAATACCACGATGAAGGATCAGACAGGAATGAGACAGAACCAGGATCTTCCTGAGAAAACGTGGGTTATTTTAAATGACTTCAGCACTGGCACAGTATTTGAGTCAAAAGGATTTTTATTTTAACAACACGGAGACACTTCAAATTCTACTTTATTAGGAGACATTTGAAACTGTTAACCCCAGTGGGATCAGTGAGCAAGGTGCAAGGTTAGGTGTCTGGAGAAAGACTGTTCCTGTGAGTATGATTTTGCCTTGCAGGGACAAGATATATTTTAAAAAATTATTTGAAGTTATTAGCATTTGGTTTAGGATCTACAAGCTTCTGAAATAATTTAGCAATTAATCTTACCTAACTATAGGTTCATTCCACTGATAGGGCTGTTTACAGAGGTGAGAGAAAAAAAAGAAAAGTTGTAAATTTAGTGTATTAGTGAGGTAAATTTCTTTCTGAGAGAAAAAATGTGCCTTAGCTGACCTATTAAAACCAGAACCGAATTAGTGTTTATGCTCATTTTAATGGCTATTCTCTGAGTAATGAGCACAGAAAGCCACACTAACTACCTTCAGCTGGAGTGTATCCCCATAGCACTCACTTCACAGAAGATATGCTCTTCTACGCTGTGCCAACATCTTGGTTGAGCTTAGAGTTCAATAAACTTTATTTCTAATGAGCTCGGTCTCAGTAAAAGAGAAGTGACTGGCCCTTGTGTGAGAAGAAATGATACTGGAGGCAAAACAATGTTATGGAGACTATGAAAGGAGATACAGATTTCAGAGTTTCTGCTGGGGCTTATGTATTTGGCTGGTCAACGTAGGAAAAAAAGAAGTTGTTTCAAACATTTACCTCCTATTTAATTTAGTAACTGGTCTCAAACATGTTGTTTCAAACTAGTTACAAGATTAAACAGGTAAACATGTTTACTTTTCCCATTCTTCCTCCACCACGAGGTAGAAGACCAGAAGATAAAAAGACTGAGAGCAGAAGGGAAAATAAGTGATGCAGTGAAGTTAATTAAAAGTTCATCCTTAAATTGGCAATATTGTATACTGTCCATTCATTTTTCCAAAAGACAGGAGACAAAATGTGATCACAACAATGAACTTTTTACTTCATCACATGACACCAGAGAAGCAATGAGAGTAAGTTGGGGATGGATGAAAAGGAAGAACAGAAATTACTGTTCACATGTAATTAATTAAAGGAATCTGTCCCAGCAATCTTAAGTTTCAGTAAGTTTGAATGACTGAAAGCTACCTCTAATCTGGACGATATCACAGTAATATTATTGTTCCGTTTAAAAAAAAAAATAGTCTGGACAAGAAGAAAATGATGCAGTCTTCATTTGAAAATTTGCCTAAGAGCTCAGAAAACTGAGCCAAATCCCTCCTCAGCAACACGTTCAGTACTTTTATTGTCAGCTGTTGGTAGCATGGCAGAGGTTGCTGATGGCTGGATAGAGGATAACATCTCCTTTTCCTTCCCTTTCCCTCCACCCCAACAAAAGAAGCTCTGACTGAGGAAAGAATAGAAACCTTACAGATCTTTAAATGAGAATGATCAATCTTTTACGTTATAGTCAGTGTTTGGAGTATCATTTCACCTGCCCTACTATAAAAGCTGCCTGTTTTCTCCATATCTCACTGAGTTCAGTTTGGATGTTTGTACTCAATATTTTTATTTTAATTGTTTTCAAAAGCATTTGAACGGACTTATGGCACTCATTCCAAACTAGATTTCCCTTTTCTATTTTTTTCCTGCAGCGATTCAAAATGACACAAGTCATTTTGTTTTGCATTTTAAGACCAATCTCTTCTTCCTAGGGCTCCTAGTCCTACCTTGTCATGCAGACCACTTCATCAGACTTTGTCATTTAGAGCTCTATAATAGCTCTGTATCTGAGGATCCTGAGCTTTCCTACTCCCTGCAGTTTTCTTTTCCTTTAGGCAGAATTATTTTGTCTGCCTTAAAACCCATAATAAGGGACATGACAGTGAGGACCTCCTTTGAGGGACACAAAGTAAAATCCACTGTCAAGTTCAGATGAGAAATTTCATAAAGGTCATTCTATGCTTCACTTAACAATGTTGTTAGCAAGTCATTAGAAGATAACTACTACCTCTGAGGTTATCGGATGGCATTCTATATCAAAAGTTAGGAAAGAAAACAAAACTGTCCTGAAAAAAACCGTTTCTTCTGACTGCCTGGAATTATTGCATTGCAATTACTGTCTGAAAAAGCCCAGTAGAAATATAAACACCTGGACTATCCGGGAAAGAAAATATAGGTGACTATCCTGTTCTTGATGAAGATTCTAATTAATATATTTTAAAATATATACAATTAAGTTAAAATATTGAATATCTAACATCTAATTTAAATGTGTGTGTGTGTGTGTGTATGTAGTTATGGGTAAATAATGGACAGATTCTGATGAAAAAATGTATAAAAACTTAGTGGTGAGGATGAGACTAAGAAAAGCAGATATTCCATTCCTCTGTGGAAGAATAAGCCTTAAATTTGGTAAGCAGAAACTTTATCCTAAGGAGATAGTGGAAACTTTGAAGTCAGCCAAGTGTCAAACTACCAAAAGCACCAAAAAAAAAACTTAAAAAAAAAGATTTTCTAAAGAAGAAACTGAAAAAATGCAGCGTCAGCAGCATCAAAGAAAGAAAAATGCTGATGTTAACTTGCACGTTTAGATAGATCTGCATACTCATATTCACAGCACACAGGAGAAGTTAAAATAGGAAAGACCTCTCTTGTTAGTCTTTAATGATTTACAAGGAAATTGTATATTTTTCCATACAGTAATTTCAGATGAAATGTATGTTACCATACTGGGAATATTTATGGGCTTAGAGCCATATTCACTTTTCACTAAAGAGCTTCAATGAAAGATCATATGAGTTCAGTATGGGATTTAGTTAATGAATTTCCTTCCCTCCCAAAAAAAGTGTCAGTCAAATTTGCTTTCTGATATGAGCTGCAGTTACATACATTTACAAATAAAGACATATGTAAAGATATATGTATATCTTTATATGAATGAACATAGGAACGTGGTATTCTTGGCACTAACGTGAGTTTATTTAGGAGTTAAATATTGCCTCTAGGGATCTGTCAGCCTTTTAAATCTTCTAAGTTAGGTGCCAACATTCTCAGTGACTTCATAACTACCTGAAATGGCATGGCAGCATCTCCCAGTTTTGCAGGTTTGATGTTACTGCAGCTCTGTCCGTCCTTGTACATGTCCACTTCTTCGGATCAACAACATTATCATACTGAATTCAAGTATTATATACATTTGACCATTTGAACTGTATATTGGGAGCAACAGGAACAGAGAAAGGAATGAACAGGTACGGCAAAGTGGGACTGACTGGTGGAGCAGAAGAGGGAGTAGAGAGCCCGGGGACAGTGGTTGTGATGGAGTGGGACTGCCTGAGCTGGCACAGTGGCAGCAGTGATGCCCTGCAGACATGTTTCCTTGGGTCTGACTGGATGACTGACTGCTCCGGGCACCTTCTCCAAGTCTCCAGCTGCAGGATGTCCTTGGTTCATCTCCCCAAGGCTGGGAATAGGACAAACCCAGTCTCATCTGTGGCATATAAGCATTTCAAGCCCTGAGTCACTAGGTGAGGAAGTTGTAGAAGATGAGCAGATTGCACACCATCAGAAAGGACGACCAAGATCAAGGGGCCCTTTTAAGGTACCTCATGGAGGCCAGAACTTGACCTCCACATTTCAGGGAAGCCAGGGCAGCTAGAAACTGCACTTGAACAAGTAGAGAATGCAGAATCCCAACAAGGGGGAAGCTGGAAGTGTACAGGGTGCATCTGGCAAAAGGAGAGGAGCAGCAAATTTTCCTATCTGGTATTAAACACTCAGATATCCCCAGAGAACAACTTTGTATTATCAGAAAATGAGAAGGAAATCAAAGCCATCTGCTCTATAGAATTTGAGGTCCACCTATTAATTCAGGGAATGGAATCAGTCCATTTGGTCTGATGCTCTAACAATTTAGACCTATCCCACTCCACAGACTTTAGTGAAGTTAAACATAATTTAATTGACAAAAATTCCAAATAATTGTCAAATTAAGGAATATAATTTATAGAAGAGAACCTTCCCTTTTGACCTTACTGTTGCAGTTTATCTAATTGTTATTTAAATATGTAGTTTGTAACTTCTAAAAGATATAGTCTGTGTAACATTCTGAGCACATATTTATATGTGAATGTAGTATGAAATGTGTGTACAAATTAACATTGAGAATAAGCAGGAATATTGTAGTAAATAATGTTTTTTGAATTTTGTGGGAATTTTTTGAATGTGGGAATTTTGAATTTTCAGTTGAATGATACATTTACTTCCAAACATTTCCATTCCCTGTAAGGTATATTTTCTAACAAAATGCTATTCAACTGTAGAATTTCTATCAACTACAGTAATAAATTTTTGATGTTTTCAGCATTTGCTTGTTAGTAAAAAAATAAATATCTGGGACATAATCTTTACCTGAAATAGAGTTTATACATTGCCATGGAATGTAAGCCCTTGCCACTGAAACCAGACCATTTGTATGATAAGTTACACATTCACATGTAAATGAACAGATTTTTATTCAAAGCAGCACATTTTTTACTAATTCCAAGAGCTTTTTATCCAAACCCAATCATTTTTCAAAACCAATGCTCTTTAATTTATATCAAGATATTTTTTATCACATTCCTCGTTTCACGGTCTGATACATTCAACTAAATTAAAAAGTATTTTTCATAGAAACAAATGATTTTTCACTAAAACCACCAAAAACCACTTTATGCCTACTCAGTTTCTTTTAGCAAATTATGCAAATTAAAAATAAACTGTATTTCGATATGGTTTATAGTAGACCTACATTAATGTCTGATCCTCAGAATAGATTGAAACATTTTTAATGAATCCATATTCACTAGGTGTAATAGCCACATTTACAGTTCTTCCAAATACAGATCTATGTGTGGAGTGAGAGACATTCATATTTTTTCATGCAAAAACAAACAAAAAAATCAAAAGAAACAAAAGATTTTTTTTTTCATTATATAGTTATAAGACCACTGTCCTTTACAATAAGCACATAAGAAACATGATTCAGCCCACTTCAAGGCAGAGAAAGGACTTTTCCTAGCAACCACTTGGTTATTCAGAGTTGGGAGTGTGTATTTTTGAATCATAAACTAATCATAGGCTCACAGGATAATCTCAAGGACTGAGTGGTCCATCAAGTCTACAGTCCAACCTCCTGCCCACAGCAGGGTCACGCATCACTGTTGCGGTCAGCCCGGTCCCGGTGCCGGGCAGCGCCTCCTCGGCACATGGGGCTGAGCAGGAGGCGGGAGCTGCAGCCACGCGGCCGGCGCGTGACCAGGCAGCTCATTGCGTGACCAGGCAGCTCATTGGGCGGCCTCGCGCGCGGGCTGCACGTGATCCCCTCCCTGATTGGCTGGTTGGTTGCTGGGCTCCGCGCGCTGCCGGGCAGGGCGGGGGCTGCTCCGGGCTCGGCAGTTCTGGGAGTTGTGTTTGACCCGGGATAAAGGTCTGGGCTGGGCAGCGCAGAGACCCTGCTGCTCCGTACGTCCATAATCAGATGAGACCACGTTACTCAGGGCTTTGCCCGGTCAGGTCTTGAAAACCTGCAGGGATGGAGAATTCACAGCCTCTCTGGGGAACCTGTGCCATTGCTGGACCACCCTCATGGGGGAAGAAGATTTCTTACTACCTCCAGTCTGAATATCTCTTATTTCAATTTATTTTAAGGATATCTGAACCTCCTACCGTGCCATGCACCACTATGAATCAGGTGGCTCCGTCTGCTCAGTGATGTCCTCTCAAGCTCTGGGAGCTGCTATCAGGTGCTCCAAAGCTCTCTGCTTTTATCCGGGCACTCTCAGCATCCCTCATCTCCTCCTAGCCTCAAACATCTTAGAATTTTGGCTTGATTTTTCTGCTCACACTCTCCTAAATCTGTAAGAAACCAGTTTTTCCATGTGGCTGCTAGTATAAAGAAGGAAGAACAAATAGGTGTGACTTCTAACAGGCAGCAGTTTCACCAAGACAAAATTATGTATGTAACTTTATGGGCAGGAGATGAGGAATATTTAGAATAGTGCTTGTATTCACTGCCTAGAAGACTTACACGTGTGCGCACGCACACACACCAACTCCAACACCCGTACACACCAGACTCAGTCTACTCAGGCTGTTTGATAGATGCAGAATAGTGTTTCACGACACATGGATCTAACTTTTGTGGGGTTTTTTTTGACACTGCTTCTCTGCATATGCTTCTCTCTTTCTCCATGTTTCATAGTATCATCTGCTCTTCCTAATTCTTTCTGGCCTCCTCTGTGAGCCTAATGATGGTTTCCAGTACCATTTCTTCTTGTACTATTGTTCAGTGGGACCCACTCCTGTTCTCCCTCCCTGCAGTCCTGTCTTGTCTACTCGCTTTGGGGGAAGCCCCAGTCTGTTCTGATGATTACTCATAACGTTAGGACCTTTGGCATGTGCCCCTGCATCCAGTCTCATATAACAATTTCTGTAACCACATTTCACAAGGTTAGGTTTGTCATAATGGGTCAGATGCTATGCTGTCATTTTCACCAGTGATGTTCATAATCTGCTAGCAGTTTTCATTTACTTTGCCCTTCAGCATAGACAGAACAGCAAGACAGAAACAGAGAACCCATCTCTCTCTGTATACACTCTTGTAAGAATGCTACTAGTTTCTGCTTAGCAAAGAAAATGCCTTTGTCTGGCTTCCTCCCCATATCTCAAACTATTCAAATATACTTTCTGCATCCAAACCTTGTAATTTACATTTCTAAGATTTAGATATTTTATTTTCTTCAGGTATCTGTCCTTTGTCAACATCAATATGTTTCCTATTTTTATTACCTTCTGCTAGATACCTTCTGGGTACTTTCTTCAGACTGAGGAGACTTAAAATTTTAATATATTTATAATATTATGAATATTCCTAATTCATAGCTATCTTTATATCCTGTTCTGGCTTCCCCCCTTTCCCTCTGTATTTTAAGCTTATGATTCAACTATATGCTCTCAGTGCAATTAATTTCCTTATATATCTACTTTGTAAATTAAAGAGAACTCTTAAAATCAGTAGAAATATGAAAAATGTTAGATGTATTTTACACTTGTGTGAATCAGTCTGATATAGATCAGTCAATTTAGGTTGGCGATATTATAGAATTACTTCATTTCTACTACTTTTTTTCTTTTTTTAGTTTTCATATTGTTTTGATTTTACGAATCAGCTTATCAAATGATTAATGTGGCTTTCCAAGTTGTCCTGGCAATTTCTTGTATGGTTATTATAATGGCAATGATCATGAACAGTATTATAAGCATGTATGGCTACAGTAAAGGCATTCTTTAAAAATATTAATTATCTATGTTTTCATATTGCAAACACTTCCATGTGAGAGTAGTCTTTGCCGTCTGAGTAATCTGAATGCACTCGAACTATTTATGCAAGTAACTGTAATATAAAGGAACTAATATATAAAAGAACCATTAATTTCCATGTTTCAGAGCCAGAAAGCAATGATCGCCTCACCTGATCTACTTACACAGGACAAAAAGCTTGACCTCAAGAAGACCTAGTGTAAACACTGCATGCTCAGCACCACCAGTTTCTTTCTACCTGCCTCGTGTGGTCCAAAACATACATAAGCATACAGTATTCATAAATGTCTTCCTAAATTCTTACCTCTACTTGTCTAGTTTCAGAGTCTAGCTGTGGAAGTATTTGCATACATAGAAAAAGGAGCACTTGGGCGTGAATTTTCTAGACTTAAAGGAAAGTTCAGTGGCTCACTGTGCTATATTACTGTAATTCCTATTCTTTAATCACAATGAGAACAACTCAAAATATTCCAGAGAATGAGGAGGTAACTAAGATCAAATATTTCAAAGTTTAAATAATATGAAAAAGAAAACTAAAATTCAATGCAGGTTGAGTTCCTGTAACAATGTTATTTTTTATCATCAGAACTCATATTAATAAAACACTTATCTGCTTTCAGAAATAACCACATTTCTCTATCAATAAATCTATTCTAATAAACAAACTGCATTTTTAAGAATATCTCAGTTTATAAGACTTGTGTATACTGTCAACAGCCAGAAAAGGAAGAAGAGTTTTCTGTGATGCAATTTAAAAGTGTTTTAATTCATCAAAATTGTTAGAAGTGTCGGTAGAGCAAATATGTGTTGTTGTAGAAGTGCTGGTGGAATGCACACATGCACACACACACACACATAAAAATGTACGGACATACATATATGTACGTGTGTGTATGAATATATGCATATATCAATATATACATATGTATGCATGTGTATGAATATACCTGTCTGTAGCTTTATCTTAATTATATTTTACAAACGCTTGTTACAGACATACGTTGTAAGACGTATGTCCAAAAGAGAAGTAGATCAGAAAGTGACATTGTAGAAAGTTTTCACCTGGACTTTCTTGTTGCAAATAGATGTCAGTAGTGCCAGAGCCTACAGTCACATAGCTTTAATATTCCACATCATATGTCTGTGAAGATAGACTGTATGGAAAAGAAAAAAAATTCAATGCAAAATAAAATTTTAGAAATAAAAACATGTCTACTGGAAAATGCATTTAAATAATATAGATTCAGAGGAAGAGAAAAATATAATAAAATGAGACATCACCAGAAGAAGAAGGGGCAATTTAATACTAAGACTTTTATGACACTTGCTCAGAGATTTCTCCCTCTTTTTTTTTCTAATTCAGTTCATGAAAACTTACAACTTAAAAGGTGTAATAAAGGTTAAAGTTGACATAACCATGACAGCAATATAATTATACATCATGAAAGGAACTGTGTTCACTAGAGAATGAGAGAAAAAAAAGGAGAGAAATGTAACATTTGACAAATTGTAAATGGAAATATTTTTGCTAAAGAGCAAGGATGGGAAAATTACTTGCATTTGGTTAAAAATAGCCCCTTTCCTTTGCAATAGATGTCCTCAATCAAAGGAGAAGCACTTTGATAATCACTATAATATCTTTAAGTGATCTTAGATATCCAGTGAAACCATAATATTTTTCAAAACATATCTTGCAATTTTCTACCTTTCCTAACTGTCCTGCGTGAAATTCTAAGAGAAGAAACTGTTGTTAAATAATCCTACCAGAGAATCCAAGTGCTATCAAACTGTTTAGCTTTGGCAAAATACATCTTTTATTTGAGGTTGAATTTCCTTTGACAAGATGGACATAAAAACGGTGGGTTTACTATTGGTCTACTATATCTCATAGCCAAGTTTTGATTCTTTCTCTAATCCCAAATTCAAACCAAGTGCTAAAATGCTTTCCAAATAAATGCAGCATGACAAAGCACAAGAGGCACAGTATTTAAGGCCAAGCCATATTCAAATAAACCTTTCTGACAATGAATCATGGCACTAGCAGATGAAGCTTTGATAGACCAGCTGTATGAAAGCATTTTGGTGGTATTGGTAGTGGCACACACACACACACCACACATACATACATGTATTTATATCTACATGAAAGTTGGGCTAGATGACCTACTGTGATCCCTTTCAACCTCTTATCCTACGATCAAGATCGTACAAGATTACTTTTTTCTTGACATTCAAGAAAAGGATTGTCCCTTAAAATCTCAAACAAAACAGAAAAGCTCTTCAAAACCTAGCACCATTTATCTATAGCATTTCTGTCTCATTGAGCCAGGGGAAAAGCAACATTTAGTGAGTTGAATGTCCTCAGATCTATGCCATGACTCTGTTACAAGATGTCACTGCCAGTGAGTAGATAGAATCTGAGAAATCCCTTTATTGTAGAAGTCTCTGTGGTTTTCATTTGTTTTACCAAGACTGTCTTCTGTTATACTAATGTGCTTACTCTTTCTCAGTTAAATCTAAAGTGTTCTGTTTCATAAGAAACACGAAAGTGGTTGAAAACATTACAGGAAAGAGAGAAGAGATTTAATTCCTTTATTTAATTCCTTTTTTTTCCTCTCACTAGCAAAAATACACAAAACCATTCCTTAATATAATGAAAGCATTCAAAAACATATGTAAGGAGCAACTCATATTTCTCATTTGCAATTCAGTAACTTGATATAGATAATGATAGAAGATGATACTCAGTGCCTGTCTATGTGTCTCATTTTACCCCATTCCCTTCAACATAAATATCCAACACGGTAACTCTGTTTTTCCAGAGGAAGTGAAGAAGAAAGACAAACCAAGTGCTCTGCTATTCCCAGCTCTTAGTGGAGTGCTGCGTGCTGTGAAATGCAGATGGGGTGAGGTCTTGTACCACCACCTTCTCCTTGGAGCTCCAGGCTGTTCACTTGAGCCCCCGCTCCAGGGGAAGATCATAACCTCAGCCCTCAGTGGCTGCACAGACTGCATAATCCGCTGAGTTTAGGCATAGATATCTTAACCTCTTTGGACAGTAGACAACCTCATCTAGTCATAACCTATCTCAGATTTTCTACCCACCTGGAAAATCTGATGCATTGAGATTGTACGTACTACCACTACTATACATGCTACTAATCTGATTCAAGGCAGATTGGACCTAATACTGAATCTATCAATGCTGATTGTATGTCACATAAGAAACCAGATTTATTAAAAGCAGAATCTCTACCTTGAAACAAAAAAGGAAAGGTAGTTGGTCTACGTGATGAAAATAGGCCTGTTATAGGTGTCAGGATTCTCAGATAAAGACACTGCAAATTCCAAGGAATTCAGAATCTGTACAGCTTGCTTGAAGTTTATTTCTTCAGACCAGCAAACAAAGGGGAATTTTGGAGGCTTCAGAATCATAGTTTGCTATATAGCAAATAGAGGAAGATATTTGCAAACATGACATCAACTACATTTCTTTCATTAACATGCAAACATGCACCAAATGTACCAGTTTTGCTATCTAAATGCTTGTACAATTCTCCCGTTTGTGGAAGACTGATAAGTTCCAGCTTCCACTAAAATCAATGACAAGTCTCCTGCTGGCTTTAGTGGGATAGGGATCATGTTCAAAGTGCATCATGACATACACCTTTCTATTATAATCCATATCCTATGCTATTTTTTAATATACGTGTCTTCCACAGTGCAAGAAGCAGCAAAATCTCCCATCCTGGTTTCTCTGGAATACCTTTAGGCATACCAGAAAAAACAGGCTAAGCTCAGTAAAATCCTGGCTCTTGGTTCTGTACGATAAAAGCTACTGACACTCATTCTCAGGTCTCTTACAAGCAGCTTTGAAACTGCCTAAAGAGTACTCAATTCCTACTTGCAACATCAGTCAAAAAAAAAAAAATTATCAGACCTGCAGAATGCAGGAAAATAAATGAAAGGAATAGCTTTCTCCTGTGGTTGTAGAGAAAATGCTACTACAGAAGACACACACACAAGGTGTGTAAGTATAAACACCTGTATTAGAGGATAAAAGATTTCCTGAATTTCTAAAATGCACAGCTGGTTGCATTACATCTGTGCTTAAAGTGCAGATATTTGTTTTCATTTCTAATTTATCCAGCCACAGTGCTGTATTACTATCTAGTAGCTGTAATTAGGAGATTCTAGCAAAATCAGTCTTAGAACAAATATTAGGGATGAAGAGACTCTGCAGTCTCTCTTCTTTTATATCTTGGCCTACTCAGTGTATATACCTTTTTGTTTCACAATCATGTATAATCTTATCACCAAGAGACAGCTTACAGATCTAGAGGATTTCCATGGTTATGGTATAATGCATTCATTGTTTGGGGGAAAATTAATTAATTAAAATTTATCTCACAAATCAGAAAAAAAAGTTTTCTCAAAAGTCTTAATTTTGCTCTAAAACAGAGATGGTTTAAAAATTCAGTGTGAAACAGCTTTGTTTCAAAAATGTTGTTTTATTAAAAATAAAGTTGAGTAACGTTGATTTTGACAAAATTATAATTTTATTTTCATATTAATATTTTCATATTAAATGAATCATTATAACCTTTCCTCGTTTGATTTTAAAATGCTGAACTGCATTAATATTTTAAAAATTTCATTTCTATTTTAATATAATTATTTTAATTCATTTCATCTTTTTTAGGAATATACAAACTGTGCTTATATATACAGTATTATACAGATTGGATAAATACTAGAGTGTGATTTGACAATACACACATACAAAATATTTTATTGAAAGAAAATAATCAAAAGTTCCATATTTTAAACAAATTATATGCAGAAAGAAAGACTTATATGGATTAAGAGCTTCTTATTTCAAAATTTCAGATTTTCCCATTAAATTAAAATTCCAAACACCTCTAACCTTAGAGCTTCCTGAAAAATGTTGATATAATCAAGTTCAGAGTATAAACTCTATGTAATTTTTTAAATATAAAAAAGTAAAGGATGTGACAAAATGACAAATACAGTTTCTCTTAAATAAGGTGACATGTTCCTAAGATACTAATAAGAAAGCTTACATGCATGCTGGAGAAACACATGAGCATATGAGGAAGGACAAAGATCCAAGGAAAAACCTTCACAGTGACCAAGAGGATGCTCACTTGGAGCAATTCTTGGAGTTTTTTCCTTCCTTAGTGGAGGCAAAGACACCATCTTGGAGAACACACGTGGGACAGTATGTGGCATCTCTAGTCTAGTGGTCATAGTCATGCCTTTGCATTGCCCCCTACAGTATAAAACACAACTCCCCACTCACAGCTCGAGATAAATGTTATAAAGCTTCCTAGAAATTAGGGTTCATTGAGAAGAAAACCCATCACCTCTAGGAAACTTGTAAGTCACCTCATAGTGGCACCATTATATGGATTTTCTCAAAATGGGAGTGACAATCTTTTAGCTGGCAAGGAGTTCTGATGAAGCAAATCTAAATAAGGATTTTAAAATCTGTGAACTCCTGTGGCCTTTTTTGTGACTGGATGCATGTATATATATATGAGTATACCCAATAGGTCAAGATCTGTGGAGGAAAATACATGATTTCAGGGTGTATCATTCACACAAAATTTATCTGGGTAAATGTTGTGGGGGAGAAGGACATTCCTGCGGAAATGGTTTAGTCTGGTCCCACCAGGATCCCTCAGGCTGGATGCCCACCAGCTGCTACCCTGCGCTGGGTGTGCTCCTAGAGCGTAAGTTTAGATTTATCCAAGATGACTCTTAGATGCAATCCAAAGCTGAGTTGGTGGAGAGGATCAGGACTTTCAGTTCAAAAATGCACTCCCAATTTGAATTAAAATGCTGCCATCAATGTACCCCTTACTACTGGGCCAGGTGCAATTAGCAGAGAGAAAGCTTAGCAATGATTTGTGAAGAAGGTGAAGTCGTGGCTGTGCTTCTGCTCTCTGTGTGCATATATGCATATATACATACATATGTACAGAGGAAGAGTGGCACAATGCCAGAAGGACTGTGCACTTTGCTGAGCAGCTCTGCGGCTCCGTGAAGAAGTGTGCACAGCTCCTGCAAAGGCATCTGGAAACAATCCAGCCCTTCCTGCACTCTGCTGGCTAATGGGGAAAGAGTCGAGCCCTTTGTAGTGGAATAGGTAGAGTCCTGCTCAGGCTGAAAAAGAAGCGTTTGGAGAATATATAAGAGGTCTACAGCCTATGTGACAGGGAGCACAAATCAGTGTCACACAGTTAGAAGTTGCCAGAAAGGTAAGTTAAGCTTGGCTGCTACCAGAACTTCAGGCTTTTTTTGCAGTTGTGCCATTGGGTTCTTGTCTTAAAAAGATCCCTTTTCTCCATCTCCGCTTGCTCCATCACTTACTTCTGAAACAAATGTTTCTCAGAGCAAAACAACAGAATAGAGCATGATGTGATAAGGCACAAAGGCAAAATGTCCATCAGCCATTGACTGTGCACTGAATTGGCTGGGTTCCCATAACACTAGGGTTGCAAAAGCAGCCAGGAAATACCCTTATGTTGCTGCCCACTCTCATGAGAAAAGTTCCACCTTACCTTGTAATATCTAAACCAGGTATGTTTGTCATAAAAAAAAGGCCTATGTATAACGAGTATATAAAATATTAATGATCTTGTTTGCATTAAATAAAAACAAAAAAATAGCATTCATATTCATTATAACCCAATGATAATTCAGTATATATTTTCCTTCCAGTTGTGTTAACGGTTAGTAGAAAGGTGATCATTCACTGAAAAAAAACCATTATAGAAGATGGGTTGTTAAAACTTGACTGTTTCTAGTCTTCAAATAATGTGTATTAACATTTTTAAACATGCCCATTAATGCAAGCATGCTCTACAAATAAGTTTCTCTGAGGCTGCAACATCTGACAAAGACAAATAAAACTTCTAGTTTTTATTTTAAACATGTACATGCATATCTGCAAATAGCGAATAAAAATATAACTATATACATATATGCATGTCAGAGCTCATTTAATTGCTATAGAGGAGAAATGATTTTCAAGAATGTTTAGGGGAAACTTAAAACAAATCTCTTCAGTTTATTGATGTGTTCCTGGAGATGCTGTTCAGAATATGAATTATGCATAGCCCTGAATTGTCAGAAGTCAATTCTAAGTACCTTTAGAACTTTTAGAAGAGGGATATCTTCTCAAAGCAGATAGTTTTGAGGTCTTCACATTTCAAGATGTGACTTTTTTTTGAACGGCAAGTTGCCTACGATGCTAAATATGATGTAGCAGAATATGGAAGCTCTTTTCATTATTGAAAAAGTGTGAATAGTGTAACGGGGGAAAATAGTGTTTTTGCCACTTTCATAGATAAAAGATCATGAAGGCATAGGTGTAGGAGGGGAATTTCCAAGTTAGACTTCATAGCTAGGCAGAAGGATAGCCCAGAATGTCTTTCTAGTATTAATGCCAGTACACAGGAATAAATAAATCTTACATAATTTTACCATGGTCATCTATTTTGTTAGTTGGATTTGATACTACTAATTTCATGTGTTTTTTTTTTCCCTGAAAAATACTGATAAATTTTAAAAGTCTTGTGAGTTGACAGTTGAAAAAATTACTGAAAAATAAAGAAAATGTTTAACTGCCCAGGTAGTTAATTTTACTTTTTTAAACTGATAATATTCAGAGAATCCTTGGTTGATTATTTTTGTTTGTTTTAAAATTTGTCTTGAGTAAAAGACATTATAAAATAATAAACTACAATAATTTACATTAAGGTTTAATCAAATGAAAATGCATTGAAATCACTTATTCTGGTTGTTGAAGATTTTCTTTGTAATTTCTACTGGGTTAATTACCTTGAAAGATATTTTAATTCTGCACTCAAATGTTTGCTCTAATTCTCAGAAATTTCATATAATATATTTTTTTTCCAGTTCAACACAGGTTTTAATTGTATAAGGACTGTTGAAAGGATAAATGGCCGAGGAGCAAGATTAACAGAGCAAAGCTCTTCTTGTAGATGCTTTACAATTTGGGAACATGAGCCACTTAAGTAGATTGAAGTGACACATGAGAAGAAAGGTCTATTTTGCAGATATTAAAGGCATGTCAGGAGAAAGGAATTTTAGATGCTTTTCAATGAGGAGGAGAGAAGGACGGGATATTCTATATACAGATTGCTGTAAACCTGCCTGCTAAGAATGACAGTGTACATTCAACACAGAAATGAGAGAATCACCTCCAGCTAGTGGTGGTCTAGAAAAGACAATATGGAAATCCTTGTGCCCCCTAAAAAAGTTCTCCATCAAAGATCTAAACAAGAGTTAAACAGGAGCAGTATTAATTGGAGCTTAGCTCAGTGTCAGCTCATTTGTAATCATCCTCCTTTCTTGTATCCCAAGTCAGAATTTCTTAATCATTTTAGTTTCTGTTTAAGAAGACTGCTTTGTAAAACATTTCCTTGAGTTTATATGTCCATAGTCACCTTAGGATAGTGTAAATTCTGTCTCTTTTGGTTGAAAATCTTTGTTTCTCTTGATTCCCCCTTTGTGTAACTGACAGCTTTGTTTTATTCTAGTCAACGCAGGTGCTTTAATTTACATCAGTCAGTATTTGTACTTAAAAACCTTTTATCTGTATTTCACACGGATTGTAGATAGAATCATAGAATCCCTAAGGTTGGAAAGGACCTTTAGAGATCATCTAGTCCAGCCCCCCTGCACAGGCAGGGTCACCTACAGCTTGTGGCACAGAATTGCATCCAAGTGGGTTTTGAATATCTCCAGAGACTCCACAGCCTCTCTTATATTCACCCTGTCTAACAGCGTGCTTCTGACTTTATATGTCTGTATATATGCATGTCATTGTAGGATCCTTCTATAGAAAAAGAGAAAAACAATCATTTTTAGGACACAATTCATATAACTTTTTTAAATATCTACCTCTGGTGAGGTGATGATGTTCTAGAAGTAGATGGTGAGGAGGCCTAGGTCAACTATATGAGGACATCCACCTTGTATATATTTTCATTTCATCAGATGAATTAACTACTTAAACATATCTCCATATAATGTCACTGTAAAACAGTGATGTAATAAGCGGTCTATTTGGTCTTTGCGAAAAGAGAAAGATACAAAGTTCACCTCTTTCTTACCTCTTCTTAGGTATTAAAGAAAATAGAGGTTCTTTGGCAAGAAATCAGTGTGACACATTGAAACAAAGTGGACCAAGTGGTTTAGAGTCAGTATTTTTATCACTTTAGCTTGATAACATAATCTCCTGCAATAAAGGGGCAGAATTAGAGAATGTAAGAACAAAACACCTACATGTAGTGAGAAGAGGCATCATTAGGTGAACTCTTGAAAATTCCATTAGAAGAGGAAGTTAGAATTTTACAAGAGCACATTATATTAGTCACCTTTGTGATACCAGTGGTAATTAAATGAATATTTAATCCGGCAGTTGTTTTTCCCTCAGTTTTCTGATTTTATCACCACATGTAACATTTGTAAACATGATGAACAGGGATTCTGTTGTGCTTCTGTTGTGCTAAATTTTGAGGAGGTTGCTATTTTCATGTATGGCTTTGAGAAAAGAATGCATTTAGTTTTTATATTGGTTGACTGTTATACAGGTCACTTCTAGGATCTCAGAGTTTGCACCAGATATAACCAATATCTGCTATTTATATCTCTAGTTTCCTTGGCTAGAAACGGGTCTGAGCTTTGCTCTAGTACCTATTCCTTAGGAAAGCTTGCTTCTGTGAAAAAGAAAATAGGTTTTACTGCACAGAAATGGTGCAGAAGTAAACTTAATCATGCTCCTGAATGCAATAGGTCATGTTCTATTATATTTAGCAACTATTTAAAGCCTGAGCTAATTGAGTAGAATGAAATGTAGTGAAATCGTATGGCATTTCCTAACAAAAAGGAAAGATTTTATCTTTCTGAGGCACATACGGAATTTTCAGCTATGTCTCTACTGGTTTTGGTGCCCATTCTTCAGTTTGGGGTTTTGTTCACTAAGCAAGGTACTCTGCATCATGCCATGAACATTGATGCCATAAGCATTCATCCACCTCTTTGTGTATCAGTTACATCATACCTTACTTCAGAGGACGGGGAGGCTCCAGTTAGTGGTGACAAACAACTCCTCTGTTTTTCACAAAACATAATTTTTAATGAATATCTTGAATCATTTCCTCCATCATCCCATCTCTGGAGGAGACACTTCCCTTCTTTTAGCCTTGTCTGCATTCTTAACTGGTGAATCAAGATTTTCATATCAAGAAAAAACATATATCAAGAGCCCCATGCTGCTTTTGTTCCCACTTTTCCCCTGAGAAGAAGCATCACCAGGAATATCAGCAGTTATGCTCAGTGTTTCTTCATGATCTGTCTGCCTGAGCAGGGGAGCAGAAAGCAATATGCTGGTAGAAGGGACTTGTTACTACTGTACCGTAACATTGGTCTCAGTGACTGTGAAGGCTTTTTCTGTGACCATCTGTACTTATCTCAGGGAATTACCAAAACTGCTCAGACAGCTTTCTACATCTAGAAGTTAAGCTTCTAGATGCCCAGAGAGGTTGTGGAGTCTCCTTCTCTGGAGATCTTCAAAACCCGCTTGGATGCAGTCCTGTGCCACGTGCTTTAGGTGACCCTGCGTGTGCAGGGGGGTTGGACTAGATGATCTCTAGAGGTCCCTTCCAACCTTGAGCATTCCATGATTCTGTGATTCTATATATGCGTGTGGATTTAGAAGCAGATTTAGCAGCAGTATGGGACAGGGGCAGCTCTATTGGAGCTTTCCTGGTTTTCATCAACTGAGGATCTGGTCCATAAAATGAGATAGTTGAATTATACCAGAAATAAGTGCTTACCTTGAGCCAGTAGCTTAAAAATAATTTATAAGGCAATCTGTGATTTTGATGCTGTATTTCCTCAGCATAATAGGGATAGGTTGCAAAAAAATCAAAACTGATCTCAGATGCAAATAACAGTATTTTATATCACAGTAACTCTGTTGATTTTATCTCTTTTGTAACAGGTAAACAGAGATTCAGCACTAATACGTATTCGCTGTTCAAAATTAACCATGAGGACAAGACACGATTTCAGAATAGTACTTTTTATTAATATGGTCTGGGTAAAAAATACTGAGATTAGTATGAATTCAAAAAGACACAATTATGACAGAATTCTCTGAGAAACAAATTAGTGCCACAAATTAGTTCAATATGGTCAAAGGAAAGGTCAAAATCAGAAGGCAGCAGGCATTTAAACACTTTCAAAGAACGTAATGAAAATGAAGTCTGAAAAACAGAACTGGTCTTTCAAAGACCAGATTCAAAGACAGAATGGTCTTTCAAAGAATGTAATGAAAATGAAGTCTGAAAAAGAGAACTAAGTTTGACATGGTTAAATCTAAAACTTACTCTGGAGTGAGAAATATGAATACAGATTGAGTTTTTGAATTAAAGTTCCAAATCCTGAACATGACAAAATAAAACTTTGGAATACCTGTTTGCATTTCAGATATGCTTCTTTTCTGGATGTCTTTTGTAAAGGCAGCCTACATATTAAACAAATCAACAAAATCTTTTCACATTTATCTTTTCAAATACCTGTCACATTATGCTGCTGAATGCACACTAGCTCTTCTTTTAAAGAGGATTAATGGTTGCTCAAAAGAGAAGTCTTACGTTAATTTCAAGTGATTCATATGACCCTGTTGCACAAACACAACATTTCCCACACAACATATTCTTGCAAAAAAAAAATGATGGTTGCATTTTGCTGTGTACTCACTCAGGAGAATCACATCACATACCTAAAATTTAAGTCAGCAAATAAGCAAACTTTATTTATTTATTTAGGGATTACTTCAAGTGTATTTTCTCGTGGTCTTGTATAGCCATTCACTTGTATTGAAAATGAGGATAAGCATAACCTTGGAATATAGTTTCTTCTACATATACCTGATTAAGAGTCTAAATTCCATTTTTAAGAATAAAGAGAGACTTTGACAAATTACTGTAGGGTAAAAAATTACTGAATCTCAACTGTTCCACATACTTTTCATTGTCCTGTAGGACCCCACAGAATATGTGATGTAGTTTTCTGAGTAAAAGCAAATGTTGCCTTTATTGTGAAATACTAATGGTATTCACGTGGTCATTTATTGCTTCACACTTACTTAAAATTATTAGTTACTGTGCGGTAACTGCAGGTTTGCCTAAATGCCACATCCTCCCACCTTTCTAAAGGCCCTATGGTAAAATCTGCAATCATGAGGTTGGATTATTTCTTTTTTAATGCAGATCAGAATGTTAAAAGCCCAGCTCCTCCTTACTTCAGTGTAAGTATGACAAAAGAAAAAAGGGAAATCAAAGCAAAAGACTATATTTAGTCATTAACACATCAAGGAGCTGCTGGGAATGGTCTTGGATTCATAAGAAACAGCCCTTATTATAGGGCAGATATGAATGTGCTATTATGCTTAAGTATAATATAGTATAGGAAGTTACCAAGTTAAACAGGTTTATAGCGTTTCATGCTGGAGTGTAATGCATGTAAGTGCATGTTAGAGCCCATCTCCAGGAGTAAACTATCACTGGAGACTTGGAGAGCTTGAATAGTATTGAAGAAATAGTCCAAAAGTATCGTGCGCACATGGTGGAGGACACACTACGGAATTCCCTATGGAATAATCACCCAGAATTACATTCTGGACTGTCCCGAACCCTAATCCTCCTGTCTCCTTTGAGTCTAGTCATTCTAGCTAGTGAAGTTCAGCTTCCAGAAAGGCAAGTCATAAGCAAATAAATATTTTTGCAAACTACATTAGGATCCTGTCTCTGTCTTTACTGACTGGGTACATCTGTTTTTGGCAGTTTTTGTGCCACTGAAAGCTATTTCACTGATTGAATGGGTTTATTTTAAGGGGAGGTGATACTTATGAGATAAAAGGCTTGATTTTAAACGGCCTCTGATGCTATGTATCTGCAGTCTAGGACCTAAACAGTAGCACTTTGTTAAATGGAACAATGCCAAATATCTTTAAAAATCTGAATTTTAAGCATCCTGACACAAACTGAAATAAATTAATTTTTAATATAAAAAACAAAACAAAACAAAACAAAACCTTTTCACCCGTGGGTGACTGAACAGTGGAACTGGTTTCCCAGAGAGGCTTGCAGAGTCTCTGTCCTTGGAAATACTCAAAACATGATACAGCACTGGGCAGATGGCTCCAGCTGACCCTACTTGAGCAGGGGGCTGGACAAGATGATCTTCATAAGTTCTTTCCAGCCTCAGCTGTTCTGTGATGCTATGAAGTAACTGCACATAATCTTACTCCAGCTTTTTCCCACCCCATCACAGCAACTTGTAGTCTGTTCTTCATAAGGAGTTCTGAGCAGAGAGCTTAACTCTCTGCATTCAATTTTGGAGGACAAGGAGCTAGTGGAAGAGATGAACAAGCTATTCAATAACATCTATGATAAACCAGTCAAACACACTAAATGCAACTTAAAAGAATGCAGTGAAGTGTGGAAGTAGCAGTATAGGATAAAGGTCCAAATATCCATGCAGGCTTGGCAATTCAGAGGCAACTTTAACTGAGATAGACACTGTTAAGAAGAATTCAGTTATGAAGTGTCTTTTGGCACTGCAATTTCAATAAGAACTAGAAGATGTCATTACATAAAGAGTTGGACAAATCATAAGGGGTTTAATGTGGCACTCAAAAATGTTTAAAGAAAGCACTTACATTTCTTCCCAAAAGGGGGAGAAGCACACCCTATCATCTCCATCATATTTCTCATGTTCAAATACAAAGTGATCTTGAAAATTAGTCCAAGAAAATCTCAAAAATAATAGTGAGAATCTTCTTTTTTTTTTTTTGCAACACAATGTAGAAACAGAAACAATAAGGAAACCCTGAACAAACCATTTTCATGAACACTGAGAAATTTTAAAAGGGTGTTATTGGTGAGAGAGCAATCCAATTGCATCTAACTGAAGCATGCAACAAGAAAATATGAAAATGGAAAGTGTTTTAAAGCCAGCAGATCTTTAAACCCTAATACTAAAACTGAAAGGTGAAAATTTGAGGGCAGCAAGAGCTTCAACTCTGAAATTGAAACAGGAAAAAGACAACCCAGAGGCAATATTTCATTCAAACCCTGATGATCAGTCTGAAAGAATGGAGCCTGGGGGCAGAAAACATTCAGACCCCGACAGTAAATTTGA
The DNA here is from genome assembly GCF_059628265.1 of Tinamus guttatus. Classification (NCBI taxonomy): domain Eukaryota; kingdom Metazoa; phylum Chordata; class Aves; order Tinamiformes; family Tinamidae; genus Tinamus; species Tinamus guttatus. The sequence goes on from NW_028288684.1 coordinate 14,826,040, forward strand.
AAGGTGAGAGCTTTAGGGCAGGAATCACTCAGGCCTTAACAATGAGCTGGGATGGATGGATCTTAAGGACAGTATGCATTAAGGACCTGCAGCTAAAACGGTAAGGAGTTAACAGAGGACACTGGGTACCTTACAGCCTCTGATAATGAGCCTGACTGAACCTCTGTTGGGGTCTAGCAATCGCAAAATACTGAATTTAAATGAATGCAGTGTACAGCATAGCAAAAAGGCTGGAATTATAATGAATAAAGGGGAAAAACAGGAAAGGCAACAAAGCTAGTCCAAGAATGATGGTGGAGCTTTCAGTGTACAAATTTAGGCCATCACTTTACATTAACAAAACTGACTAGTCTAGGAGCTTGCATAATGTGAACTATGTCTAATCAAAAGGAATTATCCTTCGTTCCTACATTCAAAGTCTGCAGTAAAACTTAACAGAAGTGACTTTCTCCACACATTATATAGTCTATGGAACTGCATTTGCACTCACTAGTATATTGTGACAGATGTGCTCCTTCCCTAGCTCAATCTGACTTCTCACATGTACCCCTATTCAGGTGTTAGCTACCATATTATCTGATCCTGGTAGTTGCCTCCCTGATTTCTTCCCCCACTCAGACATTAACCATCAATAACAGTCCTGATGGCTGCATCCTGATGGAAAGATAAGGCTAATTGTGTGTACATTAGCCAATAGTCATTTCTGAATTGAAAGAATGACTATAAGTCAATTACCTTATGCCATGAATATGGGGACAGCCTGAGAGCCCATGGAGTTCTCCTTGCATCACAGCAAGGATCTCCCCTCGAGCAGGGACGCCTCTCAAGGATACTCCTTGGGGTTAAGAGATCCTTCTCACTACTGTTTTGTGGTTAGTGACTATAGCACGCTCTCCTTCTGCACTTGTAAACTTAACTTTGTGCACAAATCCTTTAACCATAAACCACTGACCAGGTCTGAGACTAGGACTGGATCCATCCGCACCCAGATTCCTCTCAGAAGGAGTTTGGAAAGCAAGGGGGTCCAATCTGAACCTTGTGTCCCAACGGGAGGGTGTACTTGGTAATTCTTTGTATTATTTTGAACCTCCATTCAGTAAATAAGTAATCTTGCCATAGAATCTCGTGAAACCATTGTTATTATCAATAAAATCTGTTACTATTTCCTTCCCACAAGTGAAGTGCATTGTGTCAATCACCCCCACCATCATTTTTTCCATGACATATATACAATGTATATGTTGTAGTTGGATGGGGGGTGCAAATTTGGTAAGAGATGAATCCCCTTATGTTCTCGCCGATCCTTAAAGGTTACAGAGACTGGGGGCAGCTGGACCAATCTCTTAATAGGGATACCAAATACTGTTAGCTATACACCCAACTCTGCTAGTATCGGATTCACCAACAGTCGGCCGACCATCTGTCCAGTCAGCTTTCTAGGAGCAAACCAAGTTCCCAAATAGTGTGATCAACTATAAGCTCAACTCTGGCAGCATCGGATTCACCCACAGTCTGCTGACTGTTAGTACGATTGCCTTCAAAACAAGTGGTCGAGTTCACGAATAGCGCAGTTTATTCAAATGCAACATTTAGAAAACAGGTTTCAGATGTCAGTACAGGAAATTCTCTACTACAGTGTGGGGTTCTTAGCTAGTGCCTAGTGTACAAATGCACAATCATCCCTCATGCAGAAGATGGGAGAGGGCTCTCAATCTTGAGGAGTCTCCTCAGGCAGTGTCCTGGCCCGAGGGGAGTAAAGGGGCTCAGCCTGTCAACTGATCCAGAAGTTACGATGGAATCTTCCCTCTCTCCTCTTCCTTCTTCCTTAGTTTCTCTTCCTACGTTCTTACCATCCCATTCTTCCTAGTTCTTGCCCCCCATTCTTCCTTCCTAGCATATCCCTCCTTAGTTCGCCTTTTATATTTTTTCTTTTACATTTAGGTGGAGCTTGAGTGACTCTAGTCATATTTACTTTCGTTATTTATTGATTTTAAAAAGTCTCCTGAGTTAATCGAAAATCTAGAGAGCATGCTCAGTGAGGAGTTGTGCTCAGTGAGATGGGGTTATGTATGGGTATTATAATGAGATTAGAAGGCGGAGAAGTTTGAGCAAAGTCTATCGGAAAGAACTGATCTGCCACCATTGTTGGCCCAGCACCAGACGTCACACTATGTGGCTTATCAACTGCATGATACCATCAGGTTGCTGCCTCTGCAGGGACTACAACAGAATTTGGCGGTGTCTTCACTCCGCTCCACCCTTCACTCATCATCTGCACAGCACCATCAGATTATCCCTCTTGGTCATGGTGTCTCCATTCTGCTCCACTCTTCGTTTACTCTTATTAGCTGTGCTAGGAGGGCAGATTGTGTTGCCAAGGGAATCGTGGAGAAGCAGATTCCACACATACCAACCATCTTGGAAGTGGTAACTGTCTCTCACCTCAAGCAAGCCTCTGTAGTGCTGTAGCTTCTGTTAGGCTCTATTTTTCTCTAAGTTCCTCCTTCGTGAGCAATTCTCTCACACTATAATACACAATAATTTATATTCTTTTATTTCTTAAGGGAAAAATGGCATCAAATATTTTCCACTAAGATCGAAAGACGGAAAAGAGCTGTGCAATTCTTCTGTTTTCCAAAAGAAAAAAAAAAATCCTTCTTAGTGTATCTTTTACAAATGCTGTTTCTTCATAAGAATTTACAAACACATAAATGAAACATTCACAGACATTTTCAGATTGCTAAAGTTAGGTATTCTGGTATTTAAAAAAAATAAGAGAGAGAGATTGATAGGAAAACTTTGATATTCAGTCACTTACTGTCTAACAAACGACAAAAACACCCACTGATAGCTATTGATAACCAAAGCATAAACTTCAGAGTAAAGCTGGAGAACTGCAAAATTGAACATCAATGTATAGAATTCATTTATATAATTACTTCCAGTGTGTGTGCCGTTCTATTCTATACTGAATAAAATTTCTTTCTTTTTCCTTTGTTGAACTATGTCCTCAGCTAACTGTGTCCACTTCTTAAGGACAAATTGCAGCTGTTTTTAAGTTATATAGAGGTCTGTGATATTAGTTTAGCTATCTCAAACATATGCTAGATGCGCAGCTTCTCTATAGGAATAATAAACATTCAAACTTTTATCTTGATTCTCATTATCCTCAAACTATTTCAAGATTTAATTTAGAAAGTGAATGGCTTAGTGGGACATGTGTTCTTCCTGTGTTTCTGTCTCCTCTTTCAATGAGGTAGTAGTTATTGCCTCTTATTTGGAGTGTTTGACTGTTTTGCTTCACAGTAGTTCTTATACATTCAAAAATTATAGAAGTAATCATGCTCTGAAGGAATATATCCACTACAGCTAGTGATTCAGTTCTCAGATTTTCAATTTACATATTTTAAATTAATGACTGTTTGCTCTATAATAAAAATGTAGTTATCACTGCAGCTAAGTTATTATGCACTACATTATTTCTGAGATTCACAGTCTTTCCACCTATAGGACACAAAGTAAGCAGTTACAATAAGCATATATCTACCACAACTTAAGAAAACATGTGAAATACCTGAACAACTCTTTGAAAGTTAATCAAAATGTGTTTTAAAAGCTTTTCAAATAAGATATTTTCTACCTCAAAGTGGTAGGAAAAAAATAGTGGGGGAGAAACCGATGGAACATGCCGTAAGTCTGAGTTTTAATCTAATGCTGAATTTATTCACTGGAAATGTCATTTGCACCATTAGCTCATCTTTTAAGGGAAGACAAGACTGAATGACATTGCCTGCTCTCCAGCATGACACACAATAAATATACTTAAACATAAAAGTCATTACTTTTCCTTCTTATGATATAAAAAATTTGAGAATCTTTATGTTTCAGAAAAGTTAAGATCTTGTCTTTGGAGTCTTACCAGGTTAGCTCTGAGCAGAACTCCACCTTGCCAGAGGAAGAAAATCCATCTAGATAGGGAACTGTAGTCTTCCTTGGTGTTTATTCCTCCTTGCAGTATTGTTGTAAATGGTAGGGGAGGAGGTATACAGCAACCATTTAAAAACACTGGGTTATGTACTTGAGGTAGAAAAACACTCCCAGTTCAACATGGCTAAATTTGCCTAGCAGATATGCAGAAATTAATTTAAATGATAGAACATATGTGTGGGAAAAAGAGAGACTTCTTTTAAATGTTATGTACTTTGATGTTTTATTTTGATTCCTAGTTAAAATGACTAACAATGTGTAAATATTACAGATAGGCTATAGGCTGAGAAAGAGCTTTGAAAAGGAAGCTGCTACTGACTGACTGGAAGTATTTAGTAAATGAATGTGCTTATAGCTGTAATGGTGAAAGAAGAACAGAAGTGGAGCATGTTGTCCATAGAAGAGTTTGGAACAATGGTACTGTTAGTTTCTTTCAAAATTGTTGTTAGCATGCAATTTTATAATATTTAGGTATGCAGCTGAGGTCAATAGATTTGGATTTGGCTTTACAGATCGCAATAAAACAAGAAGAGTTTTAATACTCTTTGCATATTATATATGTTTTTTTTTATGTGAATTTCCTCATCTACTTCTCTTAATTCTATTCTCAATTTAAATTGTCAGACTTGAGAATGCACAGTATTTTATCATGAAAAAGAAATGCATTCATTCCTAAGTGTTTGTGTATTTCCCTTTAAAACATCCTCTGATGCTGCACTTCCAGAAGAATTTATCGATTAAAATTAAGGTCTGTTTGGTAATACTTGTAGAGTATTATCAATTAGTCATTTTTGTAAGTCTAATATGATACATGTTCTTTTTTTCCTATTTTTTTAAGGCAAACAAAGCATGTATAGCATAAAGTGAAAGGCAGATCATACTGCAGTCTGAAAATTCTTAGTAACTGAAAAGCCTCTGGTACATTATGAAAGTATTCAAATAGATGATTATTATATAAGAAAAAAGGGCATTTCTGTGTGAGCAACTTAATGCTCTCTCCTTTGCAAAAGAAGTTAATTTTATAAAAGAGACTTTTAGCTTTACTGTGTCAGAAATAAGTTCTACTTGCTTCTTTAGTCAACATAGTAAAATTACATGAAAATGTGCAAAGCATGTACTATGATTTTCAAGGGTAAATAACTTATTTTTCAACCCAAGCCTGAGAACATCTAGTAGAAATTGTGATTTGTCAGTTTGATGAGGTATTTGAAGAAACAGGAGATGTTCTAAAGCTGTGCAACTGGTTTCCAGGGTGAAACTATACTAGCAAATTAAGCAAATTAATGAAAGACTTCATCAGGATGTTTTCTCAGATACGGAATTAGGGCTTTGACTAAATATCACATCTTTAAACATGATTCTGTAATACATCTTGCCCAGTTAAATTAATTTGATCTCAACAGATATTTTATATGTGAAGTGCATCTCAGAATCTGGTCCTTCTTGTGGTTTAGGTCACCTTCAGTTTACACTGTGAACCAGTATCAATAGTTTTTCATCTTAGGAAGCAAAGGCTTGAGCTGCGCACTGACCATAAAACCCTTTGGGCAAAATGAAAGACGGAAAATAGTTTTTATGAAAATGCCTTTACATGCATGATTTTATTATGCCTCTGAATTATAGATATGCCCCCTCATTCTTATCTGATTCATGAGGCTGTCATTGTATGTGTGCACAAGATATATGTATGCAGATATATATGCATACAAAAAAATACATGTGTGTACGCATATTCTTCTTACATACATGCCTTTAAAATCTAAAATTTGAAATATAGTGCTGTTCTAGTTGCATTCCTTATGACAAGAAAATCGGAAACTGAGAGCTGTTATTTAGAAATGCAAAAATGTTTTCTCTTTTAACATTTTATTTACATTCAAGTAATAAAATCTTGTGTAGTTATTAATGAAACAGATTTTTTTCAAAATAATAGAATTGTTTTCACCTCATTTAGTAAGTCTGAAACTCTTTTATCTGTCTTTTGTCTGCTTATCTGTATACTTTCTACAAAAACATCTCAGAATACATAAGATTTCTGAGGATTTACAGTTAAGAAGTATTCGCCTGAAAATGTTAAATACAAAATCAAACACAGCAGGACAGAAAAAAAGCATAAAAAAGCCATTCATGTTCTTTTAATAATAGGCCATTTTTCAGGTAGTGAATTCAACCTTGAAGAGTCAACACAGAAATCTCTGTAATAAAATTACAAAATAAATATAGTACACAACATATTGAAAACGGTTTAGCACCTTTAACAAGAACATTCTCTTCTTTTGTCAAACACATTTCTGCTACTGTTGAGAAAACAGATCTATACACAAACCACTGCATTGCCTCCACAACCACAGCCACACTTGACATGAATTCATGAATAGAAAGCAGTATTTGTTCCAAGCATGCAGAATGCAAGGTGCACTAACATTCAGCATTAACAGCTTGAATCAAAGCCCAGTGAACTCATCAGGAGCGCTTCCACGAGCTCAGTGATCTTGGGACCAAGCCCATGGTGTCCATCTGCAGATGCTTCTCAGGAGGCTTTGCATCCGATGCGATTCAGGGAGCAGGAGACCACCCTGCCTGCACCTGCGCTCCAAAACGTGAACCCATGAATGTGCCAAGAGCATGATTCAGCTCACTAATGGAAATGTGAGTTTAATTTTCTTCTGGTGGTAGGCACTGGGGAATTGGAAGATGTAAAACTATCCTAACTGTTTTGCAGACAGTGGAGCTAGGGCTCACATGGTCTCCAAAGTGACACAGCAAGTGACTGGTAGAACCCATCCCACCTTGCTTTGCACAGTGCTCTGCAGTGTTCCTGCTGTAACAGTGGAAAATTAACAAATGTGTGTGAAATTAACAAAATCCTCTAATCAAGAATACAAGGAATGGCCACAAAATTACTTTGAAGTGTGTAATTACTGACCCTAGAGCAAACCAGCACAAGTATTTTTCTTTAGTAGCAAAACTTCTCTTGAAAATTGGGGTAAAGAGGAAATAAAAATAGTCTGGAGACCTGTGCAATTACTGTTCATAGATCTGCTATATTTCTGTGATGAACTCCATTTTTGATTAGATGATTAACCATTAACATAAATTAGGTCTTTCTGAAGGTGAGATGGAACAAGTGGGCAGGAGATGGGTCATGAAGTACACGTAGACAGTGGGAGTTTACCACCTCCATATGAAGTGTTTCAGTCATTCTGGTTTTCTAATAAAAAGGAAAGCACCAACAAACAAAAAGATAAACATAAAACATCAAGAATACACTGCATGCCTCTGCAAATTATAGGTATTGTGGTGAAATGTCAAAACTGTCCCAGTGTTCCTCTAAATTTGATTAAGCAAATATTTTCCAACTCCATGTCAGTTTTAGTGACCATTATGTTGTCTTCAGTATCTCACTGTCTCTACTTTTAGAATACAACTTAAATGTAAGGACATATACTGGAACAGAATATCCTCTCTCATGCTGTAGGTTAAGTTAAATACTGTAATAAAAGCATAATAAATTAAGTCAGATTTTCAGAAATGTTTTATGTTGGCTCAGAAAAACCCCTTTAAAACATAATACAGAAAGACATCAAATCGTCACTGAAGAAGACAAGGTTACCAGTAACATAGGCTTTCTGAAAGTTAGTCTGCTTATATTTGGTATTTGAGTGTGGTTTTAGGGACCTAACTGTATAATCTAAACAAGCATCTTTAGGTCTTCTAGAACTTTCATTTGCTATAGTAAGGGAATACCAATTAAATCTAGTTAAAAATTACAATTCCTTTTCCTCTTCTACCCAAATTCTTCCAATTTATATGTTATCTTATTATGCATTTTATAACAAATTGATATTATGTCCTCGATGAATGTACTTTCATCATGGTGACAACTGCCCAGGGCAGGGTGCTGAGCCCCCTGGCATACTGGCTGGAAGGATTCGGTACGTTGTGTTTTTTATTATTCCTTTCAAGCTTTTTAGTAAAGACTTGGTTTATAAATCTCTCTGCTACTCAGAAAACATCTACCTAACACAGGGGCATGTGCAAGGGGCCGCCTATCACGCCTCAGGCCACTTGCACTTTCTCATATCTCTCTGATAACATATTTACGTACTCAGAGGTAAACCTTAAAGAAATTCAGCTAAAAATGCCTGTACCATCCACTTTCTTTCCATGTCAATGTTGCTTCCCTTTTCTCTCCATATTGCACTACGCTCACTCAGATTTTTTACTAACTAGTAAAAATAAGAAGGTTTTTAATTTGCTTCAAGATATAGGGATGATAACATCTTCCCTGCTTCTTCCATGAAGGAAAAGTTTAATCATTTCTGAAGAAAGATCTAAAGGAAACATGATGTTAGACACCTGCAAAGGAAGCAGTATCCAAACTGAAAAGGATTCCTTAATGGTAACACAGTCAGCGCGTTTCATCTTTAAAACATTCATTTATTGCTATTGTTCCTCCTGTTGAGCACCTTTCTCTTTAATCCAAAAGCTGAAGTTTTTAATGATAGTATGATTCAGCTACTGTGGAATCAGAGAATAATGAACATACGCAGTGGCTCACCAAAAAAAAAGAAAAAATAATAGCACCTAGCAAGATCTGGTCTTAGCGCTGCAATTGATTTGCATGGATTTCTTTTCCCAATCAGCAATGGCAGAGAAGTGCTAAATTGGAATCTCTGCAAATTAAATGGAAAACCTAAGGAACACTCATCTTCTGGTCAAATCATTCTCATGCGTGTGGAAACGAAGACTCACGTGCATTCATATATGATAGAAATGATTCCATAGAGCATAAAGTCTTTACATGAATTTTAAAGCTCACAAACATCCACATTTCTAATTATTTTAGTACAATTGCTTTGTAGATAATGCACTATTTAATTCTTAGTAGAGCACCTGCTTCATCATGCTCAATCCTGGCATTGGAAAATTAATTAAAAATTATTAAATTCATAGTACTCCATCTTTCTCTATAATGCAACATTTAGTGCTAAAGCACAGCTATTGAATGACACTTCTGGTGAATGGAGCCAGAATGTCTGGTCATTAGATGATAGCAGCAATATTTTAGGTAGTAAACAGATGTCAAAGGAATTCATCAATACAAATAAAAATCTGCTTAACAGGATCTAAACCCAATCTTTTAAAGCATGGGTAATTTAATTATACTTTCCATACACAAAGAACAAACTTATATTTTTACTCAGAATGACCTTTGCTTTAGATTACTGCAACAGAAAGCAAGCTGGAGAGGAAAACAAGCATTCATTAAAGTCGCCAAAACCAGCCCAGCTCCTCTTTGCCTTGCAACGGACTGCAAAGCTTTCCCGTAACATAACGGCCAATGCCAACAGCACAGGAAGCAAAAACACAGCGATTATAGCCAGTAAGAACATATACAAACTGTTTCTCTTCTCACAGGTTTCAAAATGAGAACCTGGGATGGAATGAACTGGAATATGCATACAACTGAAAACGTATAATGCAATTAGGCTGCTGTCACCTTCCTCCCCACCCTTCCCTTTCTATTTACAGATTCTCTTTTGAGAAATGAAAATTAAATGAAGGCTTATGGACTTGTTTGAAACTTCACAGCAAGGTTCCAGACACTTTTGTTTATTTTTAGCACTCAAAAATCGATTAGGAAAAACAAAGTCCTGAATTTGGAAGCCCAGTTTTCTACAAAGCATACATAGAGTCCTGGCTAACATGGAACTAACAGTAGAATTCAACAGAATTAAAACACTGGGTAGCCTGAAGTACCATATACACTTCCTCTATACTTCCTTTGCCGAAAAAAGCAAGTCTGCTAGCATTTTCCCCAAATATGTTTTTTTTTTGTGTGTTGTTTTTGTTTGTTTTTGTTTTTTTTCTGGTATATAGATTTCTTTTCTTAACATGTGTGCAAAATGCCATGAAGGGAATGTTATTAACATTCTGTCTAGAAAAAATCTTGAAGAGATGCTGGAAAAAAAATCTATTAATGTGATTTTTCTCTGGATTATTTTATCTATATTTATCTTAGTATTCTTTTCCTACTGCATAGCTGATTTAATACTTAAGGGCCCTGCAAGACTGGTATCTTTTTAAACCCAGTTCTTCACTGTTTTCTGTGAAGAATCAGAAAGAGCACTGATTGAAACAGTTTTCTGGTTGCAAATGTTGGTTCAGCAAAAACAGAGACTGCAGAATAAGGTTAACTTTGATTAATTCCTCTCCTCAGAAAAATGTTTAAGTTTGAAAACAATACAAATATTCATTTTTTTTCAATATTGCAGTTTTAAATTTAACTAAAACGCAAAACATTCTGTTTTGATTCACCCGAGCCATGTGAAATTTTAGATCACCAATGGCCATTGGATGCTCAACTTTTAATTTCTGTTCAAGGATAAGAATATTTCTAATATGGAGAAAGAGAAGAAGATTTCTCATTCACCTCAGCTAATTATTTTATCTCCTATTCATCTTTTCACAGCTACTCAGAGGCAGCTATGAAAGGGGGGGCAAGTATTCCATCAGCACCTTGGCCAGCTGGTCCAAGAGCTCGTATTCCTGCAGAATGAAGCTCCGGCTACGGTTTTTCTCTTCTCGTACTCTTTGAGGTTGCTTGTGCTCTTTGAGGAAATATATCCACACGGTGACCAATTTTGTCAATCCTTTCACAGATCATGAGGAATGGAGGTTTTTTACTTTGATCCTCCAATACTATCAATGTAATTACTCAGAATCTTACCCTGAAAAAACTAAGCAGACTTTTTTTCCTTTTTCCTTTTTTATTTTTTCTTTATCTCTTCTTCTCTCTTTTCCTCTGCTCTCCTCCCTGGATTTACTCTTGCTGTATAATAGGCTGACCTACTTCTTTTCATTTAACATATTTTTAATAGCTTCATCATGTAAAGTCAAATAATTCCTGATATCAAGTCCATCAGTGTTGTTTTTCATCAGTGTAAAATTCTCTTTGACTCTGCTATAATTGCATTACTTCTGCCTTCTTCTGATCCTCAGTCTCATTAAATATCACCTGGATGATCCTGTTAATAATAATTTATAGCTGCTCTAATATTGTTAAACAAGATAATGTATACTTTATCAGTTTGATATTCTTGATTCAGTTTGTGTTTAGCATGTAATTCTGCATAAATTACCTACCACATAAGGAGGATTTATTATCACTTAAAGAGGCAGTTTCTTACAGTACTTTTCCAGTTTTGGCTGCTTTATCTGCAATTACATTTTACAACGTAGCATAGACCAACTGGCAAAATGATCTGCAGGAGGCTACATTTGTTAGAGGACAGAACTGCAATTCTTCACATTTTTCCTTATTATCTCTGAAGTGAATGTTGCAGGAACTAAAGGTAAACTGAATCAAATAGGGCAAGACCACAGAGACTTCAGGCCCTCACGCAGGATGAAGTGCTTGGATCCATGGCTGGCTCTTTCATTCTTTTATATTTAGCAGAGGTAGCCCTGGCAGCAGTACTGAGGACTTCTTCTCGGTGATCCAATTATCAGCAGCAGCGAAGCTTCCTCCAGCCTGTGCTCTGTCTCCTTCCTGCAATGAGCTTTTAATTCCTCCCTGCTCACTCAGTGAGCGCTACCCACACCGAGCACATGAACCTGGGCCTTTGCAACCCCATGGCCTCCATCAGGAGCTGAAGCCATGGTGCTGACTTGAGAAACTTCTTCTGTGGTGAAACTACTCCCTTTGCATTTTAATGGAACGGATGGTCTACACTTATTAAAATACTAATAATAATAATAGTAATTGTCTCCAGAAGAAGTTTAGAAGCAGCTCCATCATGAGCGACTAGATCTCCACTTTCAGGGCTCTCTCCCCTGTTTGATTAAGGCTTGTTCCTGTCATCACTGCTTGCCTTTGGCAAGGTCCATGCACATACATGCTGCATGCACACATTTTAACTCTCGTCTAGCTCTGCTCTTTCTTCTTAGGGTGAGCCTATGTACCTATGTACATTTCTAGATTGCCTCTTGATTGTTCGGAGCGCTGATATTGATATATTTTTGTTGAACTCATTAATTACTCCCTTCTTTCATAGGTTCCCATGTTGGCAACATAAAACATGTTGAGAAGAAAATAGTAGAGGCCTAATATGCTTCTTCTTCCAGCCTGGATATTTTATGCAGTAATTATTCACCAAATTTTCAAATTCATTTCTAGTTTCCGCATGCATTTTCATTAGCAGAGCAAATACTCAAAAATAGCAGTCAAACAGTGGTCTCCTCCTTTCGTTTTTCTCTGTTGATTTCTGGAATGACCATGGTGGGAGAGTGAAGCATGTGCTAACTAAACCAGCAATCATATTTGAGTGACTGTGTTTGAGGCCAACATCTGCCGCTCTGGTAGTGACTCAGGCTTGTATAATTTTTCATACGCCCAGAAGCTCTTTGAATATTAAGATCTGATGTTTCAACACACTGTTTTCCTCCTGCAGCTGGTCTGGGCTTGCTGACATTCATAAAATGGACAAAGTGCCTACAGTTTTCACATGCTCTGCCTATGCTGTAACTACTACAGTTAAAAGGCCTATCTCTTGCTGTTATATACATGCTGGACTTAGGGATTCTGAGCCGCTAGTTGATGCACATTTATTCAAAAAAATTCTACAGTGCACATTACTCTGTATTCACTGCTGCATACAGGCAGGTGTTTGCACGAGTATGAGGCGTGGTGTGTGCATGTGTGCATAAATCCCTTCCTGGACCCTGTGGTGAGCAGCTGATGCTGTGAAGCAGGAAATCCAATTATACCTAACTGAGCATGCATACCTAAAAACATTATTATTGGTCATAAAATTATCCAGCCCTTTTAAAAATCGAATCTGTGAACTATGTGAGTGTATTCCTCAGGCTGACTTCACGCTGTGTGAGGAAGTGCTCCCTTTAATTTGTTTTAACATCGTCTGAATTATGCAGGCCTCATTTCAGGGTAAGAGAAGGTTGAGGGAAAGCAGCTAATTTCCATTGTAAAGTGTTTGCAAATTTGATCTCAGGCAAACTTCTGCCATTCCTGAAACTGAGCAGAGCTTTCACAGAGACTATATGGCATTTCCCAAGTCAAAGCGCAACAGCAAAACATCATCCGTTCTCCAAATGTGTCCCAAACTGAAATATCATCTCTTTGATGAACAGCTTCCATAGCAAAACAGCATGTGTTTGACCAAATGGCAACAGAGCACTATTTGCACACACACACAAAGAAAAAAAAAAAAAGAAGGCATAACAAATGAAGTGAAACTCCAAAATTCTCCATTAGCGCCAACAGAAAACCACAGTATCTTTTAAAACCTAGAGTATCTACATTTCATTATCTTGGCAAATGAGTTAGGTGAGGGTTAATAAAGATAATCACTGTTTGCTGTGCTGTGAATTCATCTTATAAAGCTTATGTTCCAAGGGGTAAATTCACCCAGCACTGCAGCAGACAGGCTGTAACTGCCGAGGTGTCGGCAGCCAAGCATGTGAAGTCTGTCCAAAGCCCTGGAGTATCTGCTGCCTTCTGTCTCTGGCTGGAGGGACACTTCGTGTCCACTAAAACCAATTCTTTCCCCCCAAACTTCAGCACCTTGGCAATAAGAGCGCTGACATGACTTATTGCAACTTTTCCAGAAATATCCCCTAAGCACTAACTTCCATAAATGTATTTCAGTGTGCAAGTCCTTGAGGATGTCTGCACAAAGTAGTTTATTCGTATTCGCAGAGAGGAAAAGCACTATATCTGTGAATTTCTCTCTGCTACTAGCAAAGCAGACAAGCCTAATAGTGCAATAAAAATATATATTAATCAAAAGTTCAAGTCAGATTTTTATACGCTGGAAGCAAAGGTCACAAATAAAACAAACGCAAAATCCCAACTGAGATTGAGTGCTTGAAGAAAAAGTGCTTTCTGGTTGTTCAGCCTCCTTTACTGAGGAGAGTAAGACATATCTCAGCAATCACCAGGGACATTCCAGTCTTCTGAATTTTGCCCAGAATTATGGAAAAAAAAAATCACTCTTCCATACTCATTCAAACATGTATTTTAGAATATTGGGAAACAGATGCATCCTGGTGTCTGTACGTAGTGATAACACTCTCCACCCCCTAGTTCACGGTTACAGGCTCTTCAAAGCAAGCAAGTACTGCTAACTGCTCCTCCATACGATGTACATCTTGTCTGTTGCAAAGAACTGCTATTTGTTTTTCTTAGCCAGGAATATTAAATATCATACAAGAAATTTGCTTATTCTGAAACCTCTTGGTTTTGATTACCTTGGCAACAAGGTGGGTTGTTCAAATTGTCTTTTTTACCAGTTTTAGGGATTCTTATGTTATAGAAATACTCATGAAGGGAAGATGTAGAAGTAGCTGTGACCTTCCCTTAGACTTGAATCAGTCTTTTTACAGATGCAAGAATGAGGATTTTGTGAAAATGAGGTCCCTAGTTGCATAGAATCAATGACAGTTAGACTAACTGGATTAAAAATAGGGGTTTTTTTTTTTTCAGTTTTGTCAAAATCACTAATAACACCCCAATTAGGAATGGAATTTTACTTTCTGTCCATCAGGAAAATATACTGAAAGCAGCAAGGAAAACCAGTGGGAAAGAAACAAAATATTTGAACAAAATCAACCCTTCATTTTTCACATAATTCTTTTCATTTTCCTAAACAAGTAAGAGTCTGCTGTTGTCATCAAAGCTTGTTATAAACTGAAAAAAAAAATGCAAACCATTATTTGTGGAAGATTCTGTAAGAACCTATTTTATTTCAGAAGACTATAGAGCTTGGATGATTGTTAGCAAGAGAGAAAAAAATATTGGTGGTGACACATCCATCCAGCATTTCCAGGTTGTCCTATCGTTATTTGCCACCCTGACTCCAGACATGGGGATGCAGCAGGTTGTGTTTCCCAGATTATAGGGCATGTCACTGCCCTGACAAACCTCCCGTCACTCCAAAGTGGATGTCCCACAAACATTCTCCTACACGAACAGCAAGGAACTTGAAGCACATGGCTTAAAATGTCGAAGGCAGCAGCATCTACTAAAAAATGCAATGGAAGTTTGATCTTTCCCTGGAAAATAACTGAACACAAATGGCACAGCGGGGTTCCACATTAATCGTTGCTCAGCGGCATTTGTATCAAGCACCACACAGTAACAGATATTGTGTGTTTCTTCTGTCAAGCCTGCAAATTCAGCATGAAACATGAAAATCAAGCATGCCTCTCTCCTATATCGTGATTAATAAAAGAGTTGCAGGGGAAAATCCTTTGAATGCAGAAGCCTCAACACTGGTTGCAGCAACTGGACTAATTCAGTGAAGTGGACACGGTGAGGCAATCTTATGGATATTTTTTTCCTAGCCAGGAAATAATATTATTTGCCATCCTCATATAGCATCACTGGCCAAATCTTTTTCTAGTCCCCAGAAAATAATCACAAACTAGAAAGTGATTTTCTGAATTAGAAAGTTGCACTCCATGCTGTTGAAATTGAACCATATGCCACTGAATCCAAGTTTAAAATTATTTTATGATATACTTGTCAGGCAATTACCTTCTCATTTTGAAAAAAAAAAGAAAATCTGATAGACACGAACTGCCTGTTTTTACAAAATGCAAAAGCAAAGAGTTTTTTTTAGTTAAAGATAATATTTGTTTGAATGTAAAATTTGCTTTCTATATAAATATAAAATGATTATAATTCCAAAAGTGCTATTCCATGTCATTAAATACAGATTATGTGCAATATATTTCATTCCTTAGATACACCTGTGCGGGTCTTTCCTAAAACTGACTTAATTGCAGAGAAGACTGCTAACGCGTGTGTTAAATTTAGATGATGTGTGAAGTTTTTCAGAACATTCCTACGTGTTTTTTGTGAAGCCAAATTGCAAACACTTTTATTTCAACATATTCAACAAAGCTTTTTTTCTGTGCAGGTTTCTGGGTTATCTCTTCTCCAGAACACCAATATTTAAATAATAAGCAGGAAAATTTGACAAAGATGTAGATTTCTTAGTTATTTTTGCTTTGAGTATACAAGGAATGAGAAATCATCACTTGAGATTTATATGGGTGTGAGATTCTTATCTCCTATAGGACTCCATACAGAGATTTAACTAGTCAGTTTGTCACCAAGTTGTATAAAAATGCTTTCTATCAGCTCCCTCTCCTGTCTGTTTTTTTTTTTTTTTACTTTTTTTTTTCTTCAATTTCAGTTAAGTCTTCTTCCACTTCCACGTCCTGGAGCCACTCCAGCTAGGAAGAGGTTAATGGAGCCTACCTCCTAACAGCTCAGTTTTGCTCTCTAGATAGTAGCTGTAACCTGGCACCCTCAAGAATTGATTGGTCACTCAGATCAAAACATTAAATATTTAAATGGCACCATACCATTCATAAAGTGAAACATAAAGTGTTTGTTTACTCTGTGCTAATTATTTTAGTCAAAGCAGGCAGACTCAACTGTCAAAGCAGGCAGACTCAACTGTCTACATTATTAATTAAACCTCTAAAAATGAGCTAAGGACAGGAAATGTTATTCTCTGCTGCTAAATGAGCTAAAGAATAAGCAATAACCCTTTCACCAACCACATGATAACATGAAAACCTTTTTCCCAAAAATCTTTATACAAATACAAGGCTAAACAAATCGTATGAATCCGTATTTCCAAATGGTATAAGTTTGCTAGGCATGAAGGTTCAGGTGCTCACCATCTTTAGGAGACATTGCTAATGTTGCTAAAATAGCATTGTTTGAGGTTATCACAAGTGCTAGTGAAGTGGCAAAGAAGCATCGTGTCTAAAATAAAATGTTTAAAAATAGGTTAAATTGATGGTTACCTTAAAAGAAAATACAAGTTTACCCACACACCATGCAACAGCAGCATACAATAATTGACATACTATTACCCCACTATTTCCTTATGCTTGTACTTAAATTTCCTATAGAAATATCTTATAAATACTTCTCACTGGACTTCGTGATCAGGAAGACAATACAGTGATGGAAACCATTGTAAAAGCTTCATACTTACCCTGAAAAGAACTGCAAAAAAACAACTGAGTGTGACGTGTTTTGATACGAAAATCTGATGCTTTTGCTGCACGACTGCAAACAATGCAAGACCCTGACATGGGATTTCCAATGCAAACTTGAAACTCTCCTCCATTTATCAAAATCTTTCACATGGCAGTTGAATGCTGATTTGCATTTTAGAGATGAAACCATTCAAAATGAAAATTTTTGTTAGACCCAAGGGACTGATCCAAAGAGAATGGAAGAGACTAGTTAGAGCAAGCAAAGCAGTGGTGTAGATGCAAGTGCACATATCTGCAAACTGCAACTTCTGAGTGTTGCAGAATATAAAGCCTACCACTCTGCTGTGTCTCCACAGGGCCCTGGAGCCTAATTATAAAGCTGTATGAAAAAGTTCTGCTTGTCAGCAGAACCAGCAGGGGAAAAAAATCTACATTTTTGCACATTCATAGAAGAATAAAATATTTAGGCAGAAAATCATCATTGCTGCAGATGGACACTTACAGAACAAAAATGGGTAATTTTGTGCAGCTCTCCTGGTTGCTAGTATAGCCAGAATCCATTTGGTAGCAGATTTATTATCCAGTCTAGAATTCCTCTGTCAATGTCCCTGGCAAAAAATGCTTCCTCGTGAGGTAAGTGTTGATAGCAACAGGTAAATTCAAGGTAGGGGAGCCACACTAAAATGACCAGACAGACCTCCACAGAACGTCGTGTTTCTGCAGCTGCCTACACCAGCACAGCATTTGGCTCTGAGCAGGCTTAAATCTTTTTGACTTAGAATTATCCACAAAAGCCTGATAACAATTAAAGCGTGGTAGAGTCTGAAGATTCACCATCTCCTCACCAAAGAGGACGAGATGACACATGGGAGACATTCGCCTACTGGAAACTGCATTCAGAAGTTGCTGGTGATGAAGGAATGTCAACTGCCTGTTTTTATCATATTTGAGGACACACTCTTTAAATTCACAGTTTGAGTGAAAAAAAAAAAATGCCTGTAAAAAGTGACTCAAGACTTCATAATGATCATTAGGGTATTTTTGCTTGTTGATTTGTGGGTGAAGTTCTGGGACAGAGAAGAGGAACAATTTCTATTTCTACATAATTTCTCCTCCCCCTTCTCCCGTCTCTTGGTGTTGAGCATGGAAGGGGAATATGTTGCTTCACAGTCCTCACCATTTCTGTACTACCCAACCTGTGTTTACAGCTTCCCAGTGGAGAGCCTGGCTCTTAATCTCAAGTTGTAGTGACCTGTGCTTTCAGCTTCTGAATAAGTGTTTTTCTCTTAAGCTTGTTAAATGCAGTGTGAATTTTATGTGAAAGTGCTTTTCTCTTTTATCCTTCAGCATGGTCTAATTCAGCAGCCTTCAAGACTCTCTGTAATGTGTCTCCAGCCACAGAGACTGACTTTTCTGCATTAGCAAATACATTTATTTGTTGCCTTTATGTTTGGCAATAAGAGTGATGAAGGGTTGTGTTCTTGATACTTCCCTTATCTCCTTCTCCTTTGTCTGGCATTGGCAATAAAATCCAAATTACAGAAAAGGCAAATCAAGCATACAAATTAAGAAAACTAATTTCATGGCAGGCAACATGTAGAAAAAAAAAACTTAGGTGATGAGAAAATTAAAATAAAATGGCAATAAAATTGACTACATTAGAGGAAAAAAATAATAACTAAAGTCATAAAATTCAATCACATCTTTATACACCAGCAAATTGATAAATTCAAAATAAAAATTAAAGCAAAGTAATGAAATCTCATCTGTCCCCAAGCTGCCAAAGTTTCTATTGACTGAAATGTTGGGCTGTTTTCTTGGGGGAAAAAAAAAAAATAGAGAGAAACAAGATTTGTTTTTAAGTCTATGAGGTCTTTTCAAATCTGGTGGATGGTACAAAGAGGCAGAGTAATTCTATGTCCAGCGTGCTTAATCCCAGATTTTATTTTTTGGTCTGATTTAATTCTTTATTTTCAGTTTTATGGATGGAATTTTTTTAAGTCATTTCAGAAGAGAGGTTTATTTCCACTAAAAGGTAAAGCTTTGTATTGTGCTTTACTCAGTTTCAGTTATCTCTATTAGAACACTGTGATAATGACAATAATTAAAAGTCCAAAATCATTGCATTTACTGCTTGGCTGCTTGTACTCTGCATTCCCCCCTCCACCCCTCACTGCCAAAATATTTTAGATGTTATTATACCACCTACAGGTAGGTTTTAGAGAAATACTTGGGATCCACTAAGCTCTTTAGTTAAAGTGCTGCAATACCGTGAGGACTTTTAAGTCAGTATGTCCATTACGATTTTGGAGAGGCTTCTCATTACTCCCAATCTTTTGACCAGAAAACAGTCCCCGCCAAAACTGCTTAATATCTTTTCTGAAGTCTTAGAGAACACATGAAACTATTACATGATTGTTAAAACACACAATACTTTATTAGTTTATTAACTAAGTGTTCAAGTGAGCATACGTTTTCATATACTAGCTGTCATTTGTTACTGTATTTCACATGCATGTATATGTCTAATAATTTTCCGATGAAGCAGAATAACAACCAACTGTGGTTTCTTTTTCTCCTATGCTCAATTCTCTTTTATAGATACTAATCCCACATAATCATATACACATTCCTTATCATTTTATCTTACTTCTGTAAGCTTTGAAAAAAATCCTTAGCAAATTCCATTGCATTATGTTATTAACCATCCTTACAACTAAAGTCATGCTATTATAGAAAAACTATCTTGCAATATTTCCAGAGAAGGAATTTTGATAGAAACTTATGGATATTTAATGAAAACTTACAAAGCAAAGCAGCAATTCTCAACAAGTAAGCACTGCTGGTAAACAACCTTTTCAGGGTATAATCTTTAGTACTCCCATGTGCTGGATGTTTGTTAACTTCCTCAATACTTTCTGTTTATTTGCTAGAAAAAAAAAAGAAAAGAGTTTGCTCACTGCAGGGCTTGATCAAGCAGTCTAAGTATTATCTGCCTTGCTTCTCCTTTGCAGAAAGTAATGCAAGAACTTAATCCAAATTCAACCAAATGAGAATTTGGAGAATGCATATTTTCTCCTGTTGTGGATTAACATGCCTCCTGTGCAAACATCCTCCTCCTTTCTGATTCTTTCTGTGATGTCTCAATCCATAGTTGATGACATTCAAATTTCCTCCAGAGACGCATTTCAGAGTCACAAACAGAGGATTATGCCCATCAGTGAATGACTCAGACACAAAGTGATTGATAAGGCAAATAAATACTTAGGCATTAGCAATCAGTCAGTTGTGATGTTGGTAGTCTTGTTTTCCTGTTGCACATTTCAGCTATACATCATGGTTCTGTTTTATAATTATCTCTTTGTGTTCCAATGGTCCTGTTGATAAATTAACCCCTCTTGTTATCTGATCTTTTCTGTGTGTTTAATTATGTTCCTTCTCAAAAACCATGTAACAGTTGGTCTTTCTCAGCCTGAAGCTATGTCAGGCCAAAGTCCAAAGTGCATCACCCAAGTACATACAGGAAATGAGTGTTACTGTTTTAAGAAGCTGTGCACATACACATCAAAGAAATGCAATGACATCAGAGAAACCATGACTTTATTCCCAGATTCCCTGAGATGAATTTTATGTAAGTAATAATACATGACACTGCATATGTTACACTGCAGTAGCACTTTTTAAGCATCTTGCAAAGCAAGACTAAAAAAAATCAAGTGTTTGTATCACCTTGGAGATGCAAAAGTGAAAAAACAAACAAACTGTCATAATGCACATAGATTACTTGGCTTCGCTGATTTATTATCAGCTTAATTGGGAGAACGTATCTTCTAATATAATCTCATGCAAAAGTCTGCATACTTATTTTAAGAAGTTTGTATACAATTTTGAAAGCTCAAGAGTGGACCAGTTTTTAAAAAGTCCAAAAGATATGCATGTTTGAAGGTTTGAAGTAATTGTTATACATGGTGCGTAGTATTTGGATAAATGCACAAGGCACTTTACAACATATGATTGTTATAATTGCACACACTGTAGTGTTACAGACAATATCTTCGGCTTTTTTAATATATATTTTTCTGGTGTGGGAAGTGACCTTGAAATTTGTACATTTGGCAGCATGGCTCTAAAGACACAGACGTCTTCCCTTAGATTTGTGCCTTTCAGAGGTCACAAAATATAAGAGCTCTTGAGTTAAGCCATACGTTCTTTGATTCAGAAGCCATTTTGTGTTTACAACATCTAGTACAATGCAATCTTGATTTATGATTATGGTGCCTAGTTGCTATGTTGATGATAATAATGATAAGGTTTATAATGGAGTCAGAGGACCTTGCTAATAAAAAACAAATCTTCTGTGGCAATCAGGGTTCTAATCTAAATACCATTTAGTATGGACTGGTGATATGAATTCAACAGTTGGGGTATCTGCATTGTAAAATGACATCTGCATTTTTCTATATATGTATTTTTGTAAATGTATGCAAATATATGTATACTTACAAGTTATATTACACTAGCAAAAACTACAATTTATACATGCAATCAGCTGTCTGTCCTTCAAAGCAACTTAAAACAGTAGTTACAGAACTATGACTGAAATCTTTCTAGGTTTCTAGACAATGCATTCTTGTGGAATAAGAAATTAGTAGGCATAGGAACAACAACAACAAAACATAATATTAATCTCATTCTATGACTACAAATTCATATGCTTCTCTGGAGTATATGGAGTACCACCATATTTTTGTGTGATAGGGATATAGTGGTACTGAAATTGCTACATATGAATAAGTTTTCTATTTCCACCCATTTCAGAAACTGTCCATCTGCTCCTTTCCAAGCCATCACAAAAATAAGTGACAACATGAATAATCCTGATTATATCACAGTAAACAAACATGACAAAGCTGAATGATCTGGCTCAATCAACAGTGCATGTTCAGGATCATCTTTTCATTGATATTTTGACTTCTGGAAAATGTTCTCTGTGAGAATCACCTCCGAAGAAGGGATAAAAAAGTATACTGTGGCTTTCCTGCTTTGTTTTCATGTGGTTCTATTAATTAAAATTCAAGTTTATGCAGAGATCTGGATCTGAGTGAAAGGAAATGGCCTATAAAAGCCTAAGGAGGATCTAATGGACATGACTGGCTGTCCAAAGAAGATGCATGCATACATAAACATGTGACAGTTAATCAGTTTGCAGTTACAACACAGCATTTTGTTCAAACACATTTTGCAGATATGCCTGTTTTCACACCTGATCAAGAAATTCAACTCTTGGAGCATAGCGTTTGAATGTCTTCTCCCAATCATATTATGAGAAAGTAATGCTGTTAGATCAGCATATTCTGATGCTTGTGACCATGAGGTCTTTTTCATTCACCTGCACATCTGTCTATCGAATTAAGTGATCAAACTGGTCAAATCTAGATGTCTTGACTGAACATATTGATGTAAATGTAGGTACATGCTACATCTGCAAGGGAAATGTCCCTCATGCACTTAATAAAGACTATAAAATAATATGGGCTTCATGTATTCTTGCAAAATAATGCCCTTCGGAACCAATAGACACCTAAAAGAGTTGTCTACATGAATTAAAGAGCTGTACACTTAGTATTCATCAAAATGATTTGCAAACTAGGACACATAGTGAATCTTAAACTTCTGGTTACTAATAACGTACAGCACTTCTCACTCAAAAGGATGCCAAAGCCTCTGTTCTTGTAGGCTACATGAGAGGTTGTCACCCTTTACTCCTGTCAGTGACTATAATGAACTGCTTTCAATGTCAGTCTAATTTTACATTCAGCAGCAGAAGCTTCTCCAAAGATATCACTATGGTTTAACACCATTTACAATTAAACCCTTTAGAGCATCCTGAAAACATAAAATTACAAGGAGTCTCTGAGGAATGGAAAAAGTTTGATATATTTTCTATTTCAAAGTATGGAATGGAGAAGAATTATTTTCTTTTTCGGAAGACTAATGTGTAAGTTTTGTCCTGTAGTAGACATAAAGTGGTGACAATGATGCACTACCCTCTCTTCCAATCCACCCTCCTGATCCCAAAAGCTTACAAGCTAGTCTCGGCGTTACCATGCAGAATAAGTTTGGGCAATAGTGGTCAAGAACATCAGATATAAGGTGGTTAAAAGTCCACTGTTTTATCATATCCATAGCATACAGAACCTAACACTTCTTTCCCATATTTTACATCCATTTGCAACTCTTAAAACCTGATTTGTAGCTTTTGGAAAGTACAGTGAAAAAACATTCTGAACTCTCTTGGAAAGAGGTAACATATGAGCAAATAGTTGCTCATGATTCATGCACTTTGGGATATTTTCATAAATCATCCAGAAAACTCATTAAAAAACAAACAAACAGATTACATTTCTTTCCACTAACAAGGCAATATTTTATCATTGCTTCCTACCCAGGTTGCAACACGGAATCATTAATGTAATGCATATGTATATGTGTGTGTATAAACACATACCCTTATACGTTCATGCATTATGTGGCATTGCAATCTTACATTTAAATAATATTGGAATGCATTAAGCTTACAAAGTTTTAAGAATTCCATATACATATATGTATATAAAAATGTATATATGATATAAATATACATATTTAAAAGTACCAGTCTATAATGTGATGTTATTAATCAGAATTGCTCAGAAACTAGAACTCTGTAGGAATTCCATCAGTTCTGACAAGAATATTTTTCCTTTATGAAGTGCTAAGAAGTTGGTAACACAGAGTGGAACAGAAAAAAAAATAATATAAGCTGCATGCAGGAAAGAAAGAAAAAAAAAAAAGGTGAAACACCTACCAAACAATATAATATTGGTAACCAAATGTGTATTCGACATGCCTCCTCAGGAACTAAGACCACAGCATAGACCGTGGCAGATTTCTGTTTAGTATTTTAGGGTATGAGAGACTGTTCAAACGAGTGAGGTGCTTCTGAAATTGGAAGTGCAGCATACAAGCTGTTAGCCTGAACATATGGAGGGAGGAGAGCAAGAGTGGCAAATTATGCAGTAAATTCAGAATAACCCAAACCTGTGTTGCAGGTTGCGTACTGAAAGACAAAACCATTCAGAAGAAGCTTTTTTTTTTTTTTTTTTTTTTTTTTTTTTTGCAAAGTCACTGAACCAATCACCTCTACTGGCTGAGTTTCAGCCTTTTGCCATGTATATTCTTAATGTGCACTTTCCTATCATGCCTTTTGTAAAGAATTTCATTAGTCACTTAAAACAACTATTCTTACCTTTAACCTATCTAGAAAACTTTCTATGTATTGAATCTGTTTACATGAACAGATTTTTCTATATTGCTAGCAAATCAGATGTACTCTTTTTGCACCTGCCAAATTTATAATAAGGAGAAAAATGGACCTCATAGTGTCACTTAAAACACCATACTTTCAACCTCCTCTTCTCATCCAGAGCTCCTTACCTTTACTGACACCCTCTGGTTCCTTTTTAGGTTTGAATCTATGCCAGTACTCCTTCCAAAATTTACTTTCCAAATCAATATTTTGTGGAGCACAGAACTAGACATTTTCTGAAACCCCCATAAATCATAACACTGATTCCCCAGTCAGTCAGCAACTTATTCAGGGAACTTGAGCAAATTTTGCCAGTCAATGACCTTCCTGTATTGAATCTGTGCTGAGCGTCCTCTAAATTAACTATTTCTTAAAGATCACCTTATTATTTCCTAACAGCAGTTTTTAATCACTCCCTTTCATGTTAGGTACTAGGATGTTTTCCCTTAAACATATGGTCTCAGAGTTACTCTCTTCCAAATTCACAGCTATAATTTAGAAAGTCATATACTTTTTTTTTGCATTTTCTATTTTCATCCTTAGTACATCTGCCCTGGTTATAGAATGAAATTAAAATCCCTTCCCCTGACAGTTTAACCTAGAATTCAAAATACGACCTTCAGCTTCATATTGAACAACAAAACTAAAATCTACGCTCTTAGTCTCCAGACTATCTCAAGCTATCTTCACATTTCTGTGTCACACACTGCTAATCCACAGTTTTGCAGGGATATTTGCTCTGCAAGTGTATGGAATAGAGGAACTGCATGTTGATTAGTCCACTTTTTTAACTATTTAACAGTTTTCAACTTTAATAAAGCTTTATGCTTCATCCTCCTTTCTTTATAGCTGTAGTCTTCTAAGACTTTGCCCTCGTAACTACATTTCTTAATCATTCACGTAGTTAAAGGCATATTGCCACAGAGGGCCACAGTATGTGAAATATTCTTTAATTACCACAGTTAACATCTCAATTTCTGTCTTCCCATCAATGCACCTCACACAAGTAAACAACTTGTTTCCAAACTCTAGTATAGATATTGAGAAGTTTTTTTTCTTAATTTTGAAGGTAAATAACATAATAATTAAAGATGATCTACTAAAAGGAATATATTTACAAATTCTAATAGACATTTTGATAACACTTTAGAATAATGGCCCAATTATTCCTTATTCCTTTGGTATTTCCTGCAATAATACTAATCATGATCAACTGATTTTGCGCTAATATTGATTGCCATGAAGTACATCTGAAGGAGTTCTACTATATAACCAACAATAATTAATTGTACTTCTGTTAATTGAAAAATGTAATCCAAATTTTAATTGTCAGGAATTCCCCTTAGCTTTTGGCTATCCATCAGTATGTAATTTATCTGTCATTTCAAACTTTAAGGTTTGATCCAAAGTTCACTGAAGAC